>NC_142406.1:11994971-12321221 GCF_059441095.1 Idiotropiscis lumnitzeri | reverse complement strand
CGGAAGAAACCTGGAGAAGTGACCAATCCCCTTCCAGGATGAGCAGGCTGTAAACGGAGGCTGAGACGGCAACATTTCACACAACGCGCTGTTATACAATGTCAAGCAAAACAACACACTCCATTTCAGGAATCCAAACATTGCATGGAGACGCCACACAAGAACTTCTTCTTCCTGTCAAACAAGGCAAAAACATCCAAGTCAGGTGGCGGGCGGGTCACCGACTGGATTGGAGCGTCAACTTTGTAGCTTTCCCTCGCCCGTCCTGCAAAAGGCAGAATGTGCAATTCGTGGCGTGCCGCTCACTGGATTGCGCACGTGTAGAATTTTAACCGTCGTCCGGTGGGTCTCGGAGCCTCTCGGAGCATCCCGCTCCGACGCCGCCTTACAACAACCTGGCGAGGCGAGGGCGGAAAGAACAAGTCCAAGAGGGACAGGTTATTCAAAGTGACTGAAAATCCAATCCATGTCATGCACAAGTCATCTGCAAACTCAAGATGGAATACCAGGAAGAGCCGTTCAGCCCGCCTCCCGACACCGGGCTTTTTGTCCTCTTGTTGCCCGTCAGCAAATCCGGTGGCTCCACAATCCTGAAACACAGAGAGAGGAGAGGATTGATTTGTGTCGAGCAATATGATGGACTCGGCCCTCAAAGTCTACACTGCACACTCCGGCTTTCAATTGCCATCGTCTCACAAGAAAACAACTGCTCTGGATCCAGACAACTAGCGACAATCTCGAGCAACAACAATCCGCTCTCCAAACGCCTTCGACACCTGCCCTCATTTCAAGACAACTTTGCCAGCACGGCACACAATTGGCATCCACAACCAAAGTCAACCAAGGCGCACCCCAGAGCTCAACACTCCACCCAGTCCTGTTCACTTGTTGCCCACACAAGGTGGACTTTGGCGTGCCGCTTGAGTCTCCACTTGACGCCGAATCGCTCCTTTTACTCATGCCAGTCGGCTCCTCTTCCAGCCTGCAAAACACAGACGCGCCGTTACTTGTGCACGACTAACTTTATTTTATTACACAGTATGGCGAAGACGTAGAGGGGGGGATCACTTTAGACAAGAGCAGACATTCTCGTGAATTCGCTGTGTACAGAAATGCCACACACAAGCTGAAACTTCACGCCAATTTATTTTCCCCTGGTGCGAGGTCCTCTCGCTTGCTTTTTATTGAAGGCTGCTGCGTTCATTTTCAGCTCTGCAGAGAAGCAAAAGAAATTAAGTTAATTTCCCCAACATGTTCATTTTGGATTACAAATACTAACTCGATCGGCGCTTGCCAAAGAAAATGCACGGTTGAAAGCCGTTGCGATAATGCATCGTATTTATGGCGGCAAATACATTTTTGTGGCCGACTTTAGCGAAAACCATCAAACCAAAAATACTTTTAACGGTACTCTAACTCTTCATTTGAGTGATACACGTGCACAATAAGACAGTACAATTTTTCAGTTTGACAAGACTTACCTCAAACCGGACAAATTATCCAACTTTGCGGTCCACAAACGGAGTCGAGTTACAAGTCGGGCTTCGTGGTCCAAATCGGATCAAAGTGTCCCCCGACCGGAAATCGGAGAAATGAACGGTTGCGACCTACGTGTTGGTCATATAATCAAATGGCAATGGAAGAATAAAGTTGTAATTTTTGATTGCAGTTGGCGCAAAATTTTTTTTTAATGTTAAGTATTTACAACTGGCATCAAGGATTAGACAAAAATCACATTAACAAGTTTGCAAAAACAAAGACTCAAGGAAATTAATTGCACATCTGAGAATAAATACCTCAGCCCATGATTAAAAAAAAATAGTTACAAATGCAATTGCCTCCCTCATATTAGGTGAGCGGACAAAAACATATTTTTATTTTTTACCATGACAGTAAACGTCACGAGACCAGACAAGGAAGTCAAAAATAAAAAAAGGTTATTTATAGCACCTGAAATCAAATGCATCATATGTAATACAGAGCAACAATTAGTCAAAAAACAGTTCACAAATTTGTAATTTACCACACTTAAGACACAAAGCAAAAAGAGCTGGCCAGCATTAAAAATAGACAAAAACATTTGGAAAGCGCTGCAAGGAATGGAGAGCACAATGCGCAAAATCAAGCAAAGGGAAGTGGATTGTGACGTGCTGTGCTCAAACCACAAGTGTGCAAATCATGCAAGAAGCGAAATGGCAAACAAACGACAAACATTTGCTCGTGTGTTCACTTAGCTGAGGAAGGTCACGCGGTCCGACGCCATCTTGCCGCGCCTGCGGCCTGTACTGGATGATTCGCTTCGTCCACACCTGTCTCCAATTGACCTGCAGGTCTGACGTCACGTCCGCCCAAATTGACAAGGATGCGCCCGGAAACTATATTACAAAATGCTACCATCAAAAATAAATACCAAAAAACATTTGAAAGCGCGTCACGAAACAAAGAGCACAACGTGCTAAATCAAGCAAAAGGAAGTGAATTGAGAAACCTCAAACGCGGTTTCGTTCCTCAAGTCTGCTAACCTGGCAAGATGGAAAATGGCATCGTGAGAAACGGCAACAAACGACAAACATTTGCTCGTGATTGCTGACAAAAGGTCACGCGGTCTGTCTGCGACCGGCACTTGATGATTCGCTTCGTCCACACCTCTCTTCGATTGAACGATAGGCCTGACGTCCTGTCCGCCAATCCAATACAAGCCTTCTTCTTCCACTAGTAGTTCAACTGAGTTTTGCACACGAGCGCCACACGGTGGCCACATATTTTGTTGTTTTTTTTTGGAAATAAAGAATCATAAAAATTGTTGCACCATTTTTGTTTTAAAAATGAAAACAGAAATTACGACTCTAAATTTGTTTTGGATTTGTGTTTCCTAATTAAAAAACAGAATATTTAAACATTAAACAATTAACAATTAAATAACATTTCCTTTGTCAATGTAACAAGAAATGAGAACAAAACCAAAAATATACAAAATCAGACATTTTAACAGTATGGAACAGAGGTATTCAATTAAAAGTCACAGAGGTCCACGACTAAAATTTCTTCCAATTAAAAGGTCCGAACCAAAGTCCAACTTCCCTTCATGTCTAGCCTATGTTCAGATTTTTATATAGTTTCAATATTTAGTCATTTTCAACAGAGCACACTCATATACTAAATATTTAGCAATGTTCCCATTAAACACCTTTGCCAGTCAAACAAATATAAGGCGTTTATTTCACATACAAGAAAATGTGGCTCCAGGAACTTAAGGGTGCCACTTCCAGAAAAAATAGTAAAATATCTCCTGCAGAAATATATCAAGTGCTAAGCATTGAGTTAACATGGTTTACCTTTTTTTTTTCTTAAATCAAAGAGTTATCAGCCTAAAAAAAAAACAGAAAGCCTAATTATCCAAGTAAACCAGGTC
The DNA here is from genome assembly GCF_059441095.1 of Idiotropiscis lumnitzeri. Classification (NCBI taxonomy): domain Eukaryota; kingdom Metazoa; phylum Chordata; class Actinopteri; order Syngnathiformes; family Syngnathidae; genus Idiotropiscis; species Idiotropiscis lumnitzeri. The sequence goes on along the minus strand of NC_142406.1, from coordinate 12,317,809 downwards.
AACATGTTGAGTACACAATCAATAAAAATGGCTGTCCTCATGAAAAACGAATTCAAAATGAGCTTTGACACCACCTTTTCTTTTGAATATTTTTAACTTCTCTTAATGAGAAAAACGAGTTTGTTACTGCCCTGCCAGTGACTTAAATCTGGGTTGGAACGGAGTCAGGGCCATTGGGATTTGGTAGATTATTTCACACATCTGGGCTTTGTGTTTGCCTTGAAATAATATGTGTGCAACCGCATTTAAGCACTACTTCACAACTTCCCCATCACTGAATGTTTTTTTTTTATGTTTCCCGAAAATCCATGAATCTTTTCGTGAATATTCGTTTGCATGCCGCTGGGCTGTTCGCCATTTGGTGATGCCTGGTATAGACAATAGTCAGTTATGATGCACTTTCACACTCATGCGTTACAACTCTAAAATCATACCCATCACATGATGAACTTCGGATCAGGCAAAATGTTCACATGAAACATGCAAAGTGTTACTATGCCGATCAATCCGGCTTGTGAGTCTCATGAGATCGTTATACAAGAACCCTTCAAAAACACCACCGAGAATTCAGGCATGATTGTGGGGTGTGTAAACTTTTGTGCTCAAGGGACAGGTTTGATTTTTAAAACAGACAGGTGGGTCTTTTGTAGATTGGATTGAAAAAAAAAGAGAAAAAAAACACAAGCATCATGTGAAACATATTTTTCATTCACAAGACGCTCGAGCCACGAAGCAGATGTCGGCTACTTTTGGCGGCACCTCGTAAACATCAACATTTTGGACCGGGAATATTGTGGAAAACATGACTCGATGTTGATTAAAAAAAAAAAAAAAGACATTAAAAAGAAGAAACATGTCATCTCTTCCCTATACTGATGAATAGAGCCCGTCTAACGATGCCCTCTCGTCTCGAGCCGAGCGACAAGATGGAACACGGCCTAATGGCTCAACGATGGTTTCCATGACAAAGGAGCCATTAAGTGGCTGACTGGAGTCGTGCGGTGTTGCACATCATGATTACATTGTTAAAAGCCCAGCTGTCATGTAGAGCGAAAAAAAAAAAAAAAGTGGGGTCGGGGGGGGGGGGGGCAAAATTTCAAGCGTCAACTGGAAAGAAAAGCTACCGCATCATTTTCGTTTCAAACATCTTTATTTAGTCAAAGTATTTTCTCTGTCAGTGTGGAGTAGGAAAATCGAACATCTATCAGAAGGACGATTAAAAAGCGTGACGACAAAGAACAACAAGTAGGATGACTGGAAATGAAACGGTTGAGGTTTTTAATACTGGAGCCAGCAGGTGGTTGATGTAAAAATGAAAAACAAAACAACAACAAAAAAAAACATACAGACCCTGACCACAATACAATGTTTATCGCCTAAATGCATGAGAATTGTGTGTCATTAAAGTACAAAAGTGGCCCAAAAAAAACCAGCTGCAGAACCCGCAAAACTAACGTGTAAGGCGGTGCAGAGCGATAAAAAGTAGCAAAATATGAACTTGATATTTTTATTCTGTTGCTAAGGGCATCAATGAATACAGTGAACCCCCCCGCTATTCATGCCAGCAATGCTCACCCCAAAATGTTTGTGATTGCCTATTAATGCCACAAGATGGCAGCAAAGCACTTTTTTTGTATTAGAACTTCTTGGGAAAAAATTGTTAGTAGGCAAACATGCAGGGGTTCACTGAATAATTTGTATGCATTTTTTTTTTGTTATGCTCGGCTACGTATTTTTTTTTTTTCCGCAAACCTACCAATAACCTGGAAGTAAATACGCTGTCATCAATTACAATGTGGGCGTCAAATATCCCATGAACCAGCATAGGCAACAAATTCACACATACAAACATTAATTTGGCCTGACAGCGCCTCAACAAGTACACATTTGTATCTTTTTTTTTGGGAAGAAATATTTTTTCCCAGCGCCATTTATGCCCCGTCAGTAACGTGAAAGTCATACATAGTTGTATTTATTAAAACTGAAATAAAAATGACATTATGTATACTAGTTACGCTAGCTATATATATATATATATATATATATATATATATATATATATATATATATATATAAAACTAGTTGGAAAGGCTGCCAAAAACGGTGATAACATCAATGTCAAAGTGCACTAGAGGAGGTGAAAAACCACATCAATAAATCTACAAACAGGATGAACCAGTGTTGCAGTGTCGACGCTAATAAAATAAGAATAATGTTTAGCTGCACAACGTGGCAAACCTCCTGAATTCTTTGGCATGAGCGGCCACAACAATTGGAAGGTTTATCGCCACATGTCCCCCCCCCCCTAAAAAATAGAAAAATTGAAATCGAAAAAAAAAAAAAACAACCGAAAACCAAACGCAGAAGTATCAAATTTGTTTCCTACATTTTATTTTCCTCACAATAAAATTATGTCAAATAGTTTGATGGCCACAAAAAGGCTATCAGGAATATTAATGCTACAAAAACACAGCAACATGTCATTTCTGTACAGGACATTCATCGTTTATATTACAGCGTGTGCGGGCGCTTCACATAAAGTCATTGAGCTCCGCCTCCAAAGCGGCGGCCATCTCGTCCGCCTCTGAGGAACTTCCTTCCTCCTCCTCCTCTTCGTCATCGTCTGATTCCTCCTTGTCGTCGTCGTCGTCCTTGTCATGCTTTCGTTTGTGGCCCCTGCAGATGACAAACGACGTTTTAGCGAGTCCGACTCTTCTTCCGTCATGCCGCTGCCAACTTTGGATGCATTCCCGTTATTTTCTCCCATGTGGCCCAGTCATGGCAGCGTAAATGGGGAGGAAAAAATGGCGCGTGGGAGCGGATATCCTCGGATCAGAATCAGGCCTCTCACAAATAATCTCTCAAATATCTGCCAGTAAATGGAAAAATGCCATCGACTTTACCTTGTTCATGTGAGCCCGACACCGATTGTCCTTTCCTTTGTGTTAATTCTTTCTCGCAATTTTCCATTTCAGCTATTTAAGTGGCGCTTGGCATTGCTATGGCGGCAAACATGCCATCCCTCCTTCCTAACCACTTGAGGTCCTTCACGACACAGACAAACACGGCAAAAGAACTTGGCGTGATGCTAATGAGGTGCGCACGGGTCGTCTACTTATTAGAGAGGGGGGGGTTGACACCAACACCGCTGAGGAGGGGGGGGGGCTGAGAAGGCACCCCGCCCCCCACCCCACCTCTCATTAGACCGCATCGCTGTCAGACAGCCTCCCACAATAGCAAAACTGCGGTTTTGTGTTAATTAAAGGTTAGATGTCGGCCTATATAAAGCCGAAGGCCGACGATGTGACAGGCTTGGCGGACCCCTGCGGACCCTACGACAAGCGCCAAGGAGGTTTGAAATGGTGTCGCAAAAAAATAAATAAATAAATAGCATTTGCATGATGCTTCATCTTGTGAACCACAAGGTCAAGACTTGCTGGTCAGGGGTTAACGCGAGGGTCTGCCTCCAATGAAATGAGGGATTCATTCTTATTTATTTGGCCACAGAGTGAAGAAAATGAGGCAAATGCCAGCACGCCGCATTCAGTAAAAGGATTTCTCTCATCCTGGTTGCTTAATGAGCGTGCTTCGGAAATGATTTCGATAAAAACACATTTTGTTTCCTTCCTTTCCTCACCATGCACAGCCAAGACAACGGGAGGCGACGCCAATGAGACTTTATTGCGTTTGGCTTCACGTCATTACATCCAATTGAAATCCTTATCTATTAATCCCGCCACCGACTGTCAGCCATGACACATCCGCACCAATAAATCAAAAGCTGGCAACAAATTTTATTATACTTTTCCTTTAACAATGAGGAGCAAGTACAAATTATTTTTTTTTTAAGTCATTTCTGGGCGTTACTAAATTTATGGGGGGAAAAAAATTATGCACTGCCAAAGCAATTTTTTAATTTTATATTACAAGCAAGTTATTGATAAAATAGTGAAGTAAAAACGACATAAAATGAGTTTGACAGAATCGAGGAGGAGTTGAGGAAAAAAACTGAACAACATGACAGCAAATACCTAAATAAAAAAAAGTCACAACTTTTAAAAAATGATTCCCACTAGTTGAGCAAACATTTCAACCCAAACGGCTTAATCCACTTAAAAGCTCGGCGACTCAGTCGCAGAATATTCAAGTCAAGTTCCGTTTTTCTCCAGAGTTACACAACCAGGGCCCCACACACCCCGGATGCCCTCGCTTTTAGTGGTAAAAAGCTCCAAAATATCAAAGCCTACTCAGGCAAAGCGTCAAGGAGAGAAATTCAGAATCGTTTGCGCGATGCAAATGCGACCTTGTTGCCCTGGCAATGTGAAGGTCATTGAGAATAATCAATATTTGGATCAGCACTCTGCTTTTTAAATAAATACATTTTACCAAAAAAATAAATAAATATATATATATATATATATATATATTTATTTTTTAAGTCTGACCTTGGTTGCTGTTATCTCTAAGTGCACTTCAGTACATCTTCAAAAGAAATGCCGGGCGGCTATTTATGGAGCTATTTCTTCTTAATTATCTGCAAATATGTGTTGCAAGTGTACCTTTCATGTCTGCAGAAAACATCCCATTATCCCGAGCCGCTCTTGCAAATGGACTCCGAGCGGCTCTATCTTGCATTTTCAATGTTTAAGCAGGAAGGCCAGGCGAGTATCTTTTGATACTCCCTCCTCATCAGCCATTTGAGCTAAAAAAAAGCGTGGACTCTGCGTCGCGCTAATTGCCCCGGCGCAAAAAAGGTGGCCGCTAATGAGGTACTCCTAACGAGGCGCCTCCGTTCCGAGAAGCAATTCTCCTGACATACTGTGAGCAATAGTCGCGCGGGTCGAAACGGGGAGCGGCAGGCGCAGACGGGCGACTGGATGCTTCCTAAATCGATAAAAGGAGCAATTTCAAAAGAAGATGGCGTCTCTTTTGCAGCGCTTGTTGATTAAAAGTCGATCAAGTGAGTCGCATTTTATGAACCGCTTCGAGTCATTATGATCGTTCGCGAGCTGGAGTCGATCCCAGCTGACTTTGGGAGCGGGGCCAATCGGCCATCGCAGGACTCGGGTGATCGCATCCTCAAAAACTCAGCTCTAAACATGTGCGACAATAAAAGAGCGACCAAAAACGAAAAGAGTAGAATAATAAAATAAGGATATACTGTTACGCTGTTCCAAGTGTGGGAGTGTCACACATTTGGCGTTTTTAGCCAGAACGGCTCTGAATATGCCGTCGTTTTCATCAGAGTCGTATTGAGCGATATAACTGAACAAGAAAAAAAACAAATTTGCTTCGGCAAGCAGCTTGCAGGCATGGACCAAAAAAATGGGTCAGATGACTTGCCAGTTTTTGTACTGCTGCTTACTTATTCCTTCTTTTCATGCAGTGCATTTAAAAGCCAGCCTAAGCAATTTTTTTTTTTCGTTCCTCGCTGTCTGCTGCCTTGCTCGCACGGCTGAGCTACGTCTGGAGGAGGCAGCTTTGACTTGACCGTTTCGCACACAAGAAGGTACTTGAGTCAGAATAGGCTGTCCAAGGCCGAGTCTGAATTTATGGAAGAGAGATCTGACAATCACGAGAGGGAAAAAAAAAAAAGGAAACACAAAACGGCAATCAATACAGCCCAGATTTGTTAATGAATGTTTTAGGCAATCTAACCAAACCGTGCATGAATGTTTGGCATTCTAAAAACGAACAACAAAGCCCTGTCAGCCAGTCAGTCGATTGAAGTGCAATCATTTGAACAAACATGAAGAAAACGGCATTCGAGGGGTATCAGAAAATCCATCAAAACAATGACTCACATGAGGGCCTTGGGGCAGAGCCAATTAGAAAACTCGAAGGGCGTCTAACTTGGGGAGCGGTATCGGCTTCATTTTCCAATTCACACGACTCAAACGGGAAGCAGAAGAGAGACCTTTAGAACCGTAGGAAATTTTAGTCGCGCAAAATAATTCTGCAACAAGATATTATTGTGGAAGGCGGGACTTCTAAAATGTCACTGAGCTCAAGCGATTTCTTTTTTTTTTTTTTTTTTAAATTACACAAAAATTTCATTTGGCAGTTTTGGCCATGAAATAACATTCTTCAACATCTAACGGAAATAATGTCGGAGTTGTTCAAATGCAAAAGCGCGAAAGCGACATAAGAACAGGTCCAAATTTAAGCAAAGAATAAAAGCTGGGTGAAAAAGAAAAAAAAGACCACAGGAAAGTGGGTCCAATATTCACCGTGAGAGGAGCTCTATTTGTATTTTTAGCTTTCATGTGGGCCAAAGCAAAAACTGAAAAAAAAGAAAGTGTTTGTCAGATAAGCGTTGTGATTTGAATAATTGTATTTTTTCCAGGGCAAGCATAAACAACATTTTTCATATTCAACCTTCACTCAATCCATTCCGTCCCAAGTAACGCTTACAACTCGTTTGAGGTCACCGTGGCAACTGCGCCGGGAACTAACGAGGTGATCAATGCAAACTACGGCGATTTATTATTTTTGCTTCGTTTATTGAGAAGCGGAGAATTTATAGCAGGCGGCGGCATGTTATTCAATCCGAGAAAAACATTACTGACGGACGATTTACAATTCAAGCTGCTGCTCGGGATTGCTTTTGGGTTTCCATTTCTAGATTTGCATTGTCGGGTATCTAATTGGATCCGAATGGCCCATTAAAATAAATGAGGAAGCAGCACCTGTCGGAACGTGAATATTCTCAAAGAAGAGATGATTTAGTCACCGAATTATCATCACCCGGCTCGAGAGACGTCATCGCAACGATCATCAAACGGGATGTAAAATGGGCTGATGAGCCTCAGAACAGGAAAAAGAACCAAGTCGACTGCGCAATAAGCAGACAACAAGAAAAGAAGTGAATGTGATCTTGTCGAAGGCTTGAATTGCTGCCTGTCACGCATACGAGATTTAATTGCGGGGCGTTTATTGTGCCGTGATGAATATTTATCGGCGCAAATGCAGTTTGTGGAACAAAACGGGAAGAACAATGCCTCCGATTTGTTGTTTGGGTTCTTATCCTGTGACAGAGTTCTTTGAATTGAGTCATTTGAAAAATAAATAAATAAATAAAATCAAAGATAAATTCTCAGTTTCAGAGACACAAGCTTGAGGGTATTTGCAGTCTGGGGAAAAGGAAAAAAAAATTGATTTTGTTCTGGGACCACAACGACAATGACCCGGCGAGAAATTGCTCCCCGAGTCGTTTCATCAGCAGCACAGGACTAAATCTCCACCAAGGAGGTATATTGGTATTATTAGGGACCCGTCCGTTTTCTTCCCTGAGAAAATACGGTGCACTTTTACACCTTCCTGTGCGGAATCATATGACTCTGCGTGACTATAGAAAATCGTATTCTGGATGTGCTTTAATAATTCAAACACTGCTGCACGGATAATAATGCTGAATTAGCACTTTGGACAAAACTGCTCACAGACGCCGAGAATGTGATTTTTATTTATTTATTTTTGTGTGGACATTATCAACGTGGATAAGCACGAGAGGTATAAATTGTTACGGCAAACCATTGCGACTTCAAGGCACTCATTTAGTACTTTCATATTCTTGATAAAGATTCATGCTCAGGTGCTACAACAGACAAAGAATCAAATCTTTTTTTATTTTTTTTATTATTAAAACGAGAAGCGCCGAAGAAAGATGAAACACATTTAGGAATTTCACACCTGGCTGTCTGACAACCTGAGCGCGGACCCTAACAAAGCGCCGCCCACCTTCGGAACGTTCATGTGGCTGTGAGGTCAGAGCAGCAGAATGCCTCGCACGTCCACCCCTGGCATGGGAAGTCAAATCTACCCGAGAGAGTCATGGCGACCGGGCATCGTTTTCAATAAATGCGTGGCCACGAACAGGAAATTCAACGAGATGGCGCCTAACTGCGTCCAATTATGTTTGTGGATGCAGCAAGAAATTATCTTTTTACAGTGTCTAATGAAAATTCAAATGCTCCACCGGTCATATGCTGTTTGCAAACTGAGAAAAATTCTGGGAGGAAAAAAAAATATGAATTTGAAATCAAGTCATGTGGCACTCATAGAAAAAAAATGCTTGAAATTGCTGTTAAAAGTGAATAAAAAAGTAGCAATTTGGCGCAGCTTTGCTGGCCAACCGAAAAGAAAAAGCTAATTTCCAAAAAGCATCAAGTAGTTTTCTCTCGTGAGCCGCATGAAATGGTGAGGTGGGCCGAATTTGATTCCTGGTGCTCGAGTCCCGACACCTGCAAGATGGCGTTTATTGATTTTACACTTCCTCATGTGTCATTTATCAGATTTTTATTACCGTTTTTCATTATAATGTTGAAATGTTACGTAAAATTAAGTTAAAGGTTTTATGACCGCAACCGTTTGACTTGAATAATTCAATTTCCTTTATTTCCTCGGGGGAAACTAAGTATTCGACAATGTATCGTGTTCCATTTTACATTCCTGTGTATACAGAAACATGGGAATCGTGAAATATCTATTTCATTTTTATTTAATTTTTTTTAGATTAATTTTCAAAGCTTTCAGCATTGGCATGTGTTCACGCGGACGCTTGGCATCTAATTGCAAGAGACAGTAATGGAGGAGTTTGCCCGCGCAATCCATTAGAGATGATTCCGCATCATACCGAGTTCCCAAGTGTACTCGCCTGTTTTTATTTGCCTGTCAAGCGCAGTCAACTTGGGCCGCTTGAACATGTCGGCCCAACTACTTTCGCTCCTTTTAAGAGACATCAATTAGACCAACCTCAAACTGGATGAGTTGCGCGGTTGCCAAGTCCCTCGAGTCACACTTTTCGGGGTAAAATGCTTTAAAAAAAAAAGAAGAAAAAGTGATGTAAGATGCTTCAAAGGTAAACAGGATTGAAACGGCGGCCTGCCAGATGGATTTTATCATTTCAAAATGAAATGGCTCGCTCGATCGCTAGACGAGGAGAGGGAGGGGGGGGGGGGGGGGGGGGGTTGTGCGGATTATACTGAAAATAATCACCGCTCCGAGTCGGCCTCGAGGTCAGAAAATCTAATGAAGCTAATTAGACTCAACTATTTGCAACGGCGGGCGAGCGTTGGGCACCGCCATCGCCCCGAAAACGGCAACGCAAAACAGCCAAAGAGCAGCGAATGACAGCAAAATGATGGTCATGATCAGCAGCAGGCAGGCAAGTTGTGGTGGCAACACATGCATCAGTCCCGTATCCTAGCAACAGATGCATATCCGTCTGGATTGGTGGGCAGAACCTGAACAGACTGAACCACTGCACACTTTGTCGAGGAGTACGACCTGAATTCATGGTTAGCAATAAGCAACACTTCAGGTTCCGTTCGTGGAGGGAATGAACACTACATTCAAGCGGATTCGAAGGCATATGGAAATTCAAACAGATTTCGAACCATATTGTGTCTGCGAACACCTGTTGAGAACGAACACGGCCGCCAAATTACATATGCGACATGCGCGAGGGTTAAGAAACGCGACGGGATACCTGCGGACGGAAAATGAACCGAACCGAAACGTCCTTCAGCAATAAAGGGCTCTTGTTTGCTCAGAAATGTCTGATGTCTGTTTGGACGTGTCGCCATGGCAGCGGACCACTCAGCCTGGTTCCAGCCCAGGCGTACTGATTAAGTGCTGTCATGTTTTTTTTTTTTTTTTTTTAAATAGACGTCATGGCAAATTTGTAAGGCCAAGTACGTACAAAGACCATCAAGTGATTTTTCGAGCGGTGGGGTCCCTATCTGGAAAGCCTCGAGGTGCTTTCATGATCAATGAAAAAAGTGTAAAGTGGCGTTGGGCAGTGGCAGCGTGACCGATGAATAAAATATTTCTCGGGAGAGAACGTTCAAGTAGATTTCTCTCTCATTTTGAGCATCCGTTTGAGTGTGTCTCACCTGGACGCGGGCGCCAGCAGGCCGGCCTGAGCGCATGTCGTCACGACCGGGCCGTCCGCTCCCGGCGCCGGCGGACCCGGCCCTCCTGCTGCCAGTGGTCCGGCTCCGTCCCGCTGCTGTTGTTCCTCTCGCCGCCGCTGTTCCTCCTCATCCTCCGCCTCCTCGTTAACGGCCTTCTCCTTCCCTCGCCCTTCGCTCTCATTGTCGCTCTCCTCGCCCAAGATGTCGTCCACCTATCGAGCGGGACAGGAAGTGTGACGTGATGGCGATCGCAAATTCATCACCAGCAGCGCTCTTGTCGATTGCGGCTGAAACAAATCTATTAGATTTGAGGCGTATCACGAGAGCGCTTGTTCACTTGGCATTTAAGTAAAACAGCAAAGTGCCGCCGGGTCAATCACAGAGCTGGTGTTAGAGCAGCTGGCACACGATCAATTCCAATTCAGTGCTCCCATTGACAATCGAGCTGTGATTGACCGGCGGCGGTCGCACGTCGTCATCCGGAAGATAAAATAAATGTTTGGAATTAAGTGCAAGGCTGGGTTGAGTTCATTTTTCACTTGTAAAAAGTAAGATTGTACTTTTTAATGGCGAGAAAGTCATTTAAAATTCGAAAAGGAAGTCGGTAGATCTGCCGCTACATAATTCCAAATAGCTTTTAATGAAAAAGAGCAAAGTGTTTCTTCAGTCATGCAAATGTCATTCGGCGCCGTGATGAGACTTTAATGTGATCGGCGGAAACAAGATTTGGAGGCGCATTTCCATTTAACTTGAATGCTCTGTTTTGAAAAATGCAAAAAAAAAAAAAAAAAAAAAGACAAATGAAGCCGTGTCGTCGTGGTTTGTGTTAAGATTCAAGGTAGCAAAGAGCGACGGCGAAAAAGCACGGAGAACTGTAGGATTCCAGTCTCTTGACATCACCCCCCCCCCCCCCAAAGTCGACGCACACCACAGTCCTTCCTGAGCTGTGATTTATAACCCTTCAGCTCACCAAATTGGAGCGCAGGATGTCGGATGCAGTCATGTGCACCAGATTGCCACAATTTCAAAAAGTGCCACGGCTCATTTGACCTTTGCTGAAAACGGAAGGACTAACAATTGCGAGATAGAGCGGCAAAGTTCCCCACAACATCCATTTCCTGGCTGCGATCAAAGGCCACGCAAAGTGCACAGGAGGCTTTTCAACCACCGCTCCCGAAAAAAGCTCATGTCAGAAGCTGATGGTCTCTCCCTGTAAATGCACTGCAGTCCAAGTGTGATTCCAAGCCAGTAGATTGATTTTGTTGAGGTGCTTGGAAGGTGAAACATTCTCTCTCTCTCTCGTTCTCTTGCAAAAGAAAATTGAAAAGAGGCCGTCTGAGATGAATCTCACAGCAACGAGTGCAACCTTTTTTGGTGCGAGTTTGGTTCACAAAATTGAATTCATCTTAAGGGGGACAAATTAGGAGAAAATTGACTTTTTATTCTTTCCTGCACAACTAGTTGAGTGTCTGGATTGCCTAACGGGAACGCGCAGAAGTGCAGAAGAAGCTCAAGACTTTTCCAATGGGTCTGTGCCAATCGGGGAGCGTTCGTCCTTGCCAGTTTTCCTTCCGCCAGGTGACTCGTGAAATAAAACGAGCCGCCGCCTTCGCCTGCCAGACGGCTTTCCAAACACCCACCGAAGACGGATTATCCGGCAAATTGTGAAATCCCGACTTATCTTGTGAGAATGCGGTAATAGGTCAGCCGATGAGCCGAAAGTTGGCACGGAGTCGGTTTGCGTTCAAACGCGAAGGCCCGGAGGGATGCTGGATGAATCAAAGGCGCGAGTGGAGAGGCAGACGAGAAAAGCGACATTTGCTTGGGGTGAACTCGGGGCCACGCTGCTATCTTGTCGAAGTGGGGCGGACTGAGTTGTTAATTCAACAACTGCCTGTTCCTACAAGAAAGACGACCTGGGGAGGGGAAATATTTGAGTGCTGTGACATCTGAGCGCAGAAAGTCCACAGAGACCGAGAATGTCGTACATCTTTCCCATTAACGCCGACTTAAAGTACCGCGTTGCATTATGCAGCGTCAAAGGCGTTCAAAAAGGTACACCGACGAGACTTTAGACATTTTAAATGGAAGGCCAAAAAAAAATATTCAAGAATGTTCTATGCAGGCCCACCACTTGATACATGACATTCTGATTAATGAATACGAGTCAAGCAGTTAAATCGACCCGTGTTTAGCCAGCTATTTTGTCACTTATGTCGACATTTCAGCTGCTCGGGTGTCAGGTAACGTCTTGTGACAAATACTTCGTCACACAAACTCGGACTAGCGCTGCAATCATTCATTGGTGCAAGTTTGCGTCAACGACGCGTCACCGCTGGCGACATTTACCCAACGGCCCGATTTGTACCCACTCGATTAAAGACCGCCTCGTTTTCCTCGTGCCCTCAAGTTGAAGAGCATTTTTACGAATGTCACGGAGTGCCCTTTAAGCTCAGGTGACATTTGGAATGCGATGATTCCGGAAAAAGCACCCTCATCATCTTGGTCACTCACGAAAATGCTCAACCCGAATGTTCAACAATGATTAGCCTTGCAGGAAGTGAGCAGCTCACCTGCAACCCGAGAGGACAAGGGTTTTAAGAAAAGAGATGACATTTGTTCAAGTACAGTTCGGTTGTATTGAACTTTTCAGTCCATTTGCATTGAATGACTGCGAGTCAAAAGTTTGACAACAACTGCCCTCATAGATGCTAAACTCCAAGACATCTGGACGAACCACACTGACTTTATGGTCATGTAAAAAAGTCCCATTTACACCGGTGCAATGTCGCGAGTCAGCGCCAAGGCTCTGTGTGAACACCCAACACCTCATTAACCAACTCCATCTCCGACTGGTGCTCCATTTAAATGAGGCTGGCATTTAATTACGCCGCAAATTAATGACGTCCATCACACCGTGGCAATGTACACAATGGTGCTAATTAATAATGGCCGTGGTACTAAAAAAAATAAATAAATAAATAAGAGCGCGAGAGAGAAAAGGACAGGTCTTTGGGCCTCAACGATAAATAATAAAAATGAAAGTGCCCGTACTTCCAGCTGCGGCGGCAACGATCTTGAGCTCGCAATTTCCATGTACACGGAGTGACAATTATTGGACAGATTATCCAGCAGATCTCTCAGTGGAAGGACATAATGGAACAACATTAGTGACATCATTTTCACAGCCGGGGCCAGACTTGCCATAGCAACATACTCGGAGGCCATTATAGTTATCTGACTTTCATTACAGAATAAAAAATAAATAAATACATAAAAACACAGCAACACAAACACACTTTGAGTCTCCCTGGCATTCATCTTCATATCAGATGCAATAAGGAAACGTTTCCAGATGAATAATTAGAGAAAAACAATTCAGCCATCTTCCTGTCGCCTTTTATAAATCATCACAAGCATGGGCGTAATTTCGACATGTTTTGTTCAGCCTTATTGCCTGCGGGAACGCCGCTGTTCACAACAAGTTAATGCGGCACTTGTCATGATATTTCACGGGATCAGATCTGCTAAACATGAGATTTGCGGAGATATATAAAGAAAAAAAAAATGTCTTTCTGTTTTCGGTGCAAAACTCATTAAATTTAGATCCATTCTTTGCATTCAGTGCTTTACGGAAACGTGCAAGTTTCAACGCAAAAATCAAAACATAAAAAGGGAATGACGTGGCACAGAAAAAGATCTCCAAACTAAATTACAGCGTTGACTTTAAATGACTTACTTGAAATGAGTTATTAACTGCGCTGACTGTTCGGTATTCCATCAAACCATGACCAATTACAATGACGTCCGAGTCCTTGGGGCACATTCAATTGAACTCAACTCTATTTACTGTACAGAGTGTGCAACCTCAGACTGAGCTCAAGGATAAACATCCAGCACCAATGATCAGTTTTTTTGTGACGTAAATTCAAAAGAATAAATAAATGCTAAAGGGAATGAGTAGAGTTGCAAGTGCACTACCGGATGTGTCTTTACCTCTTTATCCATGCTCTCCAAGTCCTCCTTGCAAAGCGTGTACAGCGGCATCGTTTCGGACATGCTCGGCTGGCGCTTGCGGCGCGACGGCTCGAGCGCCTCGTCGTCCTGGCTGGGACCCGCTATTGCGTCTTGTTGACTGTTCTGCGAGCCCCTGAAAAAAATAAAATAAAATGACATAAATACTGGATGATGGTTTTTCGTTTTAGTTCAGGCTTGACTGAAAGTGATGGTGGAGGCCAATATTATACAAGATGTGAATCTCATGCAAGCGGTAGAAGGACGTTTCCATTTAATTAAATCTTCTTTGATGATAAAAATCAAAGTTGAGGCAAATCTGTTGCGTCCGTAATCTCTGAATGACTTAATCCCATGCTTTCCTCAGGCGAGCTCATTATCAAGCAACGTCAGTTCATCAATGCTGATCAACTGGAACGCCAGCATCATTTACAGCGCAGAAACGCAACAAATAATCATTCCAGTGTGAGTTTTTACTGTCCTACCGAGTCGCTGAGGAAACCTACGTCCCCATTGGGAGTCATTTGGGAAGTGTACCGCAGTAAAATACTGAAATGGAGGCAAATGGGACCTGGTGGACAAACCCACGTTCAGTATTTAAGATGTGTGACGAATGAGTGTTTTGTCAATACAACAAAGACAAACACCAATAGTACGACCGCCGTTTTGAACAAGACCCAAGAGTCAGTGTCGCCAATAGCTATTATTTTTATGAGCGTACAAATTACAGCAAGAAAAGAAGCAGTGGGCCAATCTCCTACTCATTACCCATCTGAAGAAAGTATTGCACTCTTATTACACCAGTGCGTCGCCGTGAAATTGTCAAGGCGCAGTACCTGAGACACGACTGCTCTTGTTGATCAGACGCCTGGAGGTAAGGCGCCGCCAGCGACACCGGAGGGGCCTTGCGAATCAGCTTGCCCGTGATTGGGTCGTAGGTTCGAACCTCGGGGGGTGCAGGTGCGGGTCGGTGCTGGATCGGAGCAGGGGTTTGGGAAAGAGGCTTGTGACGGGAGCCCTGCTTGTCAAGGAAAGCCGCTGGGTTGTTGCTCCTTCAACAGGGAGAAGGAAAAAAAAGAAATCAGAATCATCAAATATTTTACATTTTAAAAATGTTAAACCAATACAATATTTCTCCTAGCAATTGTTAACATGTGCTGAAAAAAAATCGAATTTGCAAATCCAATGGTGTTTTGTCGTGGTTCCACTTCCCTCTCCAGTGAACGGTATTTGCGACTACGCTTATTTGTGGATTCTTTTTGCGAGCCTATCCTCTGTTACGTGTTGAAAAATTCCCCAATTATGGTGGAATGAAAAAATCGTTTCATAAATAAATTTTAAAAAAGTGCTTTGCTCTGAAATTGGCAAAATAAATTCTATTGTATTGTTTATAAAGCACGGCAACTGCAAAGCTGTGTGCATCAATTACTCGATTTTCGTTGACAATGTTAATGTACAGATTAATACCACGAGCAGGATTAGACGAGTAGAGTATCAAACTTGGCTTACAAAACTCAGCACTTGCTGGCAGCATTATTCGACTCAATATTATCCCTGTATTGAAAAATGAGCTCAACAAATGCAAATCATTTATTTTTAAATTAATGTAGTCCAATGCAAATTCCTACAATGCCAACCATATTTGAAACTAAAGCAGCAGCAGTCCAGGCAACAAACACTTTCATCAGCCATGTTGCCAATCCAACTGTGATTGTTTACAATTCAACAAATGTACCACGTCTGCTTGGCGCAGTCCTCCTTTAGCGGGAAGAGCTCCTCCTCCACCCTCTCCCAGCGCTCCAGACAACTCCACAGCCAGTCGGGGTTGACCACGTGGAGGTGCTTGCAGCCCAGCGCCTGACGGACCTTCTCTGTGCCTAGTGGCATGAGGATGCGGATTTCAGTCAGACTATAATCACTGTTGTGTCATCCTAACCACCCCAAAACAAGAGTTGCATGGGTTTCAATTCAAATGGAGCAAACTTTGCAAAGGCCTGATTTGCTCAGTGCCTGCGCAGCGCGAGAATGTGAGTGATTGCCAAGTGCGTCTCACAGCGCGGCCGGCTCCCAAGGCAACGGCCCCACTTGGCGCGCTCGCTCCTTTTCAGAGGGTAAATTAAATCGGTGGCACACGCAGGCACGGGTCTCATTTTGAATGCGCACTGCGTTATCCCCCCCGAGATCTGCGAGCCAACAGTAAGCATTTTGTTAACGCATGCGGCGTACACGCCACGCTATTTGCATTCTCTTTATTGAAACCGCCAACTAACTCGATCCTCCGTTTTCTCTCAAGAACAAGTTTGACAACGCTCGGATACACGCCGCTAAGCTTGACATTTAAACAAGCCTTGGATGACCCACTTTGGATTGCGGCCTCATTAAGCAAAGAAAAGCTTCCGTCATTTCAGAATAGTTCCCGCACATTGCTAATGGACATGTCTCAATGAAAAAAATGGAGGGCAGAAACAAAAAAGATGGTGACGTTAACTGCAATTTTGTCGCGTCTTAAACAGATGACTCTTGGAATAAGAAAATGTGGGAATCTCATTAGGTTTCATTCAGTATTTGTTCATCTGCATTTGAGATCTGCTCTTTTGTCAGCAGTCTGTGAATCCATCATGTGCACCATCAAAAATTAAACTTGCAGCTACAAGTAGCCTGTGCAGTCTACGTCAAATAGTTCGATTGTGATAACAGATGATTAGTTACCGACTGGTCATTTATGTAGCGTGACTTCATGATTCTGTACATGTGAAATGGATTTTTGCCCTCCTTGAGAGGACTCTGTCCCCATCCCCGCAAATAGTGGCGGTTCCCTATATGCCCATTCCTGAAACAACAAGCTGAGCATGAAAAACTGATTTTACGTACCCGATTTTGCTGCAATGAGGTGTGTGGTCCCATTGGATTCTTGCGAGTTCAGAACCAAGTTCTTGCCAATCTTTGCCCCCAGGGCCTTGGCATGGTAGTACTCACGAGTCCTCTCTATCGGGTAGTTGGTGGGGTACAAGCCGCTGAACACTATCGTCGTGCCGTCTAAGGTCTTGCTCTTAAGCTCGGGGACGATCTTGCGAATGTCCGGCGTGTCGGGCACCTCCGTCTTCAGGAAGGCCTCGTAGCGAGCGTAGTACTCGCCGTGGATGCGTTCCAGGACCTCCTCCAGGTAAATGAGGTGATCGTCCCGGTCGTTATCCACTTCCTCTTCCTCCTCGTCCTCCATGCTCTGGTCCAGCAGCTCCTCCCCCACGGTCACCCCGGATTGCTCGCTATTCTGCGACTCGGTTTCGGGTTCCCTCCTGTCCGAGCAGCCGTTCCCCAGCTCGGGGAGGAGAACGTCCGAAGGTTCTATTGATTCGCAACTTTGGACTTTACTGATCCCCTCTTTTGTCTCATCACCGTTGTCTTGTGAGGCTACTTCAGGTTGGGATTTCTTCACCTCGCCGTCCCCCGAGGGCGGCTTTTCTCTAACGGACTCACTGTCGCTGTCACTGGAAAGGTCAAAGTCCAGATTATTGGACTCACTGTTTGGCGTTAATGAGTTTGCACCGTCCGGTGCCTCACCTGTCCTGCTAATACTCTCCTTTTTACTATTTCCCTGGCCTTCAATCCCCTGAGTTTGTGTTGCTGTGGGCTCCTCATCAGCCTCTGAACGTTTATCCATCAACGCCTCTTCTGGCACGGACGCCGTGCCGTGTGTCCGTTCATTTGTCGGGGTACCCTGAGAACAGCGGGATGCGGCCGAGCCGTCTTTTAGCGACTTTTTCCTGAGGCCGTTATTTTGCTCATCTGTTCCGAGAGTTTCGCACGCTTCTGTGCTCTCTGCAGGGCGAGCTGGTAAGTTTCCTGCAGGCGAATAAGGCATGGGAATTAATTTCGATTTGAGGGCAATCGCAATGACTAAATGAAGGCTCCGGTTCAAGGAATCCAGCCATAGATTAAATATATTTTTTTTTTCCCTAACTAAAGAGAGGCGACTGCGCTTGGTGTCCTCATTTCAAACTTGGGACAGCATTCAAACAATGAGCTAACAAGAACTTTGCAAGAGAACTCCCTTGTTATCTTAAAAGTGGCTCTTCGCGACTGAGAACTGTGCAAGGAACTGGAAACACATCCTTGAAAACTGCCTTGAATTGGATGCGCCCTCCACTCACTGTGCGTCACAAGGACACATTTTCCTGAGATAGGAAGAGACAAAAAGAAAAAAAAATCTCGCTTCTGTACCTTTCTTAGCCATCAGAGCTTCTTGCGAGCCTGGCGGCGCACTGATGTCCCCGATGCCCTCGAAGTAGACGTATTTCTTCACAGTGATGAGGTTGGGCGCAAACTTCCACACGTCTTCGCGGTCATCGATGATGCACACCATCGAGTCCCCACAGGGGAAAAGATATCTGGCAGGACAATGAAGGACAGCGAGCTTGTTATTCCACAGGAAAAGAAATGTTAAAAAACACACCTTTTCTTGAAATGATTTATTATTTATCAGATTTGTAAATTCAGCATCAACAGCACAGAACAACACTCACCTAAGATTCCCCGTCTTGGAGAAAGGATCGATGCATTCATCTCTGGACAGGATGCGATGGGAGAAGAGCTTTGTTTCGGGATCCAGAAAGCCTACGAAAAGAATACAAAACGAGAGAACACATTTGCATATGCCTGCAGTTTTGAATCAAGCATTCCATTCAAATCATTCCACAGCCCCTCTTGCTTTCTTGACGGGAAATATACAGCAGCTGGAGACCCAGGCTGGCCTCTCAACTCATCAGAGGTAGTAAATTTCAATCCCGAACGCATTAAACATTCATCACATGGCGGCAAAACAATGCCTCGCTGGGGTTATATACCGCACGGCGTGACGGAAGACTGCCACCACCTGAATAAAGGAGAGCCTAGGGCTGGGCGATATGACCTAAAATAAATATCGCGATAAATTAGGCAGTTTTACCTCGATAACGATAAATGCACGATAAATTCCCCCTGAGGACCAAAATCAAAATAAATGCAGGAAATGCATATTAACTGCTTTTTGTATTGACCAACTGGTACGCATTACTTTCAATGAAAAATAGAAGTACAAAAATCATTTGAATAAACATTCAAACTAGCTTGCTTTGCATGACTTGAACAATGTCACAAAGAACAGGAGAAAAAGGGTACCTCTCACAAAATCTTTTTATGTAA
Source organism: Idiotropiscis lumnitzeri (assembly GCF_059441095.1). Classification (NCBI taxonomy): domain Eukaryota; kingdom Metazoa; phylum Chordata; class Actinopteri; order Syngnathiformes; family Syngnathidae; genus Idiotropiscis; species Idiotropiscis lumnitzeri. The sequence goes on along the minus strand of NC_142406.1, from coordinate 12,298,697 downwards.
ATATATTGTGCAGAGATGCTGTAATTCCATTTGCAAAGGCCGAGATTTGTGTAAAGGTATCGTGTAAACAATCTAAATAATGCCATGTGCAAAGGCGCTAGTCGCCTGTAAACAAAATGCTAAATAAAATGGAAAAAAATGTCAATGGAATGCCAGTGCCAAATAAACAAGTGTGCTTCATCAGGAAAATGTGCCGTCTCGAGTAATCTGGTGCGCAGTCGCCACTTGTCGTGTATGTCATGCACAGTCAGGCTCAAACAGGGATCCATGTTGCGACTCGACCACAAGTCGGATGTGGATGCAAAATGCTTGACATGTCTCCGCTCCCGTCCCGATGTTGTCCATATCGGAAGTCCTGTTTGCGGCAAATATTTTCGTACCTCTTGTCGGCTACTTTCATGAGGCGTGTAAATCCTGTCCGCTCCATTGTAACTTCAGGAGCTCTATCTTTAGCTATGTGCTCGGCTATCGCGTCCACCTCTGAGACGTTCTCTCGTATGGTGTCGCCTCCGTTATGAGCTGTTGTCACTTGTCCAAACTTGCTCCTCACTTTGAACTTTTAGCACAAGCTCCAAGTCAACAGCATGGTTGTGTTGTGGGTGGTGAAAAAGAAAAGGTTGGACGCGCTGTTTCAGGTGCTTACGATGCACTTTGTAGTTCATGTTTTTTTGCTTAAACATCGTCTTTATGGAACCCAAAACATTTCCAAACGACAGATGTCCACTTTATTTTCGGGACAAGCGCGACAGGAACAATTTCAACTAACGTTACTTCGTCCGCAGCCGTGTCAGCCGCTTCAGGATTTGAATCGCCAGCTACGAACTCGTCTTGTTTACATTCTTGTTCAGAAGGGAGGAGTCACGTGACTACACGCGCTGGAGCCGTCTTAAAGGGGCATGAGCATCGCCGCAGACATAAAAGACTTCTTTTTCTTTTTTTTTTTTAGACACCGAATTTACCGATATGGGCAAAATGATGTCGGTCATTCTAATAAATTTCGGTAACGGTAAATTTTCGGTTTATCGCCCAGCCCTAGGAGAGCCTATATCACGCTAGCTCAATTTAATCCAGCACTGAATCAAAATTCTGCTGAGGGGACAGATGGGATTTTTTTTTTCATAAACTGCTTTTCATGTATGAGTATGAGCGTTTCATTTCAGACTGCTGGGGGGGAGAAATCAAAAATACACACCCTGATGTAGTTTATGCTCTCTGGTACTCATAATGGCAAAGTTAAATAAATCAAAGCTAACCATCATATTAATCACGCCATGAACACAATATCTTTGGAGATAGCTCCCCCTTGTGGACCCAAACTGGAAGTACAAATGGTAGGATACATGTCCATGGATAAAATAACTCATCAAGGAGAGAAAAGGGAGCACATGTTACCCGCAATGGTGTGTGCATAAAGGCGGCTCCCGAATGTGAACACATGAAGTTCGTACAGTTTGGCAATTTTCTCCAGGAATTCCTTGCAATGCGGCCGTAGTCGCGTGTGGAGCATCGGCTCTCCTCGCCCCAGTTGGAAGTGAAAAATGCCCTGACAAAGTAAAAAGGGTTCAGATGTTTGCGCTTACCAAATAAACTCGACATTCAAATTACTGGTATAGGCAGCAAAAATATGTTACAAAACTAACCTTATTGGACATTTGCTGGCAGTGTTGATCAGTGGTGTGGATGAGCGTCTGGTCCAGATCCACCATCAAGACCAACTTTTTGTTGCGGTGGAGCCTCTGCTGGTCTTCTCGGCCTAACTGCTCTGCTTGCTGTTTGGGAAGAAAAAATTTTTTTTTTGGGGGGGAGAGTCAATAGGTTGTACAGTGCAACCACCGAAGGCAAATGGCTTATGGCTTGTAAAAAGTTACTGACTGGCTTCTTTCTTTACAAAATACTGTGATTTCGATCTGTGACTGGTGTCATGCATTTGCGTACACAGAGTAATGATATATAAAACGGGCCTTTAGTGTGGAAAATATTGGTGCACTGGTGTGTTCAAAGGCAGTAAAAAGTGGTAACTGAGTCATACAGCTCACCTCTGAGCTGACCATCAACTCAGGTACGCTGTGCACCATGGAGACGGTTGCCGTGGAGATGGGAGTTTGCTGGTTTCCATTTGTGTTCTGCAGTCTGAGAGAGACAGAGAACGAGAGTGAGCTATCCTGCGTAATTGAACATGGGTGGATCAGAAGAAAAGCAGCATTTAAGGAGTTGTCATTGAATCAGGAGTGGGCTTGATTTCGGGGAAAATGGGTTGGTTTGAATGAAACCAGCAAAAGGTGGATGTAGCACAAATCATTTATCACAATAGTCATCCCGAACTGGCACAGGGTTGCTTCTGGCGCCACTTTGGGTGGTATCTAAAAATGAAGGCACCGTAAAAAAAAAGTACAGTTATGACGGTATTTTTAACAGTCTTTCCACTAGATAACAAGTCATAAAACATGTCGGGTGCATAAACGTGGGTGGCTGAGAGCAACTATATATGCGTGGGTGCTTAATCCGCCATCTTGATGACATCACTCTTGACCACCAACATGTTTTTGCATGCCCTTACTGAGTCAGGTCCTGGCCACATTCGGCACACAAGCCTTTCATCACGATTGGGTGGCTGCATCCTGCTATTCTGACAATGACACCGCTGGGGGAACAAAAAAGACAAAAACTAGTATTATTTCATATTATTATTTCAAAGACTCGACAAGTCCATCTAAAAACACGCTACACGTGCGGCATTTTGCGTTGGCAAGTTAAACGCCACTCAACGACGTTGCACTTCCGCTTTCAAAGTAAGAGTAAAATAAAGTTTGTTATTTAAACACAAACGCGTTTGTTAAAATATCAAGAGATGTTAAATTGTACTAATGAACGGAATTCGTTCTCACAACAACACAGAGGGATGTAAAGTACCCAACGAGCTTCATTAAAATTAAGAAATTTTACTTCGGGAGGCTACCTCAAACCCGAAACACTGTCATTTTATAAACTTGATTGCGTGTTGGGATTTTGCTACCAAACAAGCTAGCCTTCTCGTTAGCGCCCATGCTTTACCCGCGTTAGCTCATTAGCCTGCTAGCATAACAGTGACACAATTTGGTTAATAATATACAGCAGTTTTGTTTGCGAGCGAACCATAACAAGCGTCAAACAAGTAACTCACCCAGGAGGTATGACCTGTCCGGGTTGACAACACAGCTCCTTGACGACCCCCGCGCGGTCCGACTTCACCTTCCTCTCGGGTAGCCTGGGTGTCTCTGCCCCCTTCTCCGCGGGTATGGGGACGCAGAGCGCTAACACGGAGTCCACGTTGACATGAGTGCCCGGCTTGACTTTCCATTCCAAGAGGCGACAGGGGAGCGTCCCTAACGTACAACAGATATCCGACACTTGCACCGCGGGGCCCAGCGTTGATGCACCACCGCCACTACCGCCTCCAGAATCCGCGGTCGGATCCTCCATCTGGGAAAGAAAATCTTTTGCAATGTTCCGATTAAAGCGTGTCCGCTCCAAGTTGCAAAGCTTGAATCATTAAAAAGCAGCCAAGCGCCAGCTTCCAGGTGAATTAAAACAGCAGTGGTGGGATTTAAACCCGCTAGCTTCAAAGAGCCGTGGTTCACTCTTCCCGCCCGTAAACAGGAAGTGGCAACACTGCAGACACGCAGATCGCGATGATAACTTCCGGTAGAGGTGACCAAAAGTTGAAAACGAATATGAAAATGTAATATTCTTATTTTTTTTTCTACATCAGTTTGTGATGTCCCGAACATTTCTAAATCAACCATTATTCGTTGATTTGTTATTCTTTAAAGTACTATACATTTATTATAGTGGTCTATTTAATTTCTATCCTCCTACTTTATTGTATCTCCTAGAGCTCTAACATTTAAATTATTGCTTGCCATAAGTGGGAAAAAAACATTTATGAGGCTTTTTGTTTCATTATTATAATGTGTTACTTGCACACATTTAATGGCACACTTGGATTCCCGCAGGTAAATCTGCCACGTGTTTCATTTTGTTTATACAATGCAGTATTTGTTCACAGGCTAAATTAAAAAAATAATAATTTAAAAAAAAAAAGCAAAATCATCTCTACAAGTATATAACGTACTTAAAGGCTGCCATATGATTATACGCTTGATATAGCGTATGCAGTTCAAAATAGCGTTGAAGTAAAATAGCAAAAGCGGAAGTAGAGAGGCGAGCACTATCTCTAGTCTCTCGTATGTAACCAACGCCGCACGTCACCCGCAAAAGCGAAAGTAGATTGGACTGAATCTTCTTGATTTTCTGTACTCTTGGTAAAGTTTATCCAATAGCAGACCTGCTTTGTATAACGTAGTTGCAGTCAGCCCTACAGTACGTCACCAGTACGGTTATTTGATGCGAAGAAAAGTCACGGCGCCGCGTTGTGCTATAACGCAGAAGCATGACGAGGAAAATCCAGGGAACTGTATGTTGTTCATATTTCATTTCGAAATAAGTGTTCGGCGAGTATTTCAGCCTCGTTAGCTAGACTTAGCAAGGGAGCTTGACCTGGCTAAGAGTATTGTCATGCATGTTGCTTTAGCAACTAAATCTGCTAATACTGCATACGAAGGACTGTCTAATTTTAGATGGCTATGTACCTCGTTGTAATAATAAATATTTTCAATCACGATGCCATTATATATATAGTTTGTATTGGTATTAAGGAAATGATACAAGTAGTGCTTTTCATCCATTTGTGACCAGTCAGGTCCCTGACACCCCTGCCTCTCTGTGAGACACGGTGTCCCTCAGATGTAGACAACCAAAACAAAAACAACACTGCGTGTCCTGTACTGGACACGTTGGCCTTGGGTTTGCTCTTCCACCCTCCCCCTCCCTCACTTTGCGCTCCCAACACACACATACCACACATGTGTATGTTTTACTAAAGGGGTGGGGGTACTCTCGCCCACACGTCGGGGTGAGTGAGTGGGGTGGTCGGTGGCCACTTTTCTACACTGGAAAGTAATCAGTGTTCGTCTTCAAAATGTGTGGTCTGATGAGACCATGATACATTTATTTAGATTACAAGGTGCCAAGTGTGGGAAAGTAACCAGGTTAGGAATCAAAGACAATTGTGTCATGGCTGTCGCCAAGCTTAGTGGTGGGAGCGTCATTGTGTGCATGATTGCTGTTGGCACTGGGGAGCTAAAGTTAATTAAAAAAAAAACTAAACATAAACAGTATTGGGTGTCAGTGGGGCATCCTCAAATGGAAGTTGATGATGAAAACTAATTATGGCTAGAATATTGACACGAGGTACAGTTTGGACATTTTCACGCAAGGCTTTACTAATAAAATGAGAGGGATGTACTCATTTTTGTGGCATACTGTAACTCATTCAGCTAAGCGCATGCTTGATTAAATAACAGCCAACACCGTCGGCATGGGCTGTGCCGTTTAAAGTCCACACTTCACTGGCTTCCTGGTCACGTGATATTCATCTGTGTTGTTATTATTTTGTGTGTGTGCTTTCTTGTTCCCCTCTAGTGCAGGCTATGTCTGCATCATGTCGCTTTTCTCCAAAGAAATCCTGGCTCATCAATACAGTGCTCCAGAAGCTTCAGTACACTCAGGTGCTAAATATGAGCAAGAGATTTATCGCAAAACTGATCATTTGATCTCTCCTTCCTTTTTCTTCCTAGGGAAGGGAAGCGCAGGGGTTTATTATGGAAAACGCTCGCCACAGTCGCTGTGGGAGTGCCTGTGGCGGCGGGCGTGCGGTACGCAGTGTCAGACCAAAGAGAGCGGCGGAAGATGAGGATAGTGACGGAGGGATTCGGTCGCTTCTGCAGGTGTGGGGAAAGTCTTTGTATTCAAACACTCTCACCTGTCTTTCCGAAGATTGTCAAAGAGGCGGGAGTTGAAGTGCGGCATAGCGTAGTGAGATGTTTCTAATATTTTACCTTTCTCATGTGTTGAGGGAGTTTATATTTTGAAGCAGGGTTGGGCAAAGTATGGCACATGGGCCACGTGTTACCTACTCGGTTCTTTAATCCGGCCCACTGAGCATTTACATTCAATTGAGTCCGCTAATATTAATTGTATTAATATTTAAGCTGTTTTCCCCCCCAAAAAATGTGTTAATTGAAATGTATTTATTTGTTTTGGACTTTCTGTCATTATTTTATCGAATAATGGGTTAGTTGATTGATTGTAAACGGTCGAATAAAAAATATTAGTAAACTACCATTTTTGGGTGGTTAATTATAATGCAATATAATTTTTTTCCCTTTCGAGCATTTATGGAATACAACTTTGACTTTTCATGTTTTAGATCTCTCTCGGTGGGACTTGTGATATCGGTGGACTACTGGTGGACCACCAATGTGGCTCTTCGGGGTTTGGATGAGGTAAGCTTCATGTCATTCAAAATAAATAAATAAAGCTATGGCTTGAAGAGATTACGTTTGAGTAGATTGCGAGCTAAATCACAATATCAGGCCACAACCTACACTTATGGCTTAACCACCAAACCAAACTGTCACAATGCAGCAGTATGTCAAACGTCTGCTTTGACTGTGATGTCTTACTTGCTAGAGCAGCCCATCCTACGCTTCGGCCGTGTCAGCTTGCCACCAAAGAGCGGCGGAGAGCATGGTGGAGGGCGCTGTGAAAAACGGCGGCATATACATCAAACTGGGCCAAGGTCTGTGCTCCTTCAACCACCTCCTGCCGCCCGAGTACATCCGCACCTTGCAGGTCCTGGAGGACCGAGCCTTGAACAGGAGATACAAAGAGGTGAGCGCAGCGAGCACAACAAAGAGAAGGACAAAGAGGACACGGGATTTCTCAGGCTTGTTTTGTTGCCGTTGGCACAGGTGGATGCGCTTTTCCAAGAAGACTTCAACAAAAGCCCGCAGGAGATTTTTAAAACCTTTGACTATGAGCCCATCGCCGCCGCTAGTTTGGCTCAGGTTCACAAGGCGGAGCTGTTGGATGGAACGTCCGTCGCTGTGAAGGTGAGCCGCAGATGAATGTCTCAGCGACTTTCGGAAGAGACAAGTGTCGTGAAGACAATTCCACCTTCTCAGGTGCAGTACATCGACCTCAGGGACCGCTTTGACGGCGACATCAGGACGTTGGAGATCCTGCTGGACATCGTCAAGTTCATGCACCCCAGCTTTGGATTCCGATGGGTGCTTAAGGTCAAAAATCTAACGCCAAATAGTCAGAATTCTGAACAACCGACTCAGATACACGATTTATGAAATAGGCAGCCCGCAAAAAATGAGGTTGTTTCATTTTCTACTGGGCAGGGAGTCCTGAGAACCAAAAAAAAAAAAACAGATAATGCTGAATAACGTGTGTTTGATATCCAGGACCTGAAAGGAACTCTGGCTCAAGAGCTGGACTTTGAGAACGAGGCCAGGAACTCCGAGCGTTGCGCCGACGAGCTGAAACACTTCAAGTTTATCGTGGTGCCCAAAGTGTTCTGGGAGCAAACCAGTAAGGTGAGGCTTGCGCTCCGAAGATAATGAAGCTTTTTTTTTTTTTTTTTTTAAATCTCCCTTCTGTCCTTATTTTCATTTCAAGAGGGTTTTGACGGCGGAGTTTTGCAACGGGTGTAAGATCAACAACGTGGAAGAAATTAAAAGACAGGGACTGAGCTTGAAAGATGTGAGTTGTGCACTTGAGATTTTGGAAGTTGTCGTATGTAGCAGTCTCGCACACGAGTCATTTTATTTATTTTTTTTATCACAGACCGCGGACAAGCTGATCCGAGCGTTCGCGGAGCAAATATTTTACACGGGTTTCATCCATGCAGATCCCCATCCTGGAAATGGTGAGTCCATCGGTGGAAAAAAAAATAATTACAAGGTCTACCATCATAAGAAGGCACAAATTACTGTTGTTGTGTAAACAGGTGCTCCTCCCCACTAACTATTTGAGTAAATTAATTTTGTTTTTGGGGGTGAGTCAGTTCTAGTGAGGCGAGGTCCCGACAACAAAGTGGAGCTGGTACTTTTGGATCACGGTTTGTACGAACACCTCAGCCAACAGTAAGTCCCATTGTTCAAAAGATTACAAAAAAAAAAAATTAATTGTCCTGCGCTCATAATATTTCTCCTCATCTTTAAGTGACCGACTGGCTCTGTGTAAACTCTGGAGGTCAATCGTCTTGCGGGACGAGGCAGCGATGGAAATGTACTCAAATGCCTTAGGGGTCAAAGGTACAGTTGAAGTCAGCAAACCATCTCCAAAATAAAAAAAAAAAAGTCAAGTTATAATCTCACCTGTGCAGAGTACTTCCTCTTCTGCGAGATGCTGCTGCAGCGGCCTATCAACATGCGCGAGTTGCGTCTGTCCAACATCCTGAGTCAAGAGGAGACGGCCTACATGCGGCAGATGGCCATCCACCGCTTCAACAGCATCATGCAGGTGCTCAAGGCCATGCCCCGGCCCATGCTGCTGGTCTTCCGTAATCTCAACACCGTCCGGAGCATCAACATCACCCTGGGCGCGCCCGTTGACCGCTACTTTGTCATGGCCAAGAGGTCGGTCCGGGAATATGCCAACAAGCCATTTTATTTCATTTCATCATTTTATACAAGTTTAGCGAACAAAAGAGTTAATGTGTATAAACTTTGAATAGTTAAGATTCAGATTATCACCGTGTTATGAGAATATTCATTTGGCCGTCAGTGCGGTGCGATGTTGGGGGAAGATCCAGGCAGAGAGGACCAGTATGCTGCACAGAATCTGGATTGTCCGCTGGTTGTGGACCAGATGGTCGGGACTCAAGTTTGAGCTCGCTTTGCGGTTAGTTTAAGTCACTTTTTTTTTTTTTTTTTAATTCAATCTGTGCCATGACAAAGAGTCCTCTGTTTCAGATCAGAGATGGTGTTGATGAGCATGACTCGCTCCCTGGTAAACCTGCTAAGCTACTTGGGTCTCATCTCTCTGGATTCTGACATGTACGAGTACCTGAGATAGTGCTCGTCTCTCCAACACCACGGCTGAGATCTTCCTCCTTAAAAATCTACGCAATCTGACCACAAGAGACTCCGAAAGCCACTCCAATCACAGGATCCGCAATCACAATGAACTGTGGGAAGAGTGGGAGGACTGTAACATGTTGAAGGTGCTAATGTCCTCTTAAGCTGCTCTCTACTTCTTAAAGTGTTTTGGGTGATTTTGAAAGCCTCTTGCAATGGTTTTATTTATCAAATTTTAAAAATTGAAACACGACATTTTTAAGGTTCTATGATGTTATGCATGTTAGACAATGTGTGGTATTTAAAGTTAAGAATCCCTGCTTGATTGAGTTCTGATGAATGCTCATGCTACTATCCTGGATTGTGTCATTTAATAATTTAAATTGTGCCGATGACACTTTTTGTCTGCTATTGAGGACATTCTCACTTCCAAGGTTAATGTAACATCAACATGTTTAAGAATAAATTATCCTACCTCCTTTTTTCACCCTTGGTCATGATTATGCTGATGAACAAATGAAAACAACAGAAGACTTTTACTGACTTTTTTTTTTTTAACAAAAATGAATCTGGTGTCGCTAGAAAAACAATCACAACGGGGCTCAAAGACATTCTCCACTGTATATGAAACAGCATGCGGAGGATAAAATGTTGGAATGTGCCTGTTAGAAATGAGCTGTTACTCTGTCGATTTCCAGAAGGTCATCCAAAATCTGCAAAGAAACCGAGGAGGGATCAAATGACTATTTTACATAATCGGTGGCATGGAATGGAAAGCGTTTCTGTGTTCCTTACAATGTCCGGAGTGGTACCGATCTTTTTCGCCAGCTCACTGCGCTCCATCATGCTAAGATATAAGAACTTGTTGAGGAGTTCTCCATCCAGGATATTCCGTACGGTGTTCTGCAGGCCTCGTCGTTCGTAGTGCATCATCCTGCAGGATGGGGTGTGAAGAAAAAACAAGTAAGGGAACAACTAGGGCTGGGCGATAAACCGAAAATTTACCGTTACCGAAATTTATTACAATGACCGAAATCATTTTGCCCATGTCGGTAAATTCGGTGTTTAAAAAAAAAAGAAAAGCCTTTTCTGTCTGCGGCAATGTTCATGCCCCTTTAAGACCGCTAGAGCGCCTCTAGTCACGTGACTCCACCGGTCTGATCGAGAAAGAAAACAGACGTCGCTGTCGTAGCTGGCGATTCAAATCCAGAAGCTTTTTCACTACCCACAACACAACCATGCTGTGCTGAAAGTTCAAAGTGAGAAGCAAGGTTCGACAAGTGACAACAGCCCATTATCGGCGACACCATACGAGAGAACGTCTCAGAGGTGGACGCGATAGCCTAGCACAGAGCTAAAGATAAAACTCCTCTAGTTTCAGCGGCGCGCACACGATTTAAACGCTTCATGAAAGCTGTATTTTCCGAGATGGACTACATCGGGCCGGGAGCTTAGACATGTCAAGCATTTTGCATCTACATCCGACTTGTGGTCGGGTCGCAACATGGATTCCTGATTGAGCCTGACTGTGCATTACATAGACGACAAGTGGCGACCGCGCACCAGAGTACTCGAGAGGGCACATGCACACTTGTTTCTTTGTCTTGCATTGACATTTTCTTTAGCATTTTTTTATTGGCCATTATTTACAACATGAGAGAATCTTGGCGCAATCTATTTGCAGAAAAAGATTTTGCAAGAGGTACCCTTTTTCTTTGTGACATTGTTCAAGTCATGCAAAGCAAGCAATTTGGAATGTTGATACAAATGATTTGTGTACTTTTATTTTTCATTGAAAGTAATGTGTACCAGTTGGTCAATAAAAAAAAACAGTCAATATGCATTTCCTGCATTTATTTTGATTTTAGTCCATGGGGAGAATTTATCGTTATCGAGGTAAAATTGCTCAATTTCTCGCGATATTGATTTGAGGCCATATCGCCCAGCCCTAGGAACAACTAAGAAAAACTACGGCACTCTGGGCAGAATGGAACCTGAAAGCTTTCGGGTTTAGACCGGCGTGATGAGGCAACAAGGTGTTGAGAGCATTCTGCAACATGAGAAGTCGGCGGTACGTCTTCTCCTGCATGGGGAGTAGCATCCCGATGCCTCCATCCAGTGTGGCTACGGAAACAGACAAGCATTAGGTACACCTGCTCGCTCACTTGACTTGTTAAAAAAAAAAAAAAAAAACAACTCTCACCAAACCACGTGATGTGCTTGTTGTCCCACGTCAGAACCTTTTTGCTGCTGGTATCCATCGCCCCTCTGCACGGCATGCGCCAGAACGTGTTGACGTGAGCGCCCACGTTGAAGTCGGCCCGCCTCAGCAGACGCATTCCCCCGAAGCTCTCCTTAGCTGCAAAGACGAGTATTATCAAAGGGTGCTTTGTGTTTGGAGCTGCGCAACCTCTATAATGAGACTTACCTTCGGGTAAGTACATGTAAACAAAGAGGTTCTTGTCACGATCCGACACTGGAAGGAAATACTTGTCAAAAAGTCATCCAGCTGTCATATTCCCCCCACCTGTGCACCGTTATATTTACCCAGGAATCCGAGCTGGTTGTTATCCACCATGAACTCAATGCTGTACACCTCCAAGGGCTTTGCATCCTGTTCTCAAAACAAGACCAAAATACCTCAATGCCATCGAGCAGTGCAACATATCACAAGATGATCTTACTCTGCAAAACATCAACTAACACGGAAGATGTTTGCTGCTGGACTATTACAAAATCAAAAATAAATTGTGTAGACATTGAAATGCCAATAAAAATAAAAAATCAATAGTCCAGACTCACCAAAAAGTGAAGATTTTTAAAAAAATGTTTTTTTTTAAATGATTTTGCATTTCCCCGTTTGTCTCACCCTGCTGACGAGCGACAGCGTCTTGCTCGTCTCTTGGTAGCGCAGCAGCAAGATACTCTTCATCAGGTCGGCAGCCAGGATGAAATTCTTAATGCTGAACATCTGGTGGATGTAAAGTTGCGTGTCGATGAAGGCCATGCCGGTCAAATCGTTGTCTTTCAGGACCCACAGGAAGATCTGCAGCAACAGGACACTCCATGTGTTAGTTTTACACAATCCATGTTAAATGTGCGAGATGTAAAACTCTCAACTCATTGTGAGACCTTCTGTCCGATGGCCGACACCAAATAGCCGTTACAGTGACAGAGCGCCGTCACGGGTCCTTTCTGCTCCTTTTCATACAGCATTTTAAACTTGTTCTTTGTGAGGGGTTGACCAGGCTCAGGCACCACTTCGATCACATCCAGGATCAAAATCTTGAAAAATACAAATACATTTTCTTTTTGTTTCCCAACTAACAGCAAAAACTTAACTTAGTTTTTCTTGCTCACTCTCCCCCTGCAGGTGACCTCCTCCCCTTGCATGACGCAGGTCCCGGCGGCGATGTAGCCCTTCAGGCCTGACACCGTCTCCTGACTCCTCAGTGCCACCGTCTTCATGCAGGTCACGTGCTCCCACTCCTCCAGGTCAATCCTTGAGAGGATAAAGGAAATTTGGGTAAACAGTTCATTCTGCCAGTGGCAAACACCGTTTTTGAAGGCTCAGCGAAGTGAGGTTTTGCTAATATAATCGAGCAGCACAGGCTGGTATTTTTTCACACATACCTAATTTTAGTTTAATTTGTCTTTATACTGAGGACAGATTTCCAAGTATCATGAATTTAGAAAAAGATGCAAGACATTTAATGTGTCGATGAGTATAACAAACAGAAGCGGCCGTGTGAGACTAATCTGTGGCATTCAGATTAAGCACCGAAAACCAACACGACAGGACAAGCATGGCCGCAGTGTGTTTGTTGTGATTTTTCTCAAGTTTGATTTTGCCCATTCTTACCGCGTGTTGGGAATGGCCTCCCAGCTGACCGGCGAGATGAGCTGGATGGAAAACCTCTCCTGCTGAGGGTTGATGTAGCGCTCGTCTGCAAGTTGACAAAGGGCGACACTTGACACAAAGAGAGAGCCGGGCTGATGCACCGTTGTGGAAACTAAGATCGCTACTGGCCACTACATTAGGCACACTTTCAAACACAGTGTCAAAACTGAACTAAAGGAGGAATCTTTCAGAAAGCAGAATATCTTTATTTTCCGGATGCAGTGAGCAGGCTTTGCAAGCAATAAAGGTGCCATCAAATCTCAGCTCCAACTGGAGGAAGGTGTACCTAATATTGTGGCCAGTATATTCCGTAATTAGGAGAGGTGCTTTTATATGTGAACCTCGTTCGATGGTTTCAAACTCCTTCTCCTCGCCGGTCATCTTAGGGATGCGCGTACAGGGCTCTTTCACGCTGGTGCACACTGCATACACCTAAAGCGTAAGGAAATGATGTCACGATTAGAGAAATTCCTCAAATCTTACTCGGGGCAGAAGAGGAGGAGTCCGACCTTGGTTTCCACATGGTAGGAGACATAATGGACGGTGCATCTCAGCGGGATCTTTCTCACTGGCCACGGGGCGTCATAGGACAAGTAGGTCGGCAGGACGCTGATCCTCAGCTCGCCCTGTAGGCCCGCATAAATTGAATTTGTGTCCAGATAGCGTCCAAGTCATTTGAGTCTCGCACCTGCTTGTTGAAGTAAAGGAAACCTTTGGGGCAGTTGATGTTGTGGAATGGGGAGAAGGACTCTATGGCACCATCGATGGACATGGGGTGAAGTCTCAATGCTCCCCGAGAGGTGACCAGCATCCAGTGAGGGGAGGGTCCGCAGATGAACACCTGAGAGGAGCGAGCAAATGTAAATCAATAAATGCGCCCCCCCACCCTCCCCCCCTTTTTTTTTTTTAATTTTACCCCCGAGTATCCGGAGATGTCCTCAAAGTATCTAAACCTCGCAATACGACTTTTGACCGTGGTTTCATCGCTGATGCCTCCTTCTGCCTTCTTATCTCTCTTAAATTTGGGTTTCTTCTCTCGGAAGTTGATGTTGTGGGGAACCTAATCCAGGGAAAAGTTTACAAATCAATCTCATCGTCCTCCAGAAGTGAGACTATTCCACTTCGATCCAGCTTACCTTTTTGAAGCGCACTTTGAGGTTATTTTGGGGTTGTTGCTGATCGTAAGGAAAGGCTTCATAGATGAGAAGCTCCTGTTCCACGTGGACCTTGGATACAAGAACATCCCAGAATGGAATATTGCAGACAAGATCTTGCGCAAACCAGTAAGAAGCACCTTTGAGAAAACCACTTACCAGTAAGTATGGCCTGCTGCGATTGTTGCCCAGCGAAACCAAAGTCACCTCCTTGACCAACGGCATGTCTCCCTGACGTGTCACTTCCTCCTTCTTCCCTTCTCCCTGCGCTGCTGATTGGCCAGATGAGCTGTCCACCAGCACCCTTTGACCTACAGGGAAGTTCTTCACCAGGAAGACCAATCTCCAGTCTGGGAGCTGGTAAATCTTCCGAAAAAAGAAATTACAAGCCGTTAAATATTTAACAATATAAACCACAGTGAGGAGGTCAAACGTGTGGCGTGTACCTCCATGACACCATTTTCACGGACAATCATACACCAGTGGGTGGGCTCGGCTTTGACCGGGCTCCCCTCACTTCCAGAGGGCCCCACTTGCCCTGAAGCGCGAATCATTTCCTCTTTCTGGGGTGCTGCGCTGGTACTTGAGTCGCCGTACAGCATTTCCTCCTCATCGTCTACTGCGTTACTGCGCAAAGAGAAAATGTTAGAAAAAGAAGAAGTTTAATGTGTGAACTCATGTTATTATGGTTAACTCAAACAATATTAAAATTGGTTCATTTTAAATGTATTTACTTCAGTATTGCTGTACATCAATTTAGGATTTTTTTTTTTACTACTAAACTATTTAAAAAATTGCCTTTAAATAAATAAAAAAAACAACGATCTAGAATGAAAAACCCAAACTATGCTCACCTGAGGTCCTGGATGACTGTCTCCACTTCGGACACGCTCCGCGGGTTTGTTTCCTCCACGACGGGACAGCTCACTCTGTTCTCCGTGGTGAACATTCCGCTTACGTCTCGGTAAGCGCAAAGCGCTATCACCCGTGATTGCTTGACGGGAGACAGTTTGAATTTGATAAAACTCAATAAACTCTTCATTAGATATAACGACAGCCCATTACACCAATAATGTTAGATATCCTTAAAACGTTTACATGGCTTGTAGTGTTTCTTTTGACCCGGTCATATTAATTCAAGAGTGTTAAAAGCAACAAACACGCATGCTGCTTCTGTAATGTACAAATGAGCTCTGTGTCACTCACGGTGGCGATCTGTGGTTTTCTCAGAGAGAGCCGCTGCGTCTTCCCCATGTACGAGTCGGTCTTCAGCACAAACATGGTGACCACGCCGTCAGCGGTCATGATGACCACATAGGGGTCCGCCACGGAGCAATGCACTATGGGA
Organism: Idiotropiscis lumnitzeri; assembly: GCF_059441095.1. Lineage (NCBI taxonomy): Eukaryota > Metazoa > Chordata > Actinopteri > Syngnathiformes > Syngnathidae > Idiotropiscis > Idiotropiscis lumnitzeri. The sequence continues at coordinate 12,283,325 of NC_142406.1, read as the reverse complement.
GTGCCCAGGTCCACTGGGATGAAGTGCAGTTGAGTCACTGGGGAAACAAATCAAGGGGGGGGTCATTGCTGTTGTTTTTTTTTTGTTTTTTTAAATTATTTTATTGTTATTTGTTGTTTTTTAACCTCCTTCCAGCAGCCTGATGCCCATGGGTGAGACCTGGATGATGTACTTGTTGTCGCCGATGTTCCCCGCAAACACGGTGGTTCCCTGAGTGGCAAATCCACTGGTGTCCAGCTCCATGATCTCCTGGCCTGTTTGCAGGATCTACAGAAACACCCAGAGTTGGTCGAATTTGTTTAGAACATGAAAACCCCATCGGCTGAGTCCCAACAAGCGGTCCCAACCATGGATGAATCCTCTCGACTCAAGATGAGGAACCCGTGCTTCTTGGCGTCATCCTCCAGCGGTAGCTCTTTCTTCGGCTCTTCCTCCTTTTTCCCTGCCTCTTTTTCCTTTTCTCCCTCTTCCTTATCCTCAGCCACTTCCTTCTCAGCCGCGTCATCTGACACCTCACTTTTTCCTGCCTGGAATGACAACAAACTTGCATTAAAAAAAAGGACCCCGAAGAGCTGACTGAAACCTGCATTCGGCGAAACCAAACGGTACTTTTTCCTTCACTTCACCCGAGATGACCGTCCACATGTCGTGGCAACCCGGCAACTCGAACGTGGTGACAACTTGGGGTCTGATGCTCTTCTAACAACACAACAGGAACAATTGAGGAGGTTGTGGTCATCGCGCAAATACGGCACACATGCACATGAATCCTCAAACATGCAAGAAATGTCACTGGTTGTTTAAAGGCCACTCCGACGAGCTCTGAAGCAGCCCTGGTAAATCCAGAATTCACTGTAGCACCTTCGAGGGACCTGTGATAGATGGGCCTTGCAACCACAGGTCTTTAGAACGGTGCAAATATCTTAATCATGCATCTCCACACACACACACACAAGTGGATCAGGAATAATCAGTTCACCTGAAGAACCGAGAGCGCCCCGTTCTTTCCGAAGCCGGAGCATACCACGACTTCCAGGTCAGGCTCCGTGTTGGCCTGAAACTACGAGTGGAAGGAACGAGATGAGTTAAGGCCCAAATAGACGTGACTAAGCTTCATTTTAAATGTCTCTTTACCTCTTCTGATAGGAATGCAGGTTCCCCCATCGAGGCATTGGCGCACGGCCCAATGTTCAATATGCTATCACACACCTGCAACGACAGTCAATACTTTTTCAGAAAAGCTGCCGGGAGGCTAAAAAGACACCGAAAATCTTCAAGGTGGAACCGTCCAATAAGAAGTCAACCAGAGTTCAGAAACAGCGGTTCCAATGAGCGATGCTCTCATTTCTTTCTTTTACCTCAAAGGAGTACGTAGCTAGCTGTGTGCCCGACTGAGCCTCGCTTCCATACACTTCAATCTCGTCCACCTCATCTACAAAAGCGACATGGAGAACAGGAATGAAACAAAGAAGACAGTGAACACATTTCCGAACTGAATTTGGAATATACAGTACCTGGCCAGTTGGTGGACTCAACTCTCTTCTTTTTGCTCGGTGGCTCCTCCTGGAATTGTATTGACCTTTGTTAGGTAAAACAAGGATGCAAGCATATCGCTAACACAGCATGGATGAGCGTCAAGAACGTAATCAAGTTCACCTTCTCATTTTCTTTCTCCTGCTTTTCTTCGTCCTCATCTGGCGGCGCCTCCTGCAGCTTTTCCGTGTATTTGAGCAGCAGAGAGTTGCCAAGTCGGGAGCCAAGGAAGAGATAGCCGGGCTCCATGGTGACCATCTGAGGCGGGGAGTAGCCAACATAAATATGATCAACGTATAATGCGGATCAGCCGAGCATGAGCAGAGAACAGACGTAGGGGATTGCAACTCATTTCAACGGGGAATTTCTATTCGATGGATTTAATTGGTAAATTAAGGTACAACTGTCCTTTTACCACGAGTAGCACTTACACAAGTTGTCAAGACGCTGGCGGCTGCTTTGTCAAAATGGAAGTCCCGCACACTCCTCATGCCGTCAGTGATGAGTGTCAACACATAACTGCAATGAATAAAGAGAGCCCAAGACTTTTACATTAGAATGAACCGATATGTACAGACCCACCGTCTTAAGAATACAAGAATTCCTGAATGAGATCAAATACAATCGCTGAGCAAAGTTAATGAAAACGGAATTATCTTGGAAAAAATATTGTGCTACTATACAAGTTGAATTTGGTAATGTAATCAGAGTGACTCACATTTCTCCACCTTTCAAAGAGATCACCATTTTGTCATGGGCAATAAAGTCAGACTGGGAGCAGTCCAGGCTGATCTTGACCTCCTCTTGTACGCCTAAAAAACAAAATAAAGTCCATTGGGTGCAATACTATAAGAAAGCTTGTTCGGGGTGCTTGTGTGTGTGTGTGTTGTCTTTAAGACTTACGAAGAGGGAACGCAGTGGTACCATTCGTCTGGGAATTAAGGGAAACTCCATACGGTGGAACACTCTGGTTCAGATATAGCAGCGAGTTCACTGCAAAAACCACCACACCGCCTACCAGCAAATCAAATGTGATTAGAATTGACAAAACAAAAACAGGGACCAGGTTATTGTATGAGGAAGCATAACCACGAGTAAGTCGGAACTAGCCCACACTCACCGATGGGCTTGGGGACCGCCATGACCTGCGTGCAATCAAACGGCAGATTGATGAGAGACCAGATGACCGGGTGGACCTTCTGCATGATGTTGAGAGAGATGGCGACGATGCTGCATGTGTCTTGACGCACGGCTACACGCCTGGATACACGCAGCAGAATTGATTGAAAAGCTTGCTTATCACGCTATTGTCATTCAGGTCAATGATGAGGTGGTGGTGTGACTGACCCGGGCCATGTTTGATTGGGCTCAAAAAGAATTAGCAAGGTTGGCTCGTAGTAGCCGTGGAGGAATTTCATGTCGATGATGTTGAGTAGCTTTTCGTCCAGCTCACGGATGTCGATGATGTAACTTGGTAGGAAGCTGGATTTGGGTCTGCAGGGAACACGGACAAGAAGGATTTTAGAGATTTTAATATTCATTGGATGCAAACGCCCGCCTATCCTCAACCAAATGCACATAGCACAGTGTTTACAGCAGTTATGAAGTCACCTGAAAAGTGTTTTAATTCACACACAAAAAAAAAAAGGTGTCATACGAATTCTCTGAAGAAATCTGTGTTTATGTGGACAATTGATTAGCTGGACAGAACACTCACCCATCTCCCACTCCACCCTCCTGTTCGTCAGTCAGTGTGTCCTTCCGGAAAGGAAGCACCACCAGTTTGGTGCCGTAAACGAGCATCACGGCGCAGCGGTTTTCCGGATCCACTCGGACAATGGGAATGTGGACATTCTGTACGAAGCCATCCTGAAATTTAAAGAGGAGGAGGTTTGTTTGGTTTTGTTTTTTTTTAAACACTTCCTGCCCGTATTTGCAGATGAAACTAACCTAATTGTATACAGTATATACCACAAGATGGTGGAAAATTGCTACTTTTGTCTCCTCCACATGTCACAAAAGTAATCATACTATTTGCCAGCAAATCATGGAGGAATGGTTTAAAAATGGTGAATATGCAAATTCACATACTCTGAGCTCAGGCTCCTCAAAATAGTGCAAAGACAAGGTCTTCAGGTCATGTGTCCCCGGGTCATACTCCACAACAGATAACTGGTAAGAGAACACAGAAACATTTTAGAAAATCTTTTTTTTAAAAATAAAATGTTGCATCCACGACTAGACGGTACACTGCTTGAACCTTAGCATCTTTAAAACTGAGGAGCAACGCATCCCTGCTGGATCCTATAAGCTGCACGCTGGCCATGGACATGATGTTGCCGAAGAGCGAAAAGCTGGCCACCTGTTCCAACTTTTCCTTGCGAGCTTTGGCCTCTGATGAGACAAATTACAATCAGATGAAAACACAATACAGTAAGGCTTGGAAAATAGTATGTGGACATACCTGAGGGCTTGTCAGACTTTGATGAACTCTAAAAAACAAAAACAACATCACAGGGTAAGTTTCCCATTGAGGCTTGACAAACTTGACGACACTGAGCAGCACAAATACCTCGACATCGTGGATTATTCTGTAGACAAAAAGCTGTGACGTCCCCGCGACGACAAGATTCTTCTCTTTGCCGGAAATGAAGTTACAGTAGACCGAGAACTCCACAGCGGTGGGCGTGTGGGCCTGCCTGTGCACAGCATACATGGCGGCCGGCTGCCCTCTGCGTCTGGCAACAGTCATGTTCAAACATTAAAATCTTGCAATGAAAGGGTACATGAATGATCGTAAGGGTTAGTCCGGTCTGACTTTGGGCAAGAAAGGGTTAGGGTTCTGTCTGTTGACAATTTATTGTCTTCAATGAAACTAAGTAGCATGTTTTTGAATGAAGCCTCACCATTGGCTTATTGAATGTATGGAATACAGCTTCATGTTACGAAACAACACTTCCCCTTGCAATAACATTATTTAATACCGCCACAAAACAAAAGCAAACCAAAGCATACTGAAAAACACCCCTGAGGGTAATGAATGACCTGATCATTGTGTTGAAGATGCTACGGATTTAAACGCTAAACGTTCGTGAACTAAGATTAGATTGACACGTTATCCCAATGGACACCGTATAGTGATGGTTATGTGCGTTTTTGTTTCTAAACGTGGAGTTCATATGACATTTAATTAAAAGTTAGCAGTGGCACGGAGCGTCGCAGTTAGCCATATTAGCTAGCATAAGGATGCGTCTGGCGCAGTCGAGTCATTTTCGTTTTGTTTTTACGACTAAAAACTGGAAACGTACCTATATCAAACACACTATGAGAATGAAGAAAACCCGTGGTTCCCTTTTTCATTCGGCATATCTTTCCTCGAAGGATTAATAGCAAGAGAGGACCCAAATGTGATTAATTCCTTGATACTCTAAACCGCTGCGGCTTCTGTCTTCTTCGTCTGAGTATATGGCTGCCTTAACATACTATGCTGCCCCCGGCGTTCATCTTCATAACTACAAATATAATCAAAATCGAAATTAACGTCCAAACACCAGCAACAACACAAAAATAATAAAATAAAAATAATTACGAAACCGCTAAAAAATAATTATAATAATAATAAACCCTTATTTAATATTTGATCCTGACAGTTGAGAGCAAAATGAAAATTAACTTAGAAACGTCCATAAAATACTTATGAAAGCACGCGTTTGTCGTCTTGCATGAAACTAAGTCTCTTATTATTTTTTAATCGGTATTCTAACGATATTTGAAGCCTTGGGTATTAAGTTTAACAACTTATATTCACATCCTTCACACTGTGTTTAAAATGTTTATATTTGCCTGTAGACGCCATAAGATGGTAACAAAGCACCACATGTAGCTCCTCAACTCGCCTCTTGATCCCATTGCATCACGATGCCACAAGATGGCGCCATAGCATGACTGCGATATTACAGGATATTAGAAGCCTGGGGTGTTAAGTTTAACAACTAATATTCACATCCCTCCCACTGTGTAAAAATGTTTGTATTTGCCTGTAGACACCACAAGATGGCGCCAGAGCATGACTGCGATATTGCAGGATATTCGAAGCTTGGGGTGTTAAATTAAACAACTAATATTCACATCCCTCCCACTGTTTAAAATGTTTGTATTTGCCTGTAGGCGCCACAAGATGGCGCCAAAGTATGACTGCGATATTACAGGACGTGAAATTGTATTTATTTTTTTTAAATTACGGTATATACAGATACAACCTGCATACACGCCTGGTTGACGTCAGACCAACGCGACTCTTGTGGACTGGGATGAAAGCGGTCTGTTATCCTTTTTGGGCCTTAAACTAATCAGCAGCACCAACCGTGCCGCTGTTGATGACTTTCAAACCCATCACGTCCATGTGACAGCAGAAATCTCTTCATTTATACTAATTGTCATTGCATTGTATCCTTTATAATCAGCTACCATTGCACAGGTCAAGTCAGCACTACACCCCAAAAAATTGACATTTTCCTGCCTCCTAATGCATTTTATTTTGGTCAATTACAACGGGTTATTCTGGAAACTTGATTGCAAGCTGTGTCTGTAGAAAACAGGTTCTGGTCGTGATATAATTAATGAAATGATGGCACATACTGTACGTAAGAGCAAATTAATTTCATGAAAATGATCTTTATTTGCAAAGACTTCAGTGTACATTTGTTGAAAGCAAATAAACTGAAAGGAAATGTGGTTTTTTTTATACAATACAATGTGCAGCCTGGGTTTATTTCCTCCCATCTAAAAGACAACAAAAAACAGAAATAGTGCAACAATAATTGATAATCATATCAATGAATTATTAATACTCCCAGTATTTGCAATTGTTTCCAAATTTATTATAATTTAATATACTAAATTATTTTCAAAATATTTGTCTCACAGGTAATTTATTAAATAATAATCTCATTTAGGTTAAATCAGACATTCCTGAAAGAAACAAATAATTTTGGTAAGCAACCACTCACCAGCAGTGTGAATGAGTACAGGAAGCTGGGCAAGGAGACCTCACTCAAGGATCCAGGTCCATCTCTTGGTAATTTATCAAAATAAAATAAAACAAAAGCAAAAGTAACATTTTGGTGAAAGACATTAAAAGAAAAAAATCTGTTTTATTTTTGTTTTATTAAAATGACCAGAAATAAGGGTTCCCTATTGGTCTGTAGGCTGATAGTGCACTGTTGGTGCAGGAAAGCGTGCACGTGCGTGCGTGTGAAGCGATACCAAACCACAGATTGGAGACTGCTGGGTTCTTCATCACGTGACGTTATCAACGAGCCTTTAAAAAGATGTAACTTTCATAGCTTGGCCATTGTCTACATTTTGTGAAAATAATGAAAATTCCCCCTACAAATGCAGTATTAAGGTAACAAATATCAATCAGACATGTTTTGTCACATCACACATTTTTCTTCAGTCATCTAAAGGGAAAAACAAATTCACTTTGAGGGCCTAAAAGTGTTCCCACGCATCAATCAACAGATCAATCACCAGCATTGGGTGAATTGGTCCCAACAAAAATCCATTAATAGGGTCCACCACCAGGTGGTGCTGTTGACATCTTTGGCAGCAGCACACAAACAGATGACATTTAAATCAGCTCATTTGGAATTACCTTAGTCTCGCATATGGAGGATAAAAACACAACCGAATGTTTTAAGGCACATGAAGCAAAACATGAACTCACACATTTGCCCATGCGCCTACCATCAACATCAATGTTGATTTCAAGCCAAGAGGGAGCATTATCATCTTCAAACGGCACACCCAGATATCGGCAAATGTCAAAGCTTTTATCATATCCATAATAGATCATCCGTGTGATTCTGTGGAATGTCTAAAGTCAACATTTGACAGAAAAGCATCTGGAGCTTGAAGAAGATTGTTAAGTTCCACTTCACAAGCTCAACACAGTCAAGGCACTTGATACTTTTCATTCAGTTGTGTGACAGAAATGCAAATCATTACAGATAAGGCACCACAGTGCAGATTGCGTCGCACTTTTTTTTTTTTTTAGACTATATCAGGGAAATGTGTGGAATCCTTTTAACAAAGGCAAAAACGTTGATGCAACAACACATTCTATCAATGCGTTCTGTTAACTGGGACTTAATATGGAAAAATGCGGAATATGTCTCCTTCAGAGTAAGATTCCATTTTTCAGTCCTTGAAATCCAAATTCAGGATTTCTATCATTGTACAGACATTTTAATTGCACCTTTTAAAGTGGCCAGTCATTTTTGCTCCAATTTTATAGATCATGGCTGGGCACATAATAGAGGCTCTGAATGTAACAGTATAAACTGAAGATAGAAAGGAAGAAAAAAAAAAAGATCTTCACAGGTTCCTTCAATGTTCATCCAATGGCACACAAGCACCTCCTGGCATTATCTACCCTCATATAATCGGATTTTATGTTTGTCTGCTAAAAGATGCGTGACGTTCGATTCAAAATCGGCATCGTGGACTCCCGTGTATCGGAACGCGCCAGCCAGAGGGTTGTCCTCCCAGTAGTGGTGCCAGTTCCCGTGCTGGTCTGCGCCGAATCCAAACACATTCACCTGCAATGCGAGCACAAAACTTTGCGCGAAGTGTTCCGTCGTGAATCGGGCTGAAAGATGCGTTGGCGTTACCTCGTCGCAAATGTGGATAGCGAACAGCAAGCTGAGGAAGCCGGTGGAAGGGTTGTGGCCGTGCCCCTCCAGCCAAGACTCACTGACGTACTTGAAAAACGCGGGGTTGTAAATCAACACCTGCAAAAGACGGATAATTAACAATTAACAGCACGATTTTTGGCTTCGGTGGGCCGAATCAAAAAGCTCTCAATGATGCAAGTGTACCTAATAAAGTGGCCGGTGTGTGTGCTCAAACAACCACTATCGTCGGTACGGCCATAAAATATTAATTTTGAATCAAATCCACAAATATACAATGAAAACCTTTTTTTTTTTTGCACCTACATTTGAAACACAGTGGCATTGATTTTCTCCAAAACATAAAACTATCGGAAAGGAAACTACCTTATCCTTGTTTGCCTTAATCCGGGACTTCACAGGCATGTACGTGCTGTTGGAGAAGAACAGACAAACAAAGAACAGGTTCGTGTGTTTATTTGCATTCACGTGCGCTTGGATGACACTGCAAAATGTTTGCATCATTTTTCATATGCGCGTCACCTCGCCGTTGTGAGCAAACTGCAAAGCTCAGCGTAAAAATGGGAGATAATGCTTGCGAGAGCGCAACGGGGGTTGGACAACATTCGCGAGGTGGTCCGCTTCATTGGCATAGCAATGAGGGAGATGGGATGGAGTGCTTATGATAATTAATTTGCCATGCAGGAAAGGAGAGTTTTTTTTTGGGCTTGCTTACAAAATAATTGACATTTGTTGCACACGTTAAAAATCATGTCTCATCAACATGAGAATGCACAAAATAAAATCATCACGTCGGTGAAACATGATTTGAATTCGGGCAACCAACGTCCAACAGCACATTTTTTTCCGTCAGTGTTTGAATCCAAAAAATAAAATAAAAAAAAAAAAAAGTCAAGTGTATTGCCTTGAAATCAAAGTTATGTTGCGACTTTATTAATTAATTAAATTAATTAATTAATTAATTAAAAGTAAAATGTTTTTGGTGTTAAATACGAAACAGTGACACCTTCAAACAAACAAACCCAAACAAAAAGCTTTATATTGCCACTTCCAATTGAAGTTCACTGTCAAATTAAAACAACTACATATTGAAAACAACCATAGAATTTCCTCCAAATTAATTAAAAAAAAAATTAAAAATGAACAGAAAGCTCCAGAACGCTAACAGCTCGCATCTATGTGGCGATGTTACGGCTATCCTCACGCAAGCCGTGAGACGACACGGACGCAGAAAGTCTAACAATCGACTAATTCTTTATCCTCAGCGTAGACTCACTACTATTAGTGCCGCACGGAGAAGCTGAGAGACGAGCTGAGTCTCCAATACAGCACATCTGATCTCTAAATTGCTCCTAGGATGCAGACAAGGAGCAGCGCAATATGAGTTGAATCATCACAAGTTGCTGCATGTCAGGACGGCCATCTTGAAATATTTTTTTTTCCACTATCAGGATGCCTCAGTCATCATCTACAAGCTATTCAGGATTTAGCAAGCGGGGGAGGAAGTTATTGAAGGATTGTTTTTTTTTTAAAGCATCTTAAGGCCTCACCTTTACAAACTGCCTTAAGACATTTATGTCAGAGTATAACTTGAATGAAATGTCACATAATCAATCATAAAAAAAAACAAAAATGCAGAATTGAAACTACACTTTGTCCCGTTTATCATTTTAATGCGCCGACCATATTCCTTGTTGTAAGAAAATGTCTCCCAATATGAAGTTCAATGATTCACGTTCGACTACAAATAACACAAAAAATAAGTATTAGGTATTAAAAGTCATGTGAACAAAAATAATGCGTTGCTGCCATTTTGTGGCGCCTGTTTTACTCGGAGTGCCAATTGGTACACTGCGGGAAAAAATTTAACTATAAATTTCAAGACGGCAAAATCAAAAAATATTTGAAGTTTTATTTGAGCTAAATTGATTCGGAGCAAACCAACCTGCTTGCTTTGTTGTGCTGACAAAAATTGTTGCCATCAACGTCAAGGTTGCTTCAACGAGTTTTTTTGAGTGCGATCATAAAGTGTCAACCAAACAATTCACAAAAGTTGTTCACATACAACTTAATGGTGTCTGTGGTAAAAGCGCTGATGAGCCACTGCAGGTCCAGAGTCTTGAAGGGAATAAACACCAGAAAGGTGGCGTTGTCCAGATCCTTGGCACTTTCCGGATACATCAGGTGATGCGTCGTCCTGGCGCCCACGTCTTCCTCAAACCCAGCCGTGGGTGCTTCGTTCATTCTGAAGCAAAAAAACAATTGATACACATTCGACTTTGCCACATCAGAACCGCCTTCTTGGTTTATTTTGAGAACGATTCAAGCGCGCCAAGAGAAGAGCAACGTGTTCCATTCTGGCAATTTCTGGCCTCCCAAACAGCAATTTAGAACATTTCCAGCACAACAACGCTGCGCTCCCTGTTATTACGGCGAACAATACTGTCTCCTGCAGCAGAGGTAATTGCCGCAAATTCGGTCGACAGTTTGGATGCTGTCAGTGCCACGGAGAAGACAAATCATGACGATGACCCTTCCCGAAAAACACCCCAACGCACCTCCTATGAGTAACATCTGTAAGATCATTTTGCTCATTTCCCACCAAAACCTGCCAAGTCTCTTGAGAAAACACAACATAGCGAATAAAATGCAAGAAAGCCGATTACAAAGTCACAAGGCTAAATTATTATTATTTTTTTTTTTTTTACACGTTTCCGAGACTTAGAAAAGGAAAAGTCGTTGAGTCTCCATTTGTAACATCCATGCAAGGATCCTAGTGTTGCTTGATACCCGTTGTTAATTAGCACCTATTAGATGGTGCGAATGAAAACTGATTATTTTTTCTAGGGGGGGGGGGTGTGTGCAAGATGCGAGTATATCGACGCGCACACTATTTCCCCGTGAAATACTTCAACTGCACTCTGCTCTGTGCAGTGCATTTTTGAATAGCTTGTTTAGCTTCCATCTGTTAAATTACTCTCCTCCATTATTTATTAATTTATCACAGGTGTACCTAATAGAATCAAAAAAATATTTGGTGGATTAGCTACAATGCATCAATTATCAAATATTTGTTATTTTTATTTATTTTTTATTTTTTTGTGTTCAAAGAATGTATACTGGAAAAAAATGGCAACTGCTTGCAGGCAATTATAAAATACTGTATATTATTTGTGTAATAATGGATGGGTGGATGTTATGGTGTAATATTGCTTATAATTAATTATTTTACTATGAATATGACTTTTATAGTATTGTTATTATTATTAAAATAATTAGTTTAGTCATTTAAACTTCTTGCTCAAGGCTTAACAATAATGAAAAGTGAAAGTTAAATCACATTGGTAATTCTAAAATCAACTTCATAAACGACACCGTCGTCATCTTCCACTTTATCGGGAAAATAATAAATGATAGTTGATGTAAATAACCGCGACATGTTTATTTTTTCAGAAATTTCCCAAATGTTGCCCAAATGCTCGGGCTGAAGCGTGAGCTCAGTCAGCATGTAATAAGCAAGTAAGATTTGAAAGGTCAGCGGTATTTCACAACTGTCTCATTTCACACGGTGACTGCCGCCGCCGTTGCCGCGACTTCTTTTTCTTAAGGTTAATTTCTCAAAATGCTAACGTGCTTCTGGCTGACTAATCCCCAAGAGGAGCGCTTGTGCACATTTTTATTAGCTGCACGGAGACATCAGATCAAGACGCACAAAAGACTTCAGGGTTTAATAGAAACTTTTATTTTTTACGCGGCTCATAAAGGATCTGCGCTTTGGTGTTTATTTACAGCCACATATTTAGAAAAAAAAAAGGGCCGCTGTAAATGTTGAGATGTAAAAAGGGGTTCAAACCAGTGCAAGGATCAAAGGTGAAAGCATGCACAAGTCATCGATGATGTCATGGCGTTGCCGGAGGCGCATAGCGCTGACTCAGCTGTGTTTCAAAAAACTTATTTGTGGCAAAATGCTGAGGCAAAAGCCGTCATATAACGTTATATATATATTATTCCAAAATAAAAGACATTGCATATATATATATATTTATATTTATATACATTTATAATTGCATACAGATATATAAATATTTATTTTTATATTTCTATAGATATTTATTTATTTTTTTATAATTGCATATAGAGATATAAATATTTACATTTATATTTTTATATATATATATATATATGTATATATATATATATATATATATATATATATATATATATAAGGATCTAATAGCCTTTTATGCCACAAGATGGCAATTTTTTTTTATATTAAACATGGCTATAAAAAAGCACTTTTCCTCACCAGATAGCACCAGATCAACATTTTTATGACTAGGTGAGTTTTGTGAATAACACGATATGTTCACGGAAAGAAAACAAAGACCCATCTGTCACTGTATGGCGATTCACTGTATTTTCTTTGCCTTTCACCTCAAGACGATTAAAGGTGATACCCCGACGAATAGCACAGCAGTCAATCAAACTGAGCACGTCATCGCCGATGCTGCTCAGATATCGACACGGCGGCATAATTGCAGCGATGGCTTTGATGTATCACTTGCATTATCACCCTCCAATCCCTTCGAAATTGTCTTTTTTAGAATCCAATTCCTGAGAGAGAGCGTGTCCTACCTCTGCTGAAAAGGAGCACAATCCCAGTTTTCAAAATGCAATTTCAAATGACTAACAAACGCGACGCACCGAAACGATTTGCGACGCTGTCTTAATGAAGTTATTTGCACTGGCTTACATCAGGCGAGCCGATTTAAGCTTTTGACTGATCGTTCATTCTGCAGAACACAAGAAGCTGCTGATGGGTGAGCACACAACTAGCAAAATAAAATGTGTTCTCTCTTTATTTGCAAACAAATTCATGAATGGATCCTTTGTTTGGCTTGTTGTGTCGCTGCCCCGCATGACCTTTTGGCTCAGTAGCACGACCCCACCCCCATCCAGACATGACTTCAAATATCACGCTGGGATGAATTAACTCATTCACTACCAGCCGAGTAAAAAAATGGATCTTTGACGTATTTAGCCGTCAATGGCACTCGATGAGTTAAAAAAAAAAAAAACTCAGAATATTTCCAGCGCCATGCAAGAACGCGCTGCACCAACGACCGGGATTGAGAACGTGTGTCTCGGCGGCGGCGGCGGCGTTTAATTGAATCGGTAAGACAACGGCGTTGTGCTGTCGCAGCGGCGGCTGAGCTGGATGATATGCGCTAATGCTGTTTAGTAGTGACGCCGCGCTTCAGCGGCCATGTTTGGGGAAAATGAAAGCGGAAGTTTTATTTAACTACCAGCGCCTTTAATAATTTATTTTAAGTAGCCCAATGCGTATTATTACGTATAATCTTTTGCAATTCCACAATTACAGTTTCACCTCGAATCATTTCTCAGTTCTGTTTTTGATCTTCTAAATTGCTTCAAAAATATTAGAGTGCTAGTGAAAGGTCGAGAGAAAAAGAGATCTTGAGTAATAGCGATAGATGCAAAGAAATCTATATTTGAAGATTGACTGACCTTATAATGAAATGACTGGCGTTTATGAGGCGGCCATATTGGGATCCCTTCAGGTTCCCAGAGTTCCCCACCACGGAGCAGGTCCGGCAGCGCTCCGGCCCGGCGTCCGCGTAGTGCACCTCATCGGGAATTAATTGGAAAAGCTCCTCCACCACTTGGCTGTAGTTGGCCGGCTGCTTCTCTAACTGCAGCCACTGGTGGGAGGGGCGGGTGGGGGGGGGGTGAGGACGGGAGAGTCAATGTTACACAAACAGCATCCTCATCGCGTGCGCTTCGCTGCGGACTACATTTAAGTGGAAGCGATTGAACAAGGGCAAAGGAGCTTCAGGAGGCCAACACGTTACTGACATGTCCTCGGGGGGGGGGGGGGGCGTTTGGCGTGGTCGTCTTCCGGTGGCTTTCAACTCGCTGAGACGGCAGATAAAATGAACGCGGCCGGCGTGCGTGTGTGCGCTCTGCTATTTGTGCCAAGCAGGAATGGGAGTGGAAAGGATGAGATTTCTTCCAACTCATTCGAAGCCTATCGGAGTTTTATTTCCTACTTTTACTTCCATTCCATTTAGCTTTGAGATGCGTTCCAAATAAAGTAGCGAGGGCAAAGGTCACACCCTTGACATCATTGCCAGTCAGCTGTCGACACGCGTGACATTTGCTTCACTGAGAGGCGTTTGCTCAAATCATTGGTGACTGGAGGCAACCCTGCACTCTTTTTTTTTTTTTTTTCTCTACTCCGACCTCTAATTGGACACGGTGTGAGGGGAATGCGGGATAGGAGACAGCACACAGCTGCCTTCTAGATAAACGGGGTAGGATGGTTGCATGTCGTGTATTTTGCGAAAACCACCGAGCTAAATTGGGTGCAGGGAATTTATGGCGACGTATCGTTGCTGAGCATCCTTGCATTAAAAAAAACCCTAAATCTACGTTAACTACAAGGGCAGTCAGTTTCATTTTTTATTTATTTTTATTTCATTTTTGTGTTTTCAGCAGATTTAATTGTTTGTGTTGAATTATTATTATTTTTAAAAAATATATAAATACTTGTATGACAAATTAAAAAAAAATAAATTCAACAACTCACCTCCCTTCTTTTGGACAGACGTGCAACAATTCAGAGATAAATGTATTTAAAATGAACCCAAATTAATAATATTAATTGGCGACAAAAATGTATTTCCGTTTTACAAATGAACAAATGAATTCATTTTATCCAGGCATATTTTTTTATTTTTATTTTATTTACCGTTTTAATTTTTTTTTCATTTGATTTTTTTATATCATATTTTTTATTTTATTATTTAACGTTTTTTTTTTCTTCTCAATTTTAGCTTTAATAATATCGTCTGTTTTTGTTGACTACAATAACTTCCTTTGACTTCCCCCATCACTCTCATCTCCATCAATTAAAAAAAAAAAAAAAAAAAAAATCACGACAGCCACGCCGCCACATGTGGCCTCCCATATTGCTCCTACCAGAAACCGCCACTCCCCGCCAAGTGCTACAAAAGTCTCTCCAGTTACCTGCCACCATTTGAAGATTTCATCCGAGAGCGCGCTGTTGTTCCTGGTCATGAGCGGGTGAATGGATGGGTCGAAGCGCTCCGTGAACCAAGGGTCGTCCTCCGCCTCTGTCATGCACTGCCGACAGGCGCATGAGCCCTTGCGGGGGGCGCTCCAACCGGAGGGGTCCCGCAAGGCGTAGCTGTAGACTAAGATGGTGAACGTCACGATACACGACAGCAGAGCCAACGTCTTTGAATTCCTGTGTTTGCAGGTCCTCATGCTGTCACGGCGGGAGTCACTTGGCTGGCAAACTTGTGCGCCCAGGATAGAAATAGCATCGGGATCATTTTCAAGTTCGCAAGGAAAAAAATACAGTTCTGGATTTTTCACGTCTTTAGTCAAATCCCACAATGTGATGCTACCTGTTGGATAAGGTCCGGCTAATGAGGTGCAAGCAGCTCGCTCCGTTCCCACGTTGAGTCAGTAAGGTCAGCGGCTGACGGGTTATCTGTTCAGTGAATCATCTACGACAAATGCAAACAAAAGATTTAGACTTCAGGAAGGACGACATTTTGATTTCACCTCCGTCAATCACATTGCTTTTGTTTGTACATTTTTCTTATGCTGGACAACAACTATAACTTTCACTGGTATTTTCCTGTGAGAAGAAGTTTCCAATAATCAGACCCAAAATACAGCTAGAAATTTTACATGGAGTTATTTAAGCTCACAAAAAAAAAAATATATTACAAATGAATTTTAGTTTCGAGAGCCAGAAAAAATGCAAATCGAGTTTTCAACTGATTTTTCGGATTACAACGAAAATGACCTCTGTCCGCAAGCTTTGTTTATTCTTTATGTAGCTGTTGGTTATTTGCAGGAATATTTTCATGTTTTCATGGTAAAAATTAATACAATTTAAAATCAATTAAAATTAATTAATAATTCTTAGTTACTGAACAATAAAAAAATTGGTGTTAATGGCGGCTTATTTATTTATTTTTTTATTTTATTTACATTTTAAATTTTAAATGTCCATATTTTTGTGAATAAGACAGGAACTTAATGACATAATTGCTAACCGCTTTGTCCTGCGTAATTGACGGCAGCATTCTAGCAAACAATCTCCAAGAGCGATTAATTAACATGGCGACGCGAATCGATTCTTTTATTTTTCGCATCGATCTTAAAATCGGCATGATTCCGATTTCCAATGAATCGTTACATCCCTAGAAATAAACGTGCAAATTGATCGCTCTGAACATATTTCAAGTTTTTCCATCATCCCACTAACGTATCAATACAGCACCTCATTTCGCATTTGGCAGTCAGGTGACAAAAGGTTGAAAAATAGGTGACATGGTTTTTATTAGGCCTGTATTTTCTCCCATGGCAGAATTCCCACCGGGGCTGTGCGCCCTCTGCATTCAAAAGGGGCTCTTTGGGCTTTCATCAATGCAATACATCTTGATTTAGCTGACGGCAGCTTGTCGGTGAAGACGTGGCGCAATCAACGCAGCGTAGGGAAGGTGTAATACAAGGCAAAGTGATCCCTAGAAACACTCGAGATGCCCTTTTCCTCTTAACAAGTCACCCCACCTCGTAGGGAAGATTTGTTGCAAAGTACATTACGGAGCGAGAAAAAGCCTCCTGGTCTTTCTTGATTAGAAATTGATCAGGTCATTCAAATGGTAACTCCCGGGGGGAAGCAAAGAGGATTGGCTTCAGAGGGCACCGGGGCACAGCGGGACCTTCGCTTCCCCAATCAGAGCGGGAATTGGGTAGGCGCTCGTTATCAGCAGCAAGGACACAAAGGCGATGGACAGGAAAGATTGGACGCGCTGCCGTTTTTGGACCGGAAGTTTGCATGCAACAACCTGACGGGTTATTGGTTCTTCGGAAAATGCCTTCCATACAAACGTAAAATCCGTGAATCGTGAATGGAAAATCAAATCGATTTTGGGATTTTGAATTTGAATTAGTTGCAATATTATGTGAATAATTATGCAGTTTAGTGAGATTAAAGTCTTGTTTTATAAATAGTCTTTCTTTGCAGAATATAAAGAATAGGATTGAACCCTTTTTTTTTTTACCACTTCCTATTCAGACGCTCATTATCAGCAGCAAGGACATACACGGTTGCACAAGAAGGCACCGGTTGCTGCCGTAAGTCACAGCGGACGACAGATTTGCATACAAGCCGAGTTGTCTTATTGTCTACTGGGGGAAGCTTTGACAACCTGGGAACACTCCAATGAACAGAGCTGCTTCTTCCCATAAACAAGGTTTTTTTTTTTTTTGACTCGGATCACTTTGAAGCAAAACCCCCCCCCGCCCTGGCCTGTCGTATCTTGAGCATTCTCCGACAGCTGGCGACGTTTTGAGACATCACTTGTGGGTCGCCTGACCTTGGATGGCACACTCACGCTGATCAAAGTTTGCCAAGCTGAGACAGCAAACGGCGCACAGAAAACAGAACGGGAAGGGGAGGGGGGCCCTAATCTCCCATTTTTGAAAAGTCATCACCTTTGTGGGATGTCGCTACAAGGAAGTCTTTTCAGCTGTTGTTCCTCGGAAAATGCTCGACGTGAGATGTCTGGGACCTCAAAAAATTTATCTTGGCCTTGATGCGAACCTGCCATACAAAGTTAGTATCTTCGTCGAGAGGCGAAAAATATTCACCTTGTCAACCCACATGGCAAGGAATTTAATCAGCCACTTCCAAGCTGAGTCGCGGGAGGATTCTTTAATGACTTGCACGTCACATTCGAACGTACCAGCAATTTGTTTTCATTAACTTATAACTTGCAGTTATTTGGTGAACGGGGATAAAGTGATAATGTTGTTGGGAAAAAAATGTTACTTAACATGTAAAAGTCAAAATGTTATCGGGAAAAAGTAATTTCATTTGTAATTAAAATGTTAAAAGTAACAACAATGAAGTTACAAAATTGGGTTTAAATTATATTGTGAATTATTGAGAATAAAGTTGTCACAAAAAAAAAATTGTCCGATTATTACATGAAAAAATAATATTCACTAAATTAAAAAAATGTTTGTGATAGAATTTTAGTCAAATATTTTCACTCCGCTATATTAATCAAAATGCCGTGTTTGGACCAATGGGGCACGTGCAATAATTATTGTAAAGAAAATTTTTGACTTGACGTCCTCTTTAAGATGTTGGCAGATTAATATGGGGTTCATAAAACAATGTACGTGGCCGTGGCCTTAAAAGAGATTTTTTTTTTCTTAAAAGTGAAAGATTTTTAACCCAGCGGCTACGATTCAAGAAAGAACAGATGTCAGCATTTTTTTTTTTTGGTGGTCCAATTGCCGAGCACAGTCACCATTTCTGCTGCCTCCGCTTTGTCTTTGTCGCCAAAGTCACAATGGAAGCTGTTACAAATGCAGGGGGAGGGGCCACACTCAATATTTTGTCCTATTTTCTCTTCCTATAGAAGCAAAATGCTATTTGGGATCCGCAGGTCACTTTGTGAGTTGTTTACTGCTGGTGACGTTCGCTGTCGTGTTTGGATTCAATGCCAGATGAGACGCTTTGGCCCAAAAAGGAAAGCTATTGTCTTGCGGGGGATGGCGACGTCTCGTTTTTTGGCAGGTCGGAGCTGAAGGCCTGACAAGACATGTATTCCATCAGTGAAAACAAGGAAGCTCAGAACAAAACAAAGGAACAAAGACGACTGTAGATAAATAAATCAGATGCATAAATACAGCGGAGCACTTGTAAAGCCGCGAGGGAACGCGAGTGGCAGATCGGCTGCGAGATGTGAACTCGAGTACTGACGGTAAATAATTAAGAATTATCCAATATGGCAAAATTTACCAGTAGAAATAGGACAGTGGAACCTCAGATATCATGATTCGACTTAATGTGTTGCAAAAAGACTGATTAAAACAGACTTGTATGAAAAGTGGAGCAATTTTTCCGTGCGCCACTAGGGGCAGTATAGACAATAATGCCGATACAAAGAACGCACACCACAACTACAATTAGTGACGTTGTAAACTGCAGTAATTATTTTTTTCTTCGTAGAGGATAAAGAAAATCAACCAATAAATGATAGTTATATTGTCTGTCCACATGTGTTGCTTCAGTTTCAGATTTTCACCGATAGCGAATGAGTCCAGACCGCTCTAAAAGGAGTCCATGTCGGTAATTTTCACATTAGAAATGGTGACTAGTGAATCATGAATTGTCAGAGGCTCACTGTACGACCACGCTTATGTACAAAATGCCAGAAATGATGCGTAGGTTTAATTACCGGTGTGAAAAGTTCAAATATAAAGCGAGGACATCAGTTTCTCAGGGGGGGAAAAAATAAATCCAGAGGGATTTTTTTCTTTCATGCTCCCAAACTAATACTGTAACTGAAAGAACATGAAATGAAAAGTTTTTTGTTTTTTTTTACTACATTTGATGGCATCACATCTGCAAATCCGCACAGGCTTTAAGTTTGGCGCTTTACTTGGGAGAGTTTTATTCTCACATATTGGCTTTCAGGCAGCGTTTTATCTTCACATAAAAAAAAAAAAAAAAAAGGCTGCTGCGGCGGCGGCGGCGGCTGTTTCTTGCTCGAGTGTATAAAGAGGCTTTCAGAGTGCATTGAAGTCTGTTCACATGATTAAAGGAAGTGAAGAAGTTCAGCGCTGAAAGCTCGCCGATATGAAGGTAGATCTGTTGTCGGATTAATAACAAACACAAGATAAGCACTTGGGCCTTTTTTTTTTTTTTTTTTTAAGACCGACTGGTGAGAAAAGTCAAAGTGAGACATTGAATTTGGATCACCGTGTTACCTGCTTTTGTGCAAAAAAAAGTACACACTTACCTTTGAGCTGCATTGCAAAAACCTTGAGACAACGAGGCACTCTAAAGCCATACCCTCGTTGTATTTCCACAATTGAGTAATACGTCATTCTTTGCGTGTGTGTTTTAAGCAATTATCGTCAAACCTGCAAAGTAAAATCAGAAAAAAATCTTTGACTCCACTTCACAGATTAATCATTTCATTATTTCCAGCTTGCCGTCTTATTTTAGTCAAATGCGCCGCAGTAACAACGTCTCCTCGGCACACTCCGGTGTCCTGAGCTTTAATGCTTATGTCCTTCACACACTCATCCGTGCAGCAGCCCGCAGCACCAACATTTCCCCGGAGAGTTACCTCCTTTGCCCGGCGTCCCTGAATGGAAGCAAAAAGCAGTTCAGCTCCAGATGAGTTGTCACACCGTCAATTGTTCCCCCAGCTCCACTTGGCCATTTTGGAACACTCACACAGCACTTTGCTCTCGGCTTCAAGCCGTTCGAACTTCTGTGGACGCAGGCTGAGTGCAGCACGGGCGAGGAGTAACCCGCCACTATTTCAGAACAAACGCTACGACCGAGGATAACAGTACGCAGGTCAAAGGTCAGAATGTGAATGCGATTTTCACACACACGATTCCCATACAAAATCAAATTTAATTTAATTTGAATCATCCTCCACAGTCACATACACGAGGGGTGTTATTAAAAAAAACTGCTTGAATCGGATAATCGGTTATAGAAGATGTGAGCGCATCGAATGGAGCCGAAGGTCTGTCTTGAAAATATCCTTCAAGTATATTTGCAATCAAATCCACACTTTTGCCTTCTTCGCCGATGCAAGAATACATCTGAGATTTTCCAAAAGTTGCCCATGGACACTATCTGGTGTGGATTTGTTGATTGCGCAAAGCGAGTATCATTCACTCACACAGAACAGAAGCCAGCACGGTTCGTCGCATTGTCATCCCAAGTCCGAACGGCGTCCCCCAGCAAACTACCAAATCCACAGAGGAGCTTCTTTCACACCGGCTCTCTTTCGTGATGACTTTCCGCTAACAAAAACAAAAGGCCATGCAGGAATGTCACGTATGGAGCACAGTACGTGCTGTGATCTGTTGGTCGGGTACGCAAAATCGAAATTGACCAATCATAGAGTCAACCGTGAAGAGCGTGCCCTATCATAGATCAAACGAACGATGTGATGTTGATGCGATTTTGGTGACATTGATTGCGGAATATAAAAGAGTGGTCATTCTGATCGGCTATTGGCAATTAAAATGCAAATCAAAGTGTCAAAACCATTAAATTAAGTAATCCCCGATTTAAAAAAAAGTAACTTATACTTGAGTAACATGAACTCATTTACTACCATTGACGGATAAAGACGTCAAAGATCCATTTTTTTTTTTACTTGGCTGGTAGTGAATGAGTTTATAACATTGTCGAGGAACTTATTACTTTCACATTCAAGTCTCATGTCATAAGTAATCTATTACATTTTAGCAGGAACTTGCCCAACATTTGAATGAAATTGGAATGTCACTGAATCGAATTGAATCGTTTTATCGGAGAGATGCACACACCTGATATAAAAGGAAAATAAAAATGATCGCATTACGGTACATGCATGCAAAATTTTGAGAGAAAATTCAAAACTGTCCAACCCTTGTGCAAGCAATCATTTAGGTTTATTGATGTGTGCTGTCGATGCAAAACGGGACATTTGTCTCTGTATTTCCAAAAGAGCGCCATCTAATGCATTTGCATTTTTTTTTTTGTTCAGCGCATTTCCGTGTTTTTCGCCGCATTTTTCTGAGGCGTCCTGCACTTTCACTGATAGGCAGATGAAGCAAGGGCGAGAATGTAAAGCAGCCTCGTTATTAATGCGCTTTGTCAAGGAAGTTCTCCATCTCCGAGCCAGACTGTCCCATTAATCATTAGCACTGAGGGGGGACAACACGGAAATAATCACATTTATTTGCATTCTTTTGTCATTGTTCGCTTTCTCTGGCAGGATTTTGTTCACGCCGTTAACTCATTGACTGCCATTGACGGCTAAAGACGTCCAAAATATTTTTTTTTCAATTGGCTGGAATGAGTTAATGACGTTGCACGGGCGGCAATAACTGATTACACACGACGTCAACACGTGAGGGAGATTAAAACACCAAAAAGAATTTCCACATGTGGCAGCCGACCAGCTTACAATGTGTAAATCGACTCGGAGGATTTGGCTGACAATTTGGCAGGATTGCTCGAACGGAAACAGTCGCCAAGCACATCTTGTCCTACGACTGCATCTCTTTGTTTAATTCCCGGCAAGCTTTTAATTAGGCCGGATTGCGCTTCGCTCCACAAATGGTTCTCTTCTCTTGGCAACCGTTTGGGTCCCGCCATGTCAATCAGGTCGGGTATTGTGTTTGATCGTCTTCCAGAGTAACCTCAAATGAAATGCGGCTCTCTCTGGAGGACAGCGTGGCTTGTTTGCTCGAGCTGGAAGCAAGCAGTCAAGTGACGTTTGAGCATTATTTTGTAGAAATTATTTTAATGATCTCATTAAATTCTAAGGTTTTTCAAAGTTAGCAACAAATCCCATCAATGCTAACAATTATTCCAATATGCTTCTTCGAGTTGAAGCCGCGCCTCCATTAGTTGTAATAAAACATATAAATAATAATAAAATAATAATAAACAGACAAAGACAAGGCGTTAATAATACACATCGGCGTTGTAACATCTGACACACGGACGCAAAACCCGTACCCATCTAAAAATCATAAATTGGTTCTGAAATCGATTAAGTGGATTTTAATATGAAACAAAGACACCAAAGTCCTTCCGCAGCGAATCATCATATTTTTTATTTTAAACTAACAAGCCGACGAAATGCAGCGAACCTTACTATTTTCACTTATTATTGTCTTAAAAAAAAATTATAAAAATTTACGAATGTTAAATAGAAGCGACAATTACAGTTTCTGAAGTCGTTTTGTCAAACTTCTGCAACACCATTCAAACACAAGTCACGTCAAGAGCAGCAGTGTCATATTTATTTTCAAGCTATTTTTACTGCTTTAAATTGTCTAAAATGTTATAAAAATCACAGACAAAGTGGGGATGGACCATTTTCATTGATTTGTGGAAAAGAAAAATCGGACATTTTTTGGACATAAGAGGCATAAATAAAGACCTGTGAAATATATGCCTCAAATAAATGCCCGGTACTCAATATTTTTCAATTCATCAATTGTCCTCCGAAATCAAGCAGCATCCAAAGCATACTACAAAAAGTCTGCGGACTCCCCCCGCCCCTCCAAGGCCCACCATGTCAGTTACAGTGAGGAGGATTAAGACGGGAAGTATTAAATCACCTGAACGTCCTCGGGAACGAAGCGTGAGCTCTACCTCGTCTAATCTACACGCCCATAGCGTTATCTGACCACTGCAGGTTGTTTGTGTTGAGAACGCCCACCGGACAGCGCCGGGCCACCATATAAAGAAAGCGCAGCAAAAACGTTTACCATCAATATCAAACCGTGCCGCAGTTCTCGTCTTTCAAGGAAGAAAAAAAAAACTGCATTTCACTTGTAGATTTAAATGCACTCAAACAATCAATGCTAATTAAATGAAAGGACAAACTCGGAGTGGCCACATTATCGTCCAGATTTCATTAACTGATTGACTTGATTAGCGTGAATGTGCAATTATGATCACAATTAGATTCCTCAGCCACCCCCTGCGAGTACATACATGCACACACACACGTTTGCGAAAAACAAGAAAGTTGGTCAGTTTCAACATCTTGTGTTCGGAGTGTATGATGATGATTTGCTAATTATTGTATTCAGTTTTTATTTACATTTTACTCAACATTTCAACTTCAGTGGAATTGCGGGTGTTGTATTCAAAGACTTGGTTTTTTTTTGTTGTTTTTTTTTTTATTTTGCCACTTCTGTGTGGTGTCCGCTTGCGGGTCCAAATTCTTCTAATAGGTTGGCATTTTTATTAAAATTAGTTCTTAATTGGTTTTGAATTTGATTTCTAAATTTCAGTTAGTTTTGAATTTTCCAGCACGTTTGTTACTTATTTGATTAGATTTTTTTCCCAAATGCTTTATTTGAGCCTTAAGATTAGCTTTAGTATTAGTTTTAGTTTAAAAAAAAAAAAAAGATTTAATAGAGTATTCGTTGATCTTGAACAAAGACGAATGCAAAGTAAATTACTGCGATAATTATAGTTAATTTTATAAGCCTAAAATGTAGTTTCATTTTTTTTTTTTTTAAGCATTTTTCCGATTTTCTCTTATTCCGTAAACAAAAATGTTCTTTAAATTTTACTTCACGTCATTTCATTATTTTTTTGTACAATAACTTTTGTAGGGTGTAGCATTAAACAAGCTCTTTAATTCAGAAACTTTTCTGGAATGTTTTGCCTACAAGGGGTCGAGGACCTCAACGAATCTTATTGCATCCAAACTATAAAATATTACAAGCGTCAAAAAAAAAAAAAAATTAAATAATTTACTGTTTCAAAAGCATCATCATCATCCAATTCAAATCACAGAAAGCGCCACATATGGCTCCAGAGCCGCAGGTTGCAGACCCCTGACATATCAGCGACCGTGCAATAACGCCAACCCAATCCCCATCAAACGAGCGAAGTTGTATTAAAATCGCTGCACTGTGGAACAAGTCATAAAAGGTGCTAATTTGAATTTGCTGAGAGTGACGTTAAAGGTTTGCCCTCAGGAGATGAGTGGCCGGCGGAGAGAAAGCAAAACTCAATAAATGGCGCTATTATCCTTTAAGCTGATTACCAGCCCTGTGCTGACTCGAATCTGACAGGGAGACTGTGTGGGAGTCCAATCCACGCTGGGCGCAGGAGTGGAAAAACTTTTTCTCCTCCCTTTCGGCAGCTGCTTTGATTAAGCGAAGGTGAGGGCCCTGTCGGTTTCATTGCGGGCGCTCGCCACTTCTTCTTTGATAGCGTCGCGCGCGGCGCAAGCCTCGCTGGCAAAACGAAGCGTTTGATCAGCCTAAATGGAAACGACACACTCTTGAAGGCCCCCGTCGCCGCTCGTGCCAAACGAGAGGAAGCGAGTCCCCGCTGCGAGAGCCCCGCGGGAGGCGCCGACGTGACGGGGAATCGAAAGGACGAGAGGCTCAACCTATACCGCCACCTGCTAGGTGTCCTTAAACCTGAATGTCAAAGTCCAAATGGACAGAACTAGTTCGGGATGCAATCTGACAATCTTGCGATATATTTCACCTAAATGTAGCTTGCTCCTCCTCACCTAACCCGAAAGTATATTCACGAGATTGACGATGAAGGGTATCGAAGCCATAGTATCGATCGTTTTTTACGGGTATGAGTTCAAACACTTTTAGATTTTACATTATTTTTATTTTGGATGAATTCATTGAAGCAAATAGAGAAAGCGATTGATTTTCACCAAGCAAACCCAAGGAGTTATATTATATATATCTGAGGTCAGGGGTCAGATGGGTCATTCTCATGTCATCGTGCCCTTTTATCGAAACCTATTGATTTTTAAACAAGCAGTTCAACCAAGGGGGCGGGGCTACAAGAGCTCATCGAGTGTCATGTTAACATGAGCGCCGACGCCGACGAAGCTTTCCCGGAGTCTTCCCACTTCTGAGTGTTATCGCCTCATTTGCATATTCACAAGGTTTCCGGGCTGCGCGGTCGCAGGCGGCGAGGCCGACGCCACTTTACCCTAAAAATAACCACCATCCGGTTAATTATGCAGGAAAATGCACTCTCAAAAAGTGATGAGGAAAGACGCATCTCGGGGTCACAGAGCAGAGAAAATGGAAATTGGCATTTTTTTTTTTTTTAGCTTGTTAAACTGGGTGCACATGCCTTCTTTTAGTTAGCATGAGAGCATTTCAGATGAGTGTGAGTTTTTTTTTCTCTGCTCTTGAAAATTCGGAGCTAGAAGGGTTAATAAAAAAATAAATAAATAAATAAATAAAAGAGTGTGATTAATAGGTTTTCCATTTTAGCGCCGAAAGCAATAAAAAGCTGGAAATGAGAACACGCCTGTGGACGTGTGATACGCGGGCGGGATGTAGCCAAAGCATGATGTACTCGCACTGCTGATTACAGAATTAGCAAAGACA
The DNA here is from genome assembly GCF_059441095.1 of Idiotropiscis lumnitzeri. Lineage (NCBI taxonomy): Eukaryota > Metazoa > Chordata > Actinopteri > Syngnathiformes > Syngnathidae > Idiotropiscis > Idiotropiscis lumnitzeri. Next base: position 12,257,100 of record NC_142406.1, on the reverse strand, counting down.
GCAATTATTCACAATCGTCGCAGGAAGCGAGCGGCATGTGCGCCGTTATGGATTCCATTTACATGCCGAGCGGGGGATCTCCTCGAGAGCAAACGTTGTTCAGTTAAGCAAGCTTTTCATTGACATATATTGAACAAATTGTCATCAATTTCCAACCATCCGAATTCAACACAGCAAATTGCGATATCAGGTATCGTAATCGCCGTTATTTTAATATATCGGGTACTCGCTGCTGACAAAGTGATTGTTCACAATGTTTTTGTCATTGAGTTCAATGAAATTGTATCCATCAAAAGTACTGGCGGTATCGGTACTCGGTATTGTCGACTGTCTAATTAGCTACAAAACAAATATATTTATTTTATTCAGGTGTGCTAGCATATTCTGATAAAAGCCATAGACTATTATCGTGGTGTTAGAATTGAATCCAAATTGGCAGTTTTTTAAGGCATATATTCTTTAGCCTCAGCGTAGAGCGACTAATAGAGTTCACAGAGAGGAGGAGCCCATCGATATTCTATATTCATAAGGCTGTAATTAAGCCCACGTGGCGAAAATGTGCGCACAAACCCGAAGAAGCAGCACAATGTCATGAAAAAAAATATCTCCATTTTCACACAGTGGCCCTCATCTCACTTAAGCATCCGCGGCTCGAAACTAGCTCGTCTCGGGTGTTTTTCAGTGCTCCTTGTGTTGAGGAGAAAGTGGCATATTGACATTCGCGCGGCTCGTTATTCCCCGAGATGACCTCCGCAGTGAAATTATTTCCGCTCAAGGAGGAGTCCATTTCCTCATCAAAACAGGCTGTTTTCCCGAAGTGTGTTAATGGGCTGCTATTAAACGCCGATAGTGGCGAGGCATTAGAGGAACTAATGATTTTGTCAGTAATTACAGCAGCAATAGGGCCATTTATTCGGATTAGCCCGTGTAATGTCGTCAAGCGTTATTCCTCGTCGCTTTACGTTTTCATTCATTTTCTCTCACAGCTGTACAACGCCAGCAAGGTCAGCCCCTCGAGGCTGAAACATGCCAAGTCTGTTGCAAATTCACTTCTTGAGTAGGGAACAAACGCATGACGCCTTTGGAAATGAGTGTAAACTTGCTGGTGGAGCGAGACACAATAAGCTTTTTTTTTTTTTTTTTTTTCCCGACCGGGTGGTGTAATACCACAAAAGACTGTTGTCAGGGTTACGGAGCACATTTCGAAAAGCCCAAGTTGCGGTTTTAGTCTCACTGAGCACGTCGTTATCTACACCTGAACAATTGAACGACATCCAATATACGGCATTTCGTAACAGATAAATTATTAATGTGCTGTATGCAATGTTTATGATTGCGCTTGGAGAAGTGTAGAACTGCCGTGAATCAAAAACCTGGCTCCTTATTTTGTTGTCCTGTTTTTCTCCCCCCACACTGTCCCTCCAATTCCAAGTTCAAAGAACCTTTTTACTTTGTCCCATTTGGCCAACTTAGAGCACACTTTGATGCGGCGCCCCTCACGTCCCCCATTATTTTTTTTGTACCTTTGGCTGCAAGCGCCTGGCCGCAGCTAAAAGGCTTGGCCAGGTGCTTGACAGCTTTGCCCGCCAATTATCGCAGCGACCAGACGGAGGCTGCCTACGGTGGAGCTGCAAAGCCTGACCATTAGTTTTTGTCCTTCAAACAGCACATAGGAAGTCTGTCAAGCGGTCTTAAAGAGGGACATCGTACATCAGCGGTGGGCAAACGTTTTGATTGGCGGGCCACAATGGGTTCTAAAATTTGACAGAAGGGCCGGCCGGACCAGGCTCAGATGGATTAAGTGTTTTGGGAACCTCACCTCATCTGAGAAAAAAAATACATTTAATTTAATGAAAGTGAGCAAAAGCATGACAAGAATAAATCTGTCTTAAAAAAAAACCCACAGTATTTAGAAAATAAAACATTAACAAGGTTTATTCATTTAATATTTTTCAAGTTCGGCGGGCCGGATTAGAACGTTTAACGGGCCGCATGTGGCCCCCGGGCCGTAGTTTGCCCACTTATGCCGTACATATTCCAGAAGGGAGTCAGGGGAAGTTTCGCCGGACACTCGCTCAATGATGCTAAATGCATGGAATTATTCGCAAAAGAAGCAAGAATTAAGAGAACTTTTTGCATTTTTGTTGAAAAAGTTTACGGAACCTGATTTTTGTATGAACGATCAGGAGTGAGGGGGAATTCGAAATTAAACTAAAAAAAAAAAAAAAAATTCCAAAACTATTACAACCCTCCCAGGATGTAACAAATAAGATATCAAAATATTAGCAACACCTCTAGTGCAGCTGTTGCCACCGCAAACAAACACACATATAAACATCCAAAATTGCAACCAAGAATATGCACGACTCAAACTCAGCCGTCGCGTCACCTGCCAATGCGCATTAAACATCGGCGCAAAGCCAAATTGCAGGAGGCTCCTAAGTGCACTTCTATCTGCGGGACGGCTGCTAGCGCGCCACCTTTAAATCATCATCTGGGAACCATTTACGAGGAAACCAGGTGAACGCTGCGTGTTATCCAAACAGTAGGTATTCTGCACATGCATCCACGAGCCTCTAAGCCCCGTGCAGAAAAAAAAAAAGGAAGAGGGGAGAAAAGAAAAAAAAAATTGTTGCTGAGGTATCATCTGGATAACAGCCAGAACAGTTAAGTGGAAACAGAGGACGAATCAGCAAAGCCGGGGAGAATACAGTGGAGGAAAAATACAACAGAGCTGTGAAGGCAATCTATTTGGCGCAGTTCCCCGGTGGCCTAAAACGACGCTGGCCAAACCTTGACGCGCAACAACCTGGGAACATAGTTCTACTTTTTGGTTCTGGAAAAGTGACAAACAGTCACCTTGGAGTCCCCTAATTAGTCCCAAGGGACAGAAAATGAATCCCTCCTCTATTGTTGTCTGCAATATTGTGCCCTTACCGACAAAACAAAACACATCTTCCGCAACTTCCCGTTCAAGAAAAAACATCTCTTTCTAAATGAGTATTCATAGACTGTCGAGTGTGTGCCAAAGCAACAGGTGGCACTCTAACTGCCGACGGTAACAAGCATTCTGGTCAGTCAGATGTATTTGCGGCTCCTTGGATGGCCTCCACCAAGGCACAACTGTAAATAATGTACTTAAATCTTCATCATGTTTGTGATTAAGGGCTGTACAAATAAATTTTGCGTGACATGACTAACATCACCATCATCATGACCAATATGAACATACTGTAACGTAGAAAGCCAACTTAATGGAAAAAAATTTTTTAAAGTGTTTAGTTCTAAAAATTATCTTTAAACTAATCTATTGCCACGGATCGTCCTCAAGTGAAATCCATTTGGCTGCTACCGTCGATGTGTATTGACAATTTTTTTTCCAAAGGTGTAGAAGATGGTCTGGTCCTGCTGGTGTTTAAATTAACATGACTAAAGATGGAGGCAGAGTAATGCTTTGGATTTTATATCAGCACAGCTTTTGAGTTGAAGATACAGACTTGGTAGGATTTTAGTTTGTTTCATTTGTTTTTTTTTTAATCAGTTATGAGGGAGAAATATGCCAAAATGTTGGCGGGTGGACAGGGTTAGGCACCTCACACTAATATATATATATATATATTTTTTTTTTATTTTATTTTATTTTTTTAATATATTTTATATTTTTTAAATATCTTTATATTTATATTTAATATATTTTATATATTTTTTTACATATATTTTTATTTATATTTATATATTTTTAAATGTTATTTTTATTTTTATTTTAATTTTTTCGAAATAAGCATGTTATCGGCAAACATGGCCTAGATAGAATCACCACAATCTGTACTTGACCTTCCTCGGAAAGCCTGCGCTTTATAAAAAACGGTACGGTATTTATTTTGAACTTCTCTAGTCAGGAGATAAGTACTTATAAAGCTAAAATCATCTGCAAAACTTTCCCAAACTTAGGACGAAGCAGCACCGTCATCCAACTTTTATCCATCTCACTGCTCTCACAATCTAATGCGGAGAAAAGCCTCCCCAAACACCTTAAATGATTGCTAATCAGCAGCAAGGAAGAGTGACAAGGTCCCAAATAGCTCTCTTTTTGGAGCCTCAACTTATAATTGCTTCCCTTGTTAATAATTGCCACCGGTACCCCCCACCATACCGCCATGTGTCCCCCCCCCCTCTTGAAAGACAGCCTTGCAGTCTCCCAAGGTCACAGTAGCTAATGTATTCCGGCTTGCTTATTATTTATAACAGTGAGGTGGATTTGGAGTTTAGTGCTGGTGGTGGGGGTGAACGGGGGGGGGGGGCTACTTTTGGGAAATGGAGCAACATTCTATGGAGACCTTCATTAGTGAAATGAGGTGACATCTGGTACACAATGCAGGCATGCCATCTCAACACTCACCCACCTGGACTTCAGCATTCTAATAGACGGGAAAAAGTCACGCCTTGCGCCTGAAATAACTTGTCGTCCAAATTGTGCATGTTGATTTTTAAACGTACACAATTTGTAGATTTGTGTTTTCTTCATATACTGCATATGCAAAAATAAAGTCACAGTACTACAAAAAACATTTTACACATGTTCTTTGTTTTTTTTTTGGATACGGAATTAACATGCCACAAGATTTTGAGATAAGAGTGACATTTTTGTGGATGCAAAAAGCGATTTATGATTAAAAAATAAAACTCTAAAGCATGCAACAGTTTTTTTTTTTTCGCGGGGCTGCAATGGATGAGCTAGCATCCTTAAAAACATGAAATCTAAAGCCCAGATGTTCGTCCTGAGGACCACTTCTCCGGTAGATCAATTAAAATGCACGTAGCGGCTACGGCATATGAAATCAAAAAGTATGCATGTAGGTGTTGTGTCGTGTAAATGGTGAAAAGTTGCAAGCTTTTTTTTTTTTTGAAACAAACACCCTCACGTAAAGCCACCAAAATGACACGTGCACAATCCGACTGCGTGTAAGACAACACTGTTCTTGGACATGTACTCACTTTTAAATGGAGCCCCGGAGGCTTCCGGCATGTGTGGTCCCGTTATTCCAGCGCGGCGCCTCGTGGATCCGGAGCGAGCGAAAGCATGCTGAGAGGAACACTGCAGCTCGGAGTTGGAGGAGAAAAGCACGGCGCACACCGGCTCTCTCCCTCCTCCCTTCCCTTGCTTGCTTCCTTTCCTCTGTGCTCGCTGCGCACAAAGAGCAGGTTGGTCCTCCTGACACCAACAAACATGTCCACGCGTTCTGGAGGAGGAAGAGGAGGAGGATGAGGATGATGAGGAGGAGGAGGCGTCGCCTTCAGGCAATGAGAGAGGAATGAGGCGTGCACGCCCCTCAGCATCCTCACGCACATAGAGGGAATCTTATTTTGTTAATACAAGAAAAAGTCAGACATATACAACATAAATGACATCAGCTGACATAATTATATGATAAAAACTCATGAAAGTCCTGAATGAACCAAATCAAAGTCGCGGAAGGAAGAAACATTGCACAAGTCGTTAATCTTAGATTAGCTCCCTTGCGAACAGAACAAGGTCGTTTTCTTTGTGTTAATAAAAATTTAGATTTTTGTGTCATCCTGCTAGCGAACGAGCGCCGCTTTTCCAATACGAACAAGACTGAGCTTGGGTCAGCTCAGGTTGTTCACTTCACAAGCATGCGGCTTTGAACACATCATGCTAAAAAAATATATATATATTCAAAATAAAACAAAGGCTGAGACCAAGGGCAGCCAGAAAACACACCGTTGCAGGAGTTACTCAAATCGACACACCGATTAATTTGGATTGACTAGCGATGGAGCAAGAACGCAGTCAAGGGCAAATTGTACGGCTTTTTAGTCACAATTGTCAACGGAACTTCAGAACGTTTATTGCCCAAAGTCAGTTGGGATAGGATCTAGTTCACAAGCGCGATATAAAGCTAAAATAAAATTGCAATTTCCGGAGGAATTGCAAGTGAATGCTAAATAAAGAATATTATATATATATAAAATAATATTACATATATAATTATATGAATGATGTGGAAAAGATATTGAATTATAATGGTGACAAAGCACTTTACATATAACATGAAATATCAATAATAAAACAACGCTAATTTCCGTCATTGGGAATGAATGGGGGTTGAAAAAAATCAATTGTGCAAAAATAGAAATTTTTGGAATGAGAAAAATAATAGCCCAAATGGCATGACTTTTTGCAATGCGTTGAAGTTGGAACGGTGAGAATCCGTTGAGGACTGTGGAAGTAGGCGCAATAAGTGAGGAGAGTAAAATATAATAAAGTTAAATGGCGCAGAATAATGGATCAAGATAAATTATTGTGTCGTGCTCCACAGTGGAAATAAAAACGACAAAGTAAACACTCTTTAAGAGCAGACGAAGGAGGCGGGGAATGTTGTCACGGCAAACAAACAAATGCAGTCAATCCCCAATTCCCGGAGCATTTTGGTAGCAGTTGAAGTCGCATTAAAAAAAAAAAAATAATAATAGAGAGTGGCTGTTTGCTTTAGAACGCGTGGAGATTGTATCTTATTTCAATACAACTTTGATTTGTCAGCAGCATGCCTGGGAGCAAGTGCTTGTTTACACAAAAGATAATCGCCCCCGCACGTTACTGTCATTCGGCGACATTTGCATTCCATCTTCCACTCAACAGATGGGCGAGCGCCGCTCGTGACGGCGACTTGACGGCCCAGCTGAGCATGCGGCCCGCTGCACGACTGCGTGCGTGGAGATGTGCGCGCATCTGCTTTGGTTTCACTTGATAAGATGGCCGCCAACAAGTATTGTGACAAGCATTTTAAGGCTTCGGCAAGGGTCGGTTGGCGAAACAAGGAATGACGCAGGAATGACTTGACTTGACTCCATTTTGGAGTCAGGATAAAAAAATACAAAGTTGAAAAAGTGAATACTTTCAGAATGACTGCATAATCCATAGCAACCAAAATCAGTTCCCGATAGATTCCCAAAGGTTGGTTTGATGTAACCTCAGTTACATCAGAAAAAAAAAAGGCAAATTCTTTATGTGCGGCGCATCGCTCCAACTGAACTCCACATCATTCATCTTTTGGAGGAATCCCAAAGCGCTTTGAGGAAGTTTAGCAAAGTGCCAGTCAAAACCGCATTTGTATGGAATACTCACGCTGAAGGTTACCCCCCCCCCACCCAGAAATAAAAGACGCGTTTGAAATTCTGATCAACTGGTTGATTCATGGGCTGCCAGTCCCTACTGGTTTGTTGGCGAGCCTTTTGTCCAAAGGTCATGAAATTTTAATTTTAAGAAATAAAGCCAAGAGATGAGATTGGTGTACTTTTTGCTGACCTGGACGATCAATATGAGCTATTCGCCCCCCCCCCCCGCAAACGCTCAGACGCTGATGTTGAATGGAATGATGGATTTTGCTCATTTTCAGGCCCATGCTGGAATTCTCACCTACACATTTTTTTTTGGGAGTTTTTGCGGCACTTTTTAGTCGGGGAAGTATATTTTTATCATACATTACTCGTACTCTTTTTCTGGAACAATGACAACCAGAGTGTCCTCGGTTGCATGAATATTTCACAACCTGTGATGCATTGGGTAGTTGGATTGTGCGCCAGAACATTGTGCGATCCATCTGGACTCAAGCTGCGCATATACGTTGGGTCTTTGGAAGCGGGTGCAATATGAACGGCGATATCTTTGGATGAACTTTAGCCACAAACGCGCTTTCAATCGACTTTGCTTTGCTACAACCAAAAAGCCATTCGAGTTTATTTACAAGCATGAAGAAAGTCAATTCTAGAAAATAGACAACATGAAATTGTTGAAGAAGGATTCTGCCACCACGAAAAACAAACCGACTGATAACCGGCAGATATGCCACGATTGGAACGCACCCTAACCCCCCCTCCCCAGAAAAAAAAAATAGTTCAATCAACAGACCAGGTTTGGTACACGGGTCGGCAGCCAGCAAAGGCAACATTATCCAAAATCCGCGACAACGAGAGGAGGTCAATAATCAAAACAGCAACAAAGCTTACGATGAGTCGGTACAAGCGAGAACAAGATCTTTTGGAACGCGACGACAAGGTTCGATGGACTAGCGAGAAGAGAATAAGACACGGTGTTAAACGCACGAGGAAATAGTGGATAATGGAACGCAGGTGAGGAAGGCACAAGGGAGGAGCGGCAGCATACACACACGACCTTGTGGGGACATCTATTACTTCCTACTTCACCGTGTCAGAACATGATCCGAAGTAACCCAATATGAGTTCAGAATAGCTAGTTAGCTCATTATATAGAAGTATGTGGCCTCGATGTGAGTTTTGGCCTACGGCAGCTGCTTTAGTTTTTTCATGTTTGACGCTGTGTCTCGTTCAGTAAACATTTGAAAGTGCATCGGCATCTGTGCCGTTGAATCGTTCTACTGTACTAATTCCTGGAAATGTAAATTTATGGTAGGGTGGCATCAGGGTGTTGTCATCGCCCCACACCTGCACATTAATAAGTCGCACCAAACTTTTTGGTCTCCGTCAGCCAAATAGCAAAGACGCGCATCCATAAATCAAATCATCAATATGACGCCGTGTGAGACACGGACGATTGAGTGTTGCGGCTCCCCCGTGCGGCAGCGGGTCCACGCGAGACGCAGAGACCCCGCCGGTGTTGTGCACGGTACAAGATCAATCGGCGGAACCAGCCGGCAGGAGAAGTAGCTGCTCCTCTGTGGGATGTCATTATTTCAAATTTTGGTCCAATTATATTAGGCTTGCAGGGGCAATGTGTATTTGTGTAGAAGACTTGCAGATTGATTAGGCGGGGTTGAGAGCAGGACTGGGGCGTAATCAAAAGTGTTCACTGTCAATAAATGAGTCGGAGACCTTGTGAGGACGGCAAGGAATCTCCGAGGAATGGTGCCAAGATACTTTCTGATTCTTTGGTGTGGGACTTTTCCAAGTGCGATGTCCTGACGGGGAAACATCAAGACGTCTGCTGGTCTAATTAAGTCTCGAGGACCAAACTGAGTCTTCACTTTTGATTTCAGCGCGGTAGTTCTCGGCGGGCTAACAGCTGGCTTTTGCAGCATTTGAGAACTGGTCCTGTTGTTTATTTAGCGCCGCGCAACCATGACGACTTGACATGATATAACATTCAAAGTGAGAACAGAAAAATGATTGCTGCGGCCTTGGGAAAAGACACACCAGAAACTCTCTCTAAGAAAGCATGACGCGATAACTCATTTGTGGGTGTGAGTCACTCATTCCATTGTAACCGGCAAGGGAAGTACGACAACCTTCAACTATTATTCCTGCAGTTGTCAATACCGACAAATACCTAAGAAAGAAAACTTAGCGAGGACATTTTGAATTTGAACCCAGAAGCACAAACGGAATTTGAAAAGTAAATGTCTCGGCCTACAAAAATACAAATTAACCACAGAGCACAGGACAAGGAAGAAATCTGACATTCCCACTCGAGGAAAGCTTGACATACAACTGACCATGAGTAACTCGATCTTAAAGAGGAAGTCAAACCATAAAGGCCTTCAGTCAAACGCGAGATCCGTCTACTCCCATAAAAATCTCCCAGGTAACATCTCGTGCAAGGGTCCTCAATCCTGTTCCTCCAGGGCCAATGACCTGCCTGTTTTCCATCTGTCCCTGATTCAAATGATCAGATATTCAGCAAGGTCTTCAGCAGCTGGATAACGATACAGATCATTTGAATCAGGTGTGTTGCAAAAGGAAGCGATGGAAAACTGCGGACAGCAACCCGCGAGGAACAGGATTGAAGACCCCCGATTTGGTGCTTCAGTGTCGCTGTGCGGGAAAAGCTACTCTCCAAGTGCACAGAATTGCATTACGAAGAAACCTTAAAATGCAATTTTCGGCTCTTGAATAAACGCTCAAGCGGCTTTCCGTACGTCGCCACAATACGCACTCGCGAACGATGCGTTTGTGTCAAACTGGTGTCAGGCGGGATGAAAGCCAAATGGCATTTTAGTGTGTGAGCGAATGTCGCGGCACGTACGCACGCGCCCACAAACACCTGAGGATCAAAACAACTGTGGGGATTTGGAGTGTGCGACTCCCATCCGACATCTCCCGCAAGCTTTTATCCTCCTCTTCTTTTTTTTTTTTTCCTCTCTATTTCCCTTTCAGCCTCTCCACTTGTTAGCTGGAGTGTTGCCGCGTGCTAAACAGCCTCTTTTGCCACATTTCCAAGAACTTCAAAGCGTGTTGGTCGTGTACACTCGGGAGGCGCTGGGAGCCTCGCGTTTCTCACGCCGAGTCTCGAACACACGGCGTCTATGCACTACATTTACATTCAAGGCACGGCCGAGTGTATTAGTCTGCTATGACTTCCATTTTTTTTTTTTTCGGTCATCCCCGGATCCAATAATAAACCGCCGCTGTCAGTCTGAAGAGGACACAAAAGGTCGACATATTAATTAAAGCCTTTCTCTGCTTTCCGTTTGACATTTCACACAGCGCCGGCGCCCTTTTGTCCCGCTTGGCATGTTTGTGTCGGTCCGTTACAAAACGACTAGGACTTTTTCTTACCTTGAGAGTGTCCGGGGAATGACAATTTCTTTTTTTTTTTTTCCTCCCTCACGGAACACGACGAGAACACGAAAGGTTTCATTTTGTCAAGAGACGCTAGGCTTTTCTCAGCTTTATGTCTGCAGCCGCCACATCGACGAGGGCTGAAATTACAAGGATGCTCAAGGGGGCTTTAAACGCGCCACGCAGCATGCATGAATGAGTAATGAGGTGATAAAAAAACAGAGGTGAAGTGAAATCTTGGATCATTTCAATTTTCCCCACTGTGACTAAGGGTCACCGCTTCATCCCTTTTTCACTCAGGGTTATTTTCCTTTTTTTTTTTTTTTAAATCCGAGAAAACAACACCCTCAGAAGCAATTAAATTGTTTTGTGACTAGTGTGTGCAACCTCCACATAAGGTGGTCAAGGTGAAGGCTTCTGTTCTTATTGCCTCATGTGAAAGCAGAGTGGCTCGCTCTTTATTTATTTTATCAAAAGGTTCTTTTTTTGAGGGGGCGGGGGGTTATTTCATCCATGATCACATAATTTGAAACATGGCCCGGCTGTAATCAGTTCTCACAATGCAACCAGCTGACCTTCAGCTAATACGGTTTATACACATGAAAATATGTCTTACTCTCGGCCTTTTGACTAATGTTGCACCTGGCTGTGTTAAAAAAAAAAAAAAGAAAATTGAATACATAAAATTTTGTGAATAGTTATATTTTAGCCTTACATCCGAACCTCTAAAGTTGGACCCAACCAATTCTGTGCAAAGTGCAAAAACAGTTGGGTAAAAAAATAATCCAAACTGGATCAAAAAAGGGGCCCAAAAAGTTGGGTCAAGTGAATAACCCACAAAAGAACCCAATATTGGGGGTTGAGGTTATTTATTTGACTCAACTTTTAGGTTGAACAAATAACGCCAAAAACCGGGTCTGCTCCTTTCCAATCCAATTTGGGTTATTTTTGACCCAACTGGTTTTCGAGTTGTTTGTATACATCGATACAAACCGCGCTCAAAGCGAGCTTCTGGAATGAAAAGAAAATTGAACGACTGGGCAAAAATCAAGATTTCTTGCCCGTGCCAAGTTGAGACTTGCCTCCTCCCTTGCTTGACACTTTCATAAGTGACCTTGAAGGAAAAAAAAAAAAAAGGAAAAAAAAAAAAAAAAAAGGGAAAAAAATGTCTTTGTGTAAACATACTGCAGCGCTTCAGTAATTCCAGCAGCGTGTGCTGTTTGGATTCGACATGTTTCCTCCTCCTCATACTGGATCCTGACCATACGGTAATTGGATTATTCCGACATTGTTTATCCGTTAATTTCCTCATATCGGTGCTTGGAAGGCGGGGGAGTGTTCCCACAGCGGCGGCTCTTCCATGCATGGATATGTGTGAAAGAGGAAACAACATTGATCCATCAGATATGATCGGCTAAACGAAAGCATCTTTGCTTTTATATTGATTATCCCCCCCCTCCACCTCAGACAAAACTGACAGCTGAACTCATTAGCGAGCGGTAAAGATGCAGAACATCTATACAAAGTGGGATTTGTTAGACGTGCATTGATTCCACAGTGACAACAAATCCATTTCATTTCACTGGTAATGCAAGATGCAGCAGATGATGGACGAAAGGCACTGCAAATATTGAGGAAGCATTATGCGGGTACTGGCGAGCCGCGCATTCTTAGCCTCTACAAAGCGTTGACCACGCTCAGAAAATCTAACAGTGAGAGTGTCACTGAATACATCATACGGGCAGAAGCCGTCATCACAGCACTTCGAAAAGTTGGTCAGATATTGTATGACGAATTGCTCATCGCAATGGTATTAAATGGGCTGCCTGAATCATTTGAACCATTCAACGTCCACATAACTCAAATTGAAGAGGCAATGACTTTTGCTGACTTCAAGACGAGACTACGGGACTACGAAGACAACAAAAATCTAAAAAAGACAAGAATCAGAGGACAATGTCATGAAAGCAAGAGGACGACCAAGTACGAAAACAGAAAGTGCCGAAATTGAGTGCTTTAAATGTGGCCGTAAAGGACATAAAGCTAAAGAATGTCAACGTAAACAGTGGTGCAGTTTGTGCAAGAGCGCCACGCACCGCGACTCAAACTGCAGGTCCCATTGCTCCGACGTGTGGTACAATTTACGCTTTCAGGTTGTTGAGTATCTGCCTAAATAATACCTGAAAGCAGCCGCCACTTTATCTTTGTTTTCTTTCATTAGTTGAGGTCTTCAGAAAGCACTTTAATGCTGCGGATTAATTATACATTTCGACACAACAGCAAATGCATTTTCTGCATGGTAATAATGAATTAGTCATCTTTCATCATATGCCACCCACATTCTTTTGCCATTTGTAGCTTGAATCTGATGTGAGGCGTGCTCTTTAACGACATAACTCACTGCCGGCCGTTCCATTGCAAAGCGTGATGTCATTGTCATTTGTGATCAAAATCCACGTCATGTCGCCGTGCTGACCTTTTCTCAAAGCGAGTTGACACGTTCAGAGCTGCCCATTTGTGTCGGTGGAATTAAAGACCCCCTCCCCCCCCCAAGGCGAGGTTAAACTGGCTGTCAAGTGTCGAGCGGGGCTACGTTTTCTTGGCACAATGGGAAAATATTTAAAATGTACGACCGCACCGGCATTGATTGAATCGCGGCTTTGGGCTGGCGTGGCCGATTTAGAGCGCCTCGTTGTCAGCGCGCGTCATAGAGAGAACTGTAAGGTCATTTTTTTGATTAACATATTTCTTTAGTCATATATGAAGTCAGCAAGGATTGGCATGGTCGCTTTCGAGCGCCTTGTCGTCACGGCAACCTGGTGGGATATATTCCAGCCATTGAAGGATTTTTTGAATACAATTTATTTTAGGTTTATCAGGACTTTAAAGCATCTCCTTGGCAAGGACTCCAAAACCGATACGGTTTTGGCATCAGCTGTGTTTTTGTTGATTTGCTTTTTTTAAAATTGAGTTTTGTTTCAAGTTTTCCCTGTGCCACTTTTTTCATCTCTTGCCTTATTCATTCGTTTTTTGTTACCATCTGTTCTCATCAGTCCTGCTCTTTGCGTCGACCAATCAAAGTCCAGGTGTAACTCTGCCTCGTCAGGTGCTTGCATTTAGTTCCCTAAAAGCCGTTCTTGACCATTACCGCCGCATCAAATCCAATATGGAAGCATTCAAAAACAGAAAAAACGATTCACAACCTGTGGTAGCTTGTATTTTTGCATGTGTACTCCTGACGAAGAAGACGGTCACGACACGCCCTTGTTCAAAGCCTCTCCAGATGTCACGGAGACTCATGTTTATTAATTACAGACTATATATCCCGGAGCTGGCAGGGGGAAAATACAATTTGCCCTCGCCACAGGAATTCATCCTTGTGGTGTGCTTCTGGCCCGTTTGTGGATTCTACGGGTGTCTTTCATTTTTATAGTGGGAAAGGGAGTGTGGGGGGGGGGGGGCGTTGATCCCAGATCCAATTTATAGACAAGATGGAAAGCCAACACACACGTCGGGAGAAGAAAATAGTTGCGACGGACAAGTCAAAAGATGTCGGTGGTCCGCAGATTGACGGCTGATGACACCGATATATAGTTAGTAATTTGAAACTTTATCAGATTTATTATCCTGATTAGTTATATTAGAATAGCGATCTCAACAAATAAGTCATAAGCAAAGTTTCAGATTATTTTGTCTTTTAAAAGTACGACATTAGAATCTTAATAATTTAGAACAGTATCAAAAAGGGATAATGTGGCATTAAGACCAAAAAAATATGGATTTTTGGGGGAATAAAATTATTAAAATGATAAAGTTGCAGTATTAATTTTAAATTAGTGAATTACAGAACTCCAAACTTGATTTGATAAGACTGTGGCTCCTGAGACAGAATAGAAAATAAACATTATTAAAACGTGAGTTTTTAACATAAGCACTGATAACGGTGCTAATCTGATGTTGCGGTGCTAATCTGATGTCGCGGTGCTAATCTGATGTCGCGGCGCTAATCATTTCACTATTTGTGTGCTACAACTGACTCAAAGACGCCGCCCCCATAAACATATTTCCAGTCACTTGGTTTTTTTTTTTTTCTAATTTATTTTGGGAAGCCTTGCACAAACAGGTTGGAAGCACATGAAAAGTGTGCAGCATGTGCATTATTCATCTCCAGGCTGCTGTGATCAAAGCAAGCGTGCCGTGAGTCTTCTTTGCCACCAGACCTACCGACACCCTGCCTACCAAGCCTGTCTTATGTTGACTGACGCGGCCCTCTGTAATCCACCGTGCCGGAAAAATTCCAATTTCCCCGTTCACGGGTATCGTATAATCAGTGCTGCTTCATCGGGAAATGAACAGCAAGGTAAACAAAAATGATAATAACAAACATCATCAAGCCTGGCTTCCGCAACCTCTAAAAAAAAAAAATAAATTAATAAAAAATAAAAATCCACATTTCCACTACAGCACACTCAAAGGTGTGCTTATCCTTAATCTCCTTTGATAGCCCTCATTTAAAAAAAAATCCCCTCTATCAAGGAGAGGTGGGAAATGTTTTCCCGACTTAATGCACTCACCGGAAAATACAGCGCGGAGGCAGGAAGTAGCGACGGCTAATACATAAAGATGAAGGCAGGCTTTTTGCAGACAAAACCAATTACTTTAGCAATTTCCGAGTCAAAGAGTGGACAACGGGTCATTTTGCGCAGATTGTCCACAAAATATATGAAGTATAGAGACCTCTTTTTTTTCCCGCTTTAACAGCCGAAGCAGAGAAGGAGAAAGTAGAGTGACGCCTCGAGATATAAATGACGCAACCGACTTACATGGAACTTCAACACCAAATCAGACGTCGTGTACGCGGAAGTAGGAAGTAAAGTAATATTAATAGACACAACTACTCTCAGATGAAGTTTACTGTCAAACTAAAGAGTCAAATAAAGCACAGTTTTGTCTTATCTATATTATCTTAAAGCTAAGAAACAATGCAAAACTCCATTCCCAAACTACGCATTGTTATGCCTCTTTAATGGTTATTTGAGCACAAATGGAGGAGCAACACATGGTGAGCGCCAAAATGGAATAAAAACAATATAAAATTAAATGTGTCATGCATGATTTAATTATGTCAGCATTTATTTCATTTCTTCAATATTTCACTAATATTATTGGAATTTTCACGCATCAAACTCTTGGCAGGCACTGAATTCAAATGAACTAATTCATTCATTATATAATTATTATATAACATTGGTCAACAGTATATTTTTTTAAATCAGATTTATTTACATATTTTTCATTCTGATTTAAAAAAAAAATTCAGATTAGAAGAAATGTTTTAGCAGTTTTATCAGAATTTTAATTTTCTATGAGCTTCTATCCCGATTTTCATAAATAGCCGATACTATTTTGCAAATAAACATACCGACACGAGACGACTATTTAAATAATCCTAAAATTGGCAACATCTCCTTTACCGGCTAAATCCAACAATTCAATGCCACCCCATGATGTTTTCTGTAGGATCGCGGACGGTTATACACATACCGCATGTGTGTTTAAACCAGCTGTGCACTCTGATAAGCCACCTGCCAGGTCTAGAAAACAAACGAAAAAAAAAGAAAAATCCGATGTGAGCAGAATATGAAAGCTGAAATCGAAACACTCAAACGTAGAGCAGAAGGGGACATTTCAGACAATTTTGAGGGACCTCCGTCGTTCCCATTTGATCCATCGGCGATAAAGATATATGAATTGGTGCAGCTTTTATTTCTCAAATGACCGGATGAAGCACCCATCGAGTGTATTACGAAAATATCAATTTGTCGAACAAGATGTGTTGTCGGGCTTTGCCCTTTGCTGTCTGAAGTGATGGAGTCGTTTATGCAGATGACCCCATTCTGGCAGTGCCAGCGATCGGATCATGAATCATCTCTCACTGGGGACTCGGCGGCTGCGGAAGCTTGTAAAACTCAGCATCAATGTCCAAAAAGACAGAAAAATCCATTTCATCAAAAGACTTTTCCCTGGAACAAGCTCTTAGTCACGTACTTGAAGTTGCTTGATGAAAGTATGTGCGCGAGCATACAAAAGCGTTTACCTCTGGAGATGAAAATATTCAATTAAACACTTCACAGTCCGGAGGATTTTGCCTGGCTAAGAGTCGCCATGAGGGCTATAATTTTGCAAAATGGATGGATGCTTATTTCCTGAGGCGAGTGCTGAACTTTTTCGGGGAAAACAACGACAGCTGTTTTGTTTCCGAGGTTGCGCTAGAATTAATCATCCGTTAAAAGGCAGGATAAACAAATCGCACGGAGAGGAGTTTTATGAATAACTTGTGGAAAGTGGAGTCACTCTTTTAAGACACGACTCCATGTGTAAACAAAAAAAATAATAAGTTAATTAAGAGCAGTGATGTATATAATAAGGAGTAATAATTTGAAGTTATTAACCTGGTGATTAAGATATTCATGAGGGGCATCTTTTTTCACATGGTCACTTGTGACTCTCTGGCAGCACAAGTAAATGAGTGTCCAAGCCAGGGGTGGGCAAACATTTTGATTGGCGTGCCATAATGGGTTCTAAAATTTGATAGAGGGGAGCGAATGGATGGGGTGTTTTGCTAACCTCACTTCATCGAATAATAAAAAAAAAAAAAAAATTTTTAAATGAAACGAAATAAAAACATTACAACAATATATATATATATATATATATATATATATATATATATATATATATATATATATATAATTACATATATAAAATTACAGTATTTAAAAAAAATAAAACATTAACAACATTTATTCATTTAATTTTTTTCAAGTTCAGCGGGCCGGATTAAAACATCCAACAGGCCGCATGTGGCCCCCGGGCCGCAGTTTGCCCACACCTTCTCAGCCAAAGTTGGAAAGGTAATTTCAGTAAGTTTGTTTCATTTCAGATCAGCTATGACCTTCTGAGGCACATGGTGCATGCTCCTGTCATCTCCACAGTCGTCTACCTTCGCTCGCTCTTAATGGGATGCGACAGTGATGCTCAAGTGGCGCGCTGCTATAACGTGCTAACGGCATCTCAGCCTGCATGATGAGTGCACATCGGAAGAGAAACATTTACCAGTCGCATTGCCCATCCCGTTTCAGTTACAAATGCAAGATTGTTCCCCACCATCAAAGTTGAAAAACAAAAGTCAACATTTGACTGGTCTTGAGGCAATAATTTCACAACTGACTCCGAAAGTTGAGGTCTGTACACCACACCGACTCCTCACCCAGCAATTTGACACAACAATAATAACGTTGAAATTCCAAACATGGCCACCGAACATTATCGCCAATTACAAGCTGCTCAAAAT
Organism: Idiotropiscis lumnitzeri; assembly: GCF_059441095.1. Classification (NCBI taxonomy): domain Eukaryota; kingdom Metazoa; phylum Chordata; class Actinopteri; order Syngnathiformes; family Syngnathidae; genus Idiotropiscis; species Idiotropiscis lumnitzeri. The sequence continues at coordinate 12,239,189 of NC_142406.1, read as the reverse complement.
ACGTGGGCCGAACCGCAACACCCTCGCCAGGATGTGCTTAAAGAATGTGAAACATGCTTTGCGCGCATCTCCACGATAGGTACGAAGTTTAGATGAGGAGACGCGCGCGGCTGTAATTAAAAGTTTTCAAAGGCAGGACTTGCTGGAAGGCTTGCATATTTTAAGACGAGACCGCTGCCCCCTCATAGCAATTTCAAACGAGCGTTAACTGAATCTCTTTGGATTTATCGCTGCAAAACTCAGCAAATAATTTGCTTTCAAAAATGAAGCACTATTTCTTTTTTTAAATTAATATGATGAGGTTTATAGGGAGTAGGAATGTGTCAGTTAAATGAAGCAAACGCTCAATGAGAGATGAAATCACTGCAGGGACGCATGAATTAAACACCTACTTTCAAAGTTCTCCCTCTTGATAGCTTGAAAGTTTCTTAATAAGGCAAACGGGTGCAGCGTGATTAATAATCTCCCCCCGCCCCCCCCCCTCCCAATTGAAGTTTTGTCATCACTTTGACTCCGCACAAAAACATGTTAAACATTCACGGGACGACTTCCCGTCCGCTGTTTAATTAAAACATGCCATGCACTTCTTATAAAAAAAGCTCACTGACTTGCACTCGCCAAAAAATACTTGAATTAATATTAAATTTAAATATCAGCTACGCCGCCCTAAAGGAATCAATCAGACTGTCAAGAAATGAGCTTTTTATTTTGGCGATATTTATCTTGTCATTTTCAAATGTCAGCACATTTTTCGTCGCTATCGCAATGATGATTTAGTGCAGTCAACAAAAACATGTCACGAAACATCTGATACAGTGATGATGCATGAGCAATGTTTTGCCACCAAACTAAATTATTTGAAGAAACTAGAGTAGAGCAAGAGAACAAGTGACTTGGAATAAAGATTCTAATGCATAATTAAACATAGATTAAAAATTAGTTACAAAACCAGTATTTTTTTTTTTAATCAATGGAGGTTAAATAACCCATTATCAAGGTGTAAATGATAAGGTTGCCTTCACTGATGCTTCAGACTAAATTTTTAAGTAATTGCCACTGTATACCTCAATGAGGCGTCCCACAGAGTTCCATCCTGAATCCACTTGTGTTCTCGTAAAACTGTTTATTCTGGCTTGCTTTTTTTTCCTTAAAACCTAAAATGAAGGTATACTATTGATTTGATAACTTGGACTACTCTAATAGAGGCTACACAATTCTAAGTCTTGTTTGTGCGGTCTAAAACCCTGTCAGTTGTGTTTACCGACTTACAGCATAGAGAACTCTCAATCATCTTTCTAGGATTGCCGCATTCCTCTCTAAGTAGGATATTAAATATTCAAATTGAAAATGGGAACAATTGACGTGGTTAAAAATGCAGCTCGGCAATTATCGGCGCAAACAGACGTCAGAGGGATTTGATAGTAATTAGCCAAGACTTGCCGTGACCAAACGCCATCCAAGTCCGTCAAGCGTGCCAGAGGACAGAAAAGGTGAAGCGGCTGAAGTGTAAAAGCAATCACCGGGTTCCAGCATAAGACTGGCGCTCTTCATTAGCATCTCGTTACTGCTCAACAGCTGAAACTACCGCTTAATTGGAGCTCATTTTTGAATTTATTCATGGGATGGTGATTAAAGCGGAGAAAGAAGAGGGAATTGGCTGCGTTGTTGTCGTTCGGATCAAATAATTTCTTAATACTATGGTCGATATCTATCCATTTCGCAACTGCGTCATGGTGTTCGGCTCGCTCACATTTGCATCTAGTCACCCAAGCAGGCCCGACGGCATGCATTCATCACGCACTTATTTTGACTAAACAAATATTTTTCTCCACCTTCTCATGTTTCACACTGATGCACTTACACAAACTGCAAATGAACGGCAAGGCTCTGCCCCACGCGTCGTAAATCAGACAGAACTAATCGAGTTCTCCCACTTAAATGGATGAGTCTCTTCTGCTGCCAAACTTGCAAAAGCAAGTCATCGCTCACCAAGTTTAAAGGATGTTGTGAACATGGCGCTAATACAAAATAATGGAGTTCTGCAGAGGGGCTCGTTTAAATGGGTGATGAGCGGTAAGAAACAAACAATTACATAAATGTATGTCATAAATGTCAACGTCATAACACAAAAGCATGTTTAACATAAACATTAGTGGCCTTAGGAAGTTGCCCAGAGGGGTGCCTCACCCTCATAAATCAAAAACTATGACTTAAATATGACTCAACGTTGAACCAGAACTGTGTAAAATGTGCCAAATACGTGCATGAGGACAACAATTTATGGCTTATCCCTTTTAAAAATTGTGAGAATCAGTTAATTAAGCTTTAATGTTTTTAATTCATGCAGAATTGACCTCGTGAGGTTAAAATGAGATTTTTAAATTTTTGAATATTTTGGAAAATGTGTTGCTGCGGGACTATTTTTTGGAGGGGCAGTATCTTGTTTCATCAAGTCACATGCTGACGCAATGATGCAATTATTTAGGAAATTAAAATCTCAACAGGCTAGAAATTGTGAATATATATTAAATAAGAATGTATTTTTTATTTCTGTGCATACAAGAGAGTGAGAAAGTCTACCTTTTGTCAGGTCATGACGTCACAGGCTCAATCCACGCTCCTTGGCCCAGCCCCTCGGGGTTGTGCCAATTCGATGCCGTCATCTGTCCGGGTGACATAAAATAATTTAGTTACGTACAGTAGCGCAGTATAACATAGTCTGAATTGTATCTTCCTGATTTACCAGATTAAATTGCAATTCTAACGCAGGAGTAAGAGAACACGAGGGACGTGCCGATATATCATTGCCTCCATGGCAACTGATCCACAAACATTCATTTTCATTCCGTGTCAACTAAACTAATAGTTTCTTGTTGGCCGCACTCAAGCTATTGTATTCTGTAACGTTGATAATTTATTGAATTTTTTTAAATTTTATTATTTTTTTTCTTCATCTGCAGCATTCAAGTTATCTATTTCTATCACACGCTTTCTGAGGGACTTTCTGGCATGGGCACCAAGGTCTCGGCAGCAGCATCAACAATGCCGTATCTTAGATACTCCAGATACACAAGAGTCACGCCTAGGGGGCTGCAGCAGGAGATAGTCAAACATTTTCCCTTGGCATTGAGCCGAATTAATAGATAACAAGCAAGCAAAATGTTATCATCCGTATGATTTTAACATCAATTGATTTTACAATTTGTAAAGATAGCAGGTTAGCAAATAAAAGACAGACAAGCTGTCAAAAACTGAATGGGGGAACTTCAACGACGTTTTCGGGGAAAATAAGGTCATGTGTTCAAAATGAATACAAAATGATGTATTGGTAGTTCAATATGGTATTCGTGACACAAGAAGGTGTATTCTAAATTGGAATATCGCGTATATTCATATTTTATGTACATATGAATATTATAAAAAATATATAATATAAAAATAAAATGTTTAAAAAAAAAGAGAAAGAATAAGACTTGCAAGCTACCATTTTGACAGCAGAGTAACAAAAGAAACCACAAAAAGCAAAAGGTTGAGTTTAAAAACAAAAAAAAGCAGCGTCTCTGTGAGTAAGCCTTGAGAAACACCATTGGTTCAAAATTCCATTGGGAAGATTAAATTAAAAAAAAAAAAAAACACTCAGTATTGTATTGCTCACGTATCAAACACATTTAGGAAGCAAACAAGTGCACGTTTCCAAGTTCCAAACCAGACTCAAAATGTGTTCCCCTAAAGGCTGGCTGTGTTTAGTTGACACCTACGGCATCATAACTGGCAGAACCTGTTGAAAGCCACACCCAGCAAAAGATGTCTCACTTTTTTTTACACGAGGGATTCCACTTGTTCAACAGCTTCGTTTTTGATGGCTGAAAAGTGATGCTGATTCGGTTTTCTGCATTTGTTTTTTTCAGCTTTGTGCTGCCCTTCCTCCTTGAAGACATGTCAGCAATCCCCTCGGAGCAACCAACCAAATGACAACCGGTAATGTGAACATTTCAGCACGGCAAAACAAACTGATTAGCACCTGACTTGGCTCAGCACCTGCACGAAGTTGCTTTCGCTTTTTTTGGGGGGGGTTCGACAACAGAAAACGCTGACGAGCTATGTGTACCATTGGCAGCTTCGTAATCCAAATTTCTTTCTTTGCTCACCGCACCGACATAACACTTCGATAGTTTCAGGATGTTTTCATTTACGACAGTTACAAAATATAATTAACATTGCAATAAATATGACATGACATTCAACAAAATACACATAAAGCCATATTGACATTTTGGCACATTATTAAATATATCACATCACTCCTTAAAATAAAGAATAGAATGAGAGCAAATAACTCAACAAGCTACAATAACAGGCGCAATTTTGGTTCCTGAATTAGTTCAGCTTCTCGACGGTTTGATATTTCTCAGTCATTTTGCCATTTATATTCAGTGGGTGCCATTGAGGTTTTGGATAATTGATGCTTGGGGGATATATTAAATTAATAAAAAAATAAATAAATAAAAATAAAAAAACGCGAGACTCGTAACTTGCAAGACAAAGTGAGAGAGAGAGAGAAAAAAATGAATAGCCTGACTCTTGACCAACTGTTAAAAATGTGCGCATCATGATGACTTGTAGCCAATAATCGAGTGATCTGGTTCCTCTCTGTGGCAAATTGCAAATGCATGACGTGAAAATAGCGTCACGTAAAGCATGAAAAACGTCAAGCCTTCTTTGAGTGAGAATATCAGCACGTCAATCGAATTATGCTCTTTATTTAAGACGTTTCCAAAACCGGTTGTAAAATCAAAATAACATTTTATAATCCAGTATCCGCATCTTTTAAGAAAAGTGAATCGGCGTTTTCATCTGAACATTTTCTTGAATAATGAAACTCTGCCCGCAGCCACAAGAAAGACGATGAATTACGCGGCCAAGGTGCTATCTGCGCTGCTAATCGTCACCATCATGTGTGTGTTTTGGAGCGACTCTGTCTCTGAGTACATTCTGGACGCAAGTTCAGATGGGGAATCCTGGTTCGAGCGACGCTTCGACAAATCAGTCGAACCGTTTTTAACGGGGGAAAATAACATTTCAAAGGATGCGTTCGACTGGTGGAAGGCGAGTGAAGCGAATCTGCCGTCGGACTCGCAAGTCCCACTCAATCATCTCACCTGCTTGTGTTTATGTATCAGCAATTGCAGCCGTTGGAAAAACAGAGCTTTGATTACTACCAAAAAGTAGTGGACAGCTTGTTGAAGACGTTTCCCGCCATCGCGAAGCCAGTGGAGCGCTGCAGAACGTGTGCAGTGGTGGGCAATTCGGCAAATTTGAAAAACTCGCATTCCGGACGGCTGATAGATATCCATGATGTGGTGTTGAGGTAAATCGGACACATAAACTTCATTTAGTAAACATGCACATAAAACTCACATTGCCAGTCATCTCTGCCCATGGACTGTTATTATGCAGAAACGGCATTCATGTCAAAATAAAAAAAATCAGGAAAAAAAAGTCATAAAGCCACATGAGTTATTGTCCACTGTAATACAGATTCATTAATTGCAATTTATAAAAAAAAAAATACTTAAGATGACTTTAAAAAAATATATTATTTACCAAATCATAATCACAGTATTGAGCTAAAAGAATTCCCAAAATCAAATCAAATGCTTTGCTAGTCGCAACAATATCCTGAGCACATATCCTGACTGAATTACACAGAATGAACATGAGTCCCACCAAAGGCTACGAAGAAGACGTGGGCACCAAAACGACACATCGCCTCATGTATCCAGAGAGTGCCATGGACTTGGACAACAACACTCATCTTGTGTTGTCCCCGTTCAAGATCATGGACATGGTGTGGCTACAAAAAGCACTCACCACAGGTTTTGCAGGACCGTGAGTCAAATAATTACGCAACTCTCATTTTAGAAAGCAATAGAAATGCCCGAAATTTCAAGGATCATCTCATTTTTGTCAGTTACATCCAAAATCAACCCTTTGTGTCATCTCCACCAGGACATATAAATCAGTAAGGTCTACCATTAAAGCCAACAAGAATCTGGTGAGTATTCTTTTCAAAGACTTTAGCTTATTTAACACGTCAAAATCAGAAAAGTTTGTTTGACTTCCCAAAAAGGTGAAGGTGCTCAATCCGGCCTTCATTGCTTATGTTCATCGAAGGTGGCTGCAGAGGAGCAGAAGGTATCCCTCCACAGGTTTCTTGGCCGTGATTCTCGCCCTGCAGGTGTGTGACAAGGTGACTTCCTTCGTATGGTCGAACCTGAAGACATTATTGGCACGGCTCAGGTTCCACAAAAGAATCGATAGTAGAAAATGACAAAAATGCCAACTGGTTTGAAATTGGGCCTTGCCAGGTTCGTGTGTTTGGCTACGGAGCAGACAGCGATGGAAACTGGAGTCACTACTGGCAGCGATTGAACAATCCAAAACTTGGAACTGGACTGCACTACGGAAAACAGGAGTATGACGTGATCCAAAAGCTGGCTTGGCAACAAAAAATCCATTTTCATTAAAATGTCTCCCAAATTAGCGGATAATAGCTGCCATGGTGAAAATATGTTGTCAAATAAATAAAGCCATTTTTAAATAATAATTCAGCCTCAGCGAGTCTAAAAACCAATGACGTGATGCAAGCTTCTAGAAGCCCCTCCCACAAGCTGGATCGCGTACCGAAAGGTCAAGTTACTCCCACAAAAACTCGATGGGGTTTAGATCTGGTGATGGTATTGCCCAAAAAAAAAAATACAAGTTGCCTGCTTCTTCGACCCAAACACCTCCGACTTCAATTCATCCGTCCAGAACACCCCCCCCCCCCAATCTTCATCTGTCCAACGTCTTTTTATACCCGTAAAAATCTTTTTCTTTTATTGGCCAGTCTTGACATGACAGCCAGCATCCCGGATTCATCTCTCCACTGCACATGTTGATACTTCCGTTTCATGAAGTTGCCAGTTGAGGACCGGTGAGGCGTCCATTTCTCACACTAGAGACTCGTATTAATGTTTTTTTTTTTGCTGAGTTGTGCAGCATGGGCCTCCCACTTCTCTTTTTACTCTGGTTACAGCCTTTTTGCGCTCGTCTCCGTTGGAGGAAATTTTCCGTTCCCTCACACAAAATTGCCTTCACTTCGGAGAACAAGAATCGACAGTCTAGGTGTCACATGAAAATTCTTTTCCTGACCGTAATGAGATTTTAATCGACGCCACAAATTTTAATGCTGCCGATAGTCAACCTGCTCGCAGGAAGGTCAGTTTTCTAGTTTCTCTAACCAGCTAAACTATTTTCAGCTGTGCTAACATGCTAACACGAGGGTTTTCGTACATCCATCAATACCAGGCGTGGGCAAACTACGGCCCGGGGGCCACATGCGGCCCGTTAAACGTTTTAATCGGGCCCGCCGAACTTGAAAAAGATTAAATGACTAAACCTTGTTCATGTTTTATTTTCTAAATAGTGTGGTTTTTCAAAGATAGATATTTTGTCGCAATGCTTTTGTTCACTTTCATTTGAAATGAAATGTATTTATTTTCTCCGATGAGGTGAGGTGACCAAAACACTCCTGGTCCGGCCCCTCTGTCAAATTTTAGAACCCATTGTGGCCCGCCAATCAAAACGTTCGCCCACCCCTGATCAATACTCTACTGGTAGGTAATATAGGTAGGTATTATTCCAATGAAGTGTAATTCAAAAGTATAGAACGCAAAAGATGCGCATGCCGCCAAATGCCAACACAAATACTTCAAATCATCTTAAGAAGAGTCATTCAATGGAGACACACCTGAAGCACAATAAACAATCTTATGCTCTTGTTGCTTCTGTCCAAACAATTCCAACGCTGAGAGTGACCAACTGATCGTTTGGAAGAATGTCATCATGCAGCATAACACAGGTTTTACTCACAGACGACAACGGTTACGGGTTAACCTCTTTAGGGTGTTGAAAATGGAAAAGAAAAACACGTATTTTGCATATTTCCGGACGATATTCAAAACGGAACCTCGCATTTGCGTTGTCATTTGATCTCTTTGAAAGCGTCGACTTTAGGAGGCTGTGTCGGTCTTCTCTCCTGCAAATGTCAACTTTTTGATGCCAGCTGTCACTTTCACGAATGAAACCCAACGCTGCTACGGCTCGTCGTCTTACCCGCCTATTTTGTCTTTCATGTCCATCTTATATCAGATATTTAGTGTTTTTAAACGTTTCATGCAAGATGCACTCTCAGATAACATGACATCCTCCGTTAGTATTTTGAAATTCATCATGACGCTAATGCTTTAGATCCACACCCACTTTCGTTCGAAGGAGAATGAACCCACAGTGCCGGCTTTTTTTTCGTAATGGCATCCTTGCCTCTCTTATGAGAAATAAACTCGAGTGTAAAGCGGAATTGCCGTTATATGGCTAATGTTGTATATTTTATTGGATGGCAAAATACTCCACCCCCCCCGATCCGCCCCCTTCATGCCATTTACCTGCTCTACCTGATCGTTAGCCCTTCGCGCTGAAGTCACCGGTGCCCAAGCCGCTCTGTGACAGGTAAGCTCATGATTTCGAATAAATGATTATCGCACGAGACAATCTTAAAAAAATACAATCAAACTCGTTTTTAACGTGACAACAGGTGAGGACAAAAATCAGGGAGAGGAAAAGCACGCCCCTTTGGGACCTGCAGAGCTTTCATCAGAAAACAACACACCCACAAAGGTACAAAGAACATCTAATTGTTAAGAGAATTGGCAGAGTAAAACTCAGAAAACAGCCACGGCAGCAACATCATTAGAATAACATTGCATGACTATTTTTTTTTTTTTCAATCGGAATACAAAAATTGCAGCACCTCCACGGTGGTATTGGCCAGATTCAGTTTCACCAACGGTTTTGGAAGCAGTTTTGGTCAGACTCCCCAGTGGAGTGGCTAGCTGACGGATCAGCTTTCAAAGATGTGACACCGTATTACAAAAAATCAGGTCAAGCAGCTCCAGAATTCAATGGCCGGATTGTTTTTCTTTTGTTGAGGTGCTTATTTAAGCCTCAACTCACTTGACGCGTGGGGTCCATATCTCCAAGAACAGGTTTTCAGGGCTAATCTCCAAAAAGTTATATGCGGCGGATTTCCAGCTAAAATGACACAGGTAGCCAGCCCGTTTCCACAATTGTTTAAAGGCGATATGAATCATTTCTGGTTCTATGTTCCCTTCCAAAATATTTGAGAAATGTCGTGATTTTTTTTTTCTTTTTTAAAGATGTGATTTGTTCTTTATTTCTAATCTGCCAGTTAAATTATCAAAATGTCATCAGTAGCTTTTCTCGCATTAGAAAATTGATACAAAATCATAACTTCACTCCTCTTTTTTACCTTGACTACTTTTGCTGTGCAACTGCTGTCTTCTTTGGGGTCTTTAAAAAGTCCTATGAAAAAAAATGACAAAAAAATATATTATTATATTATTAATCATTTAACACATTGAAGACAAGATTTTTTTTGACTATATACCCAGAAATAAATTACACACATACATACACACACATTTGTTGTTTTTTGTTGGGACTATTTTATTTCATGATATCACAATGCATCTATAATATCAGGAAATGCTCAATGATTGATGGTTTAATTTTTTAACTGAATTTCTGATACTGTTATATCGTCTCTTACCAAACGTAACTAAAATAAAAGGAAGAAAAAAGACTTTTTGCAGTTGCACGTCGAAACTATACCGAGGTAAAAAAAATTAATAAAAAAGGAACCTCAGTTTTATTGTTTAACATAAAGATGGCAAGATTATTTATGTATTTATTTTTACCATAGAACACATTACCAAAAGCTACCGTAGAGATTTAATGTGGAGCAAACCTTTTTTTTGTGTAACTGATACAGAGACTTTGAAAGGTTTTTTTTTTTTGGTCTCTGTCACGTGAGGAGCAGACGAGAGACGAACGTGGTGATGTTCAAGTTTTAATATACAAAAAATCCAAGTAAAGTGTCGTCGTTTGTTTTTGGAGTTACTTAAAATAATTGACAAAAAACTTTACAGAAATATTGGAGAGCGTCCAAACAAAACAGGCTGAATTTATTCTAATACATTATAATATGCTGACTTTATTTATTGATCTCTTTTTTCTTCGAATGACGTAAATCGAATAATACCAAAGAATTCCTCCACGTCATCTTCAAAGACGACAAGTCAGATCTCAGATAAAAGAAAATTGCGTGAAAATGTGCGTCTCGGATTCTGTGCGTTAAAAGCCGGGGCATTTAACAGTTTGTCGAATTAAGTGTTCTGCCGCACGTTTCCGCTCTTTGCTTCCTGCAGGCCCATGAATGTTCCCCGCGGTGGGAAAGGGCAGGCTCCTAAATATCATCCTGTTTTTGACTGCCGCCGGGCTCTTCTATAAATCCAATTGGGATCTGCCCAACTGGTATTGGTCGTGGCCGAAGCAGACGCGTGACTGCAGCTGCCAGAAATGTTTGACTGACGGCGAGGAGGAGATAAAAACCAAGATGGATGCATCACCAAAGACGTTTTTGACCATACCAAACCCAACGTCGGAGGAGGATTTCAACTGGTGGAAGGTAGACGCACTGTCATGATTTGTATTTGTTATTTTTGGTTTAGTATTTGGTTTCATGTTTTGGCCTTGTTCATGTGTCTTGTCTCGTCTTGTCTATTGTGTCCACCTGTGCTCGTTTACCCAAGCCCTAGTGTTAACCAATCCGGTGCTTCCAACCCTCCATGTCTTGTCCAGGTGCTCCTCGTTGTCTCGTCAATTTGTGTGTATTTAGTTCCCTGGTTGCTTTCAGTTCTTGTTGGTTCATTGTCATTTTAAGTGTCGCTTGTCCCTGTCGCCTGTCCCTGTTGCCAGTTCCTGTCGCCTGTCCCGATCATTAGTTTCCTGTCGTTGTCGAGTTTTTCCCTGTTTGCCTTAGTTTTCTGTTTAATAAATGCCCTTTAAGTTACCCCTGCCTGGCTTCCCTGCGTTTGGGTCCTCATCTTCCTCAACCCTGACACGCACATTTATTCCGATTGCGCCCACAGCTGACAACAAGGCACTCGAAAGCAACCACAACTGTTGTCAATTAATTAATTAATTATTTGAGTGAGAGTTTCCATTGAACAAATGTTTTTTTTTTTTGTTTTTTTTTCTCGATAACGTCAGTCTGTCACTTTGACTGATCCAAGCTGTCTGGGTCACATGAGCAGATATTAGAAAAAAAAAATCGGATTTGTCTCAGTTTAACATCCACAAATATTTGTAGGACTGCTAACCTTCTTTCATCTAAAAAAGAGCTTTGAGTTTTGTATCTTCATGTCGCTTTTTTTTTTCTTTCTTCTCCTCAGAAAGTGCAGCAGGAGCAGCGCTCCTTCAATTTTTTTAATCAAACTATCAACAAACTATTCACAATCTTTCCACGCGTCCCGCCAATCGAGCAGCAATCGCCCTGCCGCTGCAGGTCATGTGCGGTGGTGGGCAATTCGGGAAATCTCAATGGATCGCACTACGGACCGCTCATCGATGGTCATAACATCGTAATAAGGTAAATCGAAGAACCCTCACGCTTGTACAGTGGTGCCTTGAGTTTTTTTCGTTAAAAACTCTAAAAAGGTGCGGCCGAGCCTTTAACGACTTCAATTCTCGACATCCCTGTAGAATTAATCGCGGGCCCACCAAGGGCTACGAGTCAGACGTTGGCACAAAGACAACTCATCGCATCATGTATCCAGAAAGCGCCACGCATTTGGACAACCGCACTCATCTCGTGTTCATACCGTTCAAGATAAATGACATGCTTTGGCTGCTCGGGAATTTCGCCCCTCGGTAGGTGTCGCCACTGAAACGCAATACTCGTATAGCCACTCTCGAGTGTTTGGACAATAAATTGCACCACGGCAATATGTGAGAGGGACCACTTGCATTTTAATTTGCCCGGTAAAAAAAAAAAATACTGACAGGGTTGTTAATACCAGCGTTTTTCCCCCCCTCATTTTATTCTGATACATGTGTATACTGCTGTATTTAAATTCAACAGAAAAAACGGTCAGGCGAACCCAAAGAGGATTGCCAACAAGGACTTGGTGAGTCCGATCTAGAAATAATCTCAGACACAATCTTTGTTTTTCTTCTGAGACCGTTCTCCATCATTTCAGTTTCTAAGAGTCTAACTCCTGACAGGTGGTGATAACTAACCCGGCTTTCATGAAATATGTTCATGAAATGTGGCTGGGAAAGAAAGGCCAATACCCATCCACTGGCTTCTTGGCCTTGATGCTCAGCTTGCACATATGTGATGAGGTAGGCATCCCTTCAGTTTATTGTGTTAAGAAATGTAGTTTAAAAAGGTTTCTGTGAAACTTTGGGGAGGGATAAGGCCCAGTCTTAACATTTTAATGAATAATTCAAAGAAGAAAGAAGAAGAATTAAATGCAGGTGAACTGTATTTAGAAACTAGTTCAGTCAGTGTACCACTAGAGGGAGCCACATACCATTAACAATGTCAGATTTACTGATAGGTTGGGAGTTTCTTAAAATTTTCAATTAAAATAATTAATTTTGACTCACTCAAATCAAACAGTGTCCAGATTATTTGTAAACGTGCCAAAATGACAGAGGACACAGCGAAAATGTAGCTGTGAAGGAAACATGGCACTTTGTATTCTGGATTTAAAAACAAACCGAGTTCCAACCAAAATATGACTTCTTTTGATGCTAAAATTGTTTTTCCCACCAGGTCAGTATTTTTGGGTTTGGTGCCGACAGTGGTGGAAATTGGGGCCATTATTTCGAGACCCTGATGAACAAAAACTTTAGAACTGGACCTCATGCTGGCTGGAAGGAATACGAGGTCATTCTGGAGTTGAAAAAGAAGAAGATCGTTGCTTTTTTTAATGGACTCTAACGTGCGCTGATTTCTGAGCCAATTGCATTAGTTGTTGGATTCTGTTGAAATAACTAAATACAAACCAAAAGGAATTTATATTTTCTTCATTGGACAATAAATATATTTTAATGTAATGTGCTTAACTTTTTGTCAGTGCCCGCAATAAGTTTTCTTTTGACGGTTAAAACACAGAATTACAAACACGCAATTCGCGTAAACATTGTCTTCCTGGAATGCCTGCTGAAGCAAACGCTTACGAAGTGCGTTGGATAAAAATAAAAAAAAATCCACAGACGTGGAAGCTCTTACCTCAAATGGAAATGCCGTCAAATCAACTGCTTACACTGTGAAAATCCAAAACAAACAAAATAGGTCAAAACAAGGAATGTGGAATTAAATGTTGATTCAGCGCAACACATGCATGTTTTATTGAAAACTACAAATACAAATTGTAAAGGAACAAGTGTCACAGGCAGTTCTCGGTGTCTCGCTCATATTAAGCGTCATGCTGCCATCTAGTGGACGTCATTGGTAAGTGCAACTTGAACAAGTTGGACATTTTAATGCCATGGCCACTGCATTTTTTTATTATAAATTATTCACCTCAAAGAGGACTTAATTGTAGCTAATTAAGTTCAGGAGAGGCACTATTGCCTCTCAGTTATGACTCAAACACATTTGCACATTTTATTTACTTCTGAAGAAAATCAGTTCAATGGAGGGAATCGACTTGTTTAAATTAATTTAACACAAAGAAACACTAGAGTTTTATTTCTAAAAGCGTCATCACATCTGAGAGCTGCCTTTGACAATTTCCACGAATTAATCACCCGGTGGCAGTTTTTCAACATAAAAGAAAAAACACTTTAATGTGACAGACCAGTTCTTTATTTAATCCCCCATCAAAGCAAACTAAAGGCAACGGCGATTCCATTCCCAGTGGTGTGACATGATGAACTTTAAAGGTGGTTTTACTTGCTCTTGGTTAGTTCCAAGCCAGCGCACGTAAACACCCTTCTCTCAGCCACTTCTGCAGTGGATTCCAGCTGAGTGTAGGATGTTTACATGAATTGAGCCCGGATTTGAGAGTCAACGTCGCCTTGGTCCATTGAGGAGGTGGCTGGAAGTAGCTGGCGACGGCAAACATCAGACTGAAAGCTCGGCTGCGAAGACAGCTTCCAGTCGGGGATGTTTACAGCCCCTCGACTACCTGGGGCACCTGAACAGTTTGGAGGTGAGGGACCTTTAAAGTAATAAGAAAAGAAAGTCATACTACTACAAGAAAAAGTAAAGAAAAAAAAAAGTTGTCACGTGCTAAATAAAATACTTAGGGGAAACAAACTTGAGAAAATACATTGTGTTGTATTATGAAGACTAACATATTTCCCTAAAAAGTCGTACATTTACATTTGTCTTATTAGAAGGAAGTCCAACTGTTACAAGAATGCATGCAATTCACAATGACAAGAAGTTGTAACATTACAAGATTAAAGTTATTTTTCTGTTAGGTTGTAAAGTTATGAGAATGTTTTAATCAAGATCTGGGGGAAAAAATAAAAATATTGCAACGTCAAGAAAAATCAACTTTCACAGAAGACAAATACATTTTACTGTGTGCATGTATACGCACAGGCACACGCGTTATTAGTAATTTTACATGACCTTACACAATTTACCAACATCATTCATGTTAATGTCAATGACGCTTCGACTTAAAAAAAGGGGAAAAAAATATTTAAAAACATCACGTTCATGTGACGTCATTTGCAAGCGTTTTCCCGTCACCTTGGCAGCTGCGACTGCGTGACCTTTGCGTGTTTACGCGAAGCGCTCCTGCTGCACGCCACAATGGCAACATTTCGCGACGTCATAGGCACGGAGCGTGCAGTGACGTCACCGAACGCAAACAGCTGGGTTAAATTTAACCAAAGGCCAAATAGCGAGTGTCGAAAGGCTGACCCTAAACAGTCGAAAAAGAACACTCGAACGCACACGCAGTCGCCATTTCACGACGCCAACGCGTGGAAATGCTCCCCTTGCAGCAGGCGAATTATCGAAAGTAACTTTGTACAACCAAACGTTCGGTTAAAGCCACAAAATCAAAGTGTTAGCTTGTGCTAGGCTAATAGCAAGCTTCAGCTAGCTTCTCCGTGACCCTAACCTTGTGTTGTTTGACGTCTCCTCACCGGGCCGAATAAAAAGCCTCATTCCGCCGTGGCGACGTCCATCCGAGACTGCTGTTATTTTTAAAAGTCATTCGGGATACGTCACGTCCACTTCGGGTCAACCTGTTGTTTATCCACCCCCCTTCCCTCACCCCCCCACGCCACACACACACACGTTCTACCATCTTCCATTCACTTGTCTTTATTTTGACCTTATAGTTACTCGACACCAACGTTGACGTCAGTGTCATGGCAACGAAGTCCAGCCCACCGTCGCGATGATTGGATTGCAGGAATTTGCATTTATATAGATATTTTTTAATTTATTCATATTTTTACACTTGACTTTTTTTTAGCTCAAGTGATTTGAAATACTAATCCAAACTTTTACGTGTGTTTGCAATTTGACGTGTTGTTAAAAAAAAGAAAAAAGGGGAGGGGTCCATTCATAAAAAAAAATGTCAAAATAGACGCTATAAAAAGCGATATTTTGCTTAAAATCAAAATAGGAGTGATACTCTGTAACATTATTGGGTCATGTAGACTAAACAAAGGTTACAAATAAAAATTGTAACAAAACAAAAAGAAATACAATATAACTTTATTTATATAGCGCATTTTCACAACAGCTGGTACTAAAACGCTGCAATGCTACTTTTTATTTTGGGAAAACAAATCAAAATCGGTCACCATTGTTAAGAAACGTTGTGTCATGTAAAGTAAAATCCTAACAAATAATATACAATGCTACTTCTGAATTTCAACATTAGAAAATCTTGTGGCTGTCCTGTCCTGACTGTTTGGGGTACGTAAAAAAAATATAGACAAAATTATAATGCATCAAATAAACATTCAACATCCATATGAAGCGCTCCTTTTGAAATGAAGTCCAAAAAGAATCTAAAACAAGCGCCATTCATTAATATTTCTTGGGTTAAATGAAAATTGGTGATCCCATTTGCTCTTTTCGTGCAACTGCTGCTTTTCATTCTGCCTAGTTTATTTGTTTTTTTTTAACCTACGTGTTCATAAAATACATATTACGCAGGCTCTTGCAATGTACACCGTCTAAAAACGGCACATCATGTTTTTCAGATGAACAGTTCTGCACGTTAATTTTCCTTTTTCCGCTCCAAACAATTCAACTTCGGTCAGCACATGAAAGCAATTAAGTGAGCCATTAAGAGTTGCAGAGTTACTGGAAAAAAAAAAATCAAGTCTAATTTGGAATGTCACTCAGCAGATATTTTTCATGAACATCACTTTGACGTTGTCACCTGAGTCCAAAAAGAACCTCCTCCCCCCACTCTGGTTTTAAGGCTTGTATGTTATCTGACGGCCATCTTTTTTGACATATTTAATCATTCGTGCATCCATCAGTTTAATTTGGGATTGAATTAGAACACCTTGTTTTCTATTTTGACAGGTTTGACCTCCTTATTCCAATTGCCCCGAGCGCATTACTCACCCGAGAGGACTTGACTTGTCATCGTGCATGTCGCCACCAAGAACTGTGGCGTTTGCTGCCTTGCCCAAGGATATATTGATTGACAAATGGGCTGTTTAACAGCAGAGGGTAAACTTCAATATATCAGGTAAATAGACATGACCTCAGTTGAACCGCTTGTGAGCAGTTCAAAGATCGTCCACAAGAGGGCAGTCGAGAGCTGAAGTCTTATTTTTCATTCAATATGAACTTGATAACTCTTCAACAATCATGCGGATGTAAGGCAAGATTAACAAATTATCATCCATTGGGATACGCGGGAACTGAATGTGTAGCTTTGCTATCTCTCTCAAGATTTCATATGACATATCTTCACTCGTACTTATGAAAAGCCCCAGTGCAGAAAATCCATCTATAACCTAACCAGGAAAATTGATTCCCTCGTCGTTCCGTGTGGTCTGAAATTGCCCAGAGCTATTACAAGAGAGACTGATTTTCTCGGTGCGCTGGAGTGGAACATGCACTCCTTGTAGGTTTTTTTTTTTTTTTTTGTGGCTACATATGAAGAGAATTATCAGCAATGGCAATGTTAAGGAGCCTTTCTGTCAGCATAAAAGTAGAATAAATAATGTTCTTTTTAAGACAGTGAGGTCTGGGTTGTACCAACCTTTTTGAAACTGAGAGCGACCTTTAATATTTTGCTATTATTAATAATATTCCTCAAACTCAAGACAGATTTCTATAACTTCATTTATTTAAACCTTCATTCCAAAAAGGCGACTCCGGCCAGAATCCCGCCCGGCAGGAAGCTTGCGACAACTCACTTCCTGCTCGCCTTGAACCTCACTGGTCTTGCGCGATTTATGTTTTGTGTTAAGTAAGGCTGAAGCTACTCATGTTATTTCACTCCATCGATAGCAAATACATTAACAATATCCAGTCGCTGCAAGCACACTATTAATTTACCACGACCTGTCCCTACAGGGGCCGGATGATTGTTGGAGGCAATGAAGTGTATCTGCTTACCCCTCCCTGGGACACAGTGTCGCTACCGGGCCAATCGATGGCCATTGAGTCCGAAGAGGAAGCGGGGGGGGGGGCGGCGGCCAGGCAGGCATCTGGTCTCCTCCACCTCAGCTCGAGTGACATTGTCACCTTAGACTGGAGAAGGATTCGCCGCCTAAACAGCGGAGCCTCTCGAGTGGAGACACGGGAAATCATGCCTAAAAGGGCCAAGAGGTGCCAAGTAAGACGGGTTAAGGAGCTCTTGTTCTTGACAGGAAACACCTCCTCCCCACTGAGGATGTCAATACCGGTCTGGTCAAAAAGTCAAAAGACATTTAGTTGAACTCAGGTTCCAAAGAGAACAAAATGTCCATTTGCTCGGTTTAACAATTCACATAAAGTGCCCAAAAAATATATAATAACATAAATTTTTTTTAAAAAAAAGGTGTCATCATTTCTATCCAACAACAGCGTGAGCAGAACCTTCTAACCTCGATTGTGTTTGCTGGATTCACGCGTGTGTCGATACAAGATGGAGCCGTGATGGAGAAAAACGATAAAGACGCCGTTCGTCGCAGTCAAGGTCAGTCAGAGGTCAGCCTGCAAAGATCACGTAACAGTTTGGACGAGGAAACATCAGACAGGCGGAAAATGGCATCTTTGATTTGCTTCCACGGCGAGAGATCACTCGGGCATGTTTTAAGAATAGAAGCACTGTTCATAAATATTAATTTACGTGTGACATATCGCAGTCCAATTTTTTAGTCGTTTTTCTGTTCGGTGGCGGGGGTCACTCGATGCCGCTTTTGTCTTTAGCAGAGGATTTGCCGTGTGAAAAGATATTTGACGTGATTAAAGGCCATCGCTGAGTGGAGCTGACAGTTCTAATGGAGAGCAGAAAGTGCCGGTCCAGGCCTAATAGCCAAACGGGCCTCCTGACAGCTTCCGAGGAGAGCGCAGAGAGACAGCCTGTCAGGAAAACCATGCGTTGGATTATTTGTGTTTGGAATATACAAAACAAAAAAAAATAAACACAGGATATGTTGTGAGGCAGGGTCAGCCACAGGCGGCTTTTAAGCCATTTTGGCGCCAAAATGTCAATATGTCAGCTTTGAATCCCTACAATTACCCGAACAACGGTTCTAATTTATAGTGCTGTTTGCATGGCTTGCAGAAAGACAGAAAAGACCTTCCTGGTTCACGGGAGTGAGTGTGAATAGTTGTCTATGTGTGCCCTTCTCTCGCCTGGGATGGGCTCCAGCTCACCTTTGACCCCCAACCGCACCCCCTCGCCCAAGTTCAGGTGCTAAGATTTGGATGGATGGTTTCCAGTGTTGGGCACTTGACCCTTTTTTGCCAGTTAGCCCACAGCTGCGATCTCGGTACCATTCCGGCCTCGACTTTCTGGCCCCTTTCAAAACATTAGGAACGCTACAAGTGTACAACATGATCGTCCCATAAAAGTACGGTCGAAAGGAAGAAAGCGTCATCCACGGTCCTTTTGGATCAAAATGTGTTTTCAACTTCAATTTTGATCGCGGCCTTCACTCCCTAGATCAGATGTGGGCAAACTACGGCCCGGGGGCCACATGCGTTCAACATTTTAACGTTTTAATCCGGCCCGCTGAACTTGAAAAAAATTAAATGAACAAACCTTGCTGATGTCTTATTTTCCAAATACTCTGGTGTGTCAAAGACATATTTTGTTGTAATGCTTTTGTACATTTTCATTTAAAATTAAATTGATTTTTTTTTTCTCAGATGAGGTTCGGTGACCAAAACACTCCATCCATCTGCTCCTGGTTCGGCCCCTCTGTCATATTTTAGAACTCATTGTGGCCCGCCAATCAAAAAGTTTGCCCACCCCTGCGCTAGATGCTCCCAAATTTTGTTGGGCTTCTCTGCAGCGTCTGCATGTCTGAGTGCGTGCAAACGTCTGCCGTTGATGACCTTGGTGGAAGCGCTGGGTGCCATTGATTTGTTTACCTGTGCACTGCTGACAGTTTCTCATTAGGTTTCTTTTGCACAACATTTCCAGGGCAGGAGACGAGTGTGTGCACGTCAAAGGCGGCCGTGCGTGATCAATGGAACTGATGGATGGGCCCTGGCAGTATAATTGCGCCAAATAGTTGCTTAATGGCGCCGTTTAGTCGCCGCAGCATGCGGTTGGTGACTTTTGTGAGGGCTGCAACGCGTCGCAAGTGGACGAGAAAAAGGCCCTGACGCCAAAAGGTTTAGTTGCAGTTTATTCATCGGAAAAGAAGCTTAAAGTTCAAAATGCGGCTATCTGTGATCCGAGAATTCAATTTGAATCCTCACTTTGAATTCACGCCGGCTTTCAATTAACGTGATTAATTTTTGGTGATTGCAGTTTGCAGCGGTGCGAACGGCATCGTACCGAGAACCGCTTGGAACGTTTTGCAGCTCCCACGGAGCCGATTATAACGAGCAAACTATTGGAAACACCTCTCAGTGTGATGTCGTACAAATTGTTGGATTAACACCGCTCCGAAAGACAAAACGATCACTCATTTATTCCAATAATTAAATTCGGAGCTGCGACCGTTCATTTTCGACGAGCTTGTTACATAAGAAACAAAATAATTGTTAATATAGAACGCAGGTAGGAATTTCTCTTCTGAAAAGTATTTCCATAAATGTGTAATGAATCAGCATAGTAATTTCTCATTCTTTTATGATATTGATTTTTTTTATATTCACTCTAATTGCGCTTTCACCGTTAATATAGAATTGATTATTGATTATAGAGCTATGAGTTTATGAGGAGACGAGCGATTCAGATACCATCCAGCATAAAGCATCCAGATGTCTTCTCTCCAGTTTTAGAGAACAGACATTTTTTTTTTTTTGAGGGGGGGGGGTTGTTCTGATTGACAAGGCTAAAACCTCAAATCCATTCATCATTGCCGCTGCTTGAACGGAGCAGTCAGAACTTTTTCTTCCACCTTTTTCCTCAAGGTGACCAGGCTTTTTTTTTTTTTCCCTTGGCGCTGGATAAAAGCGAGGGGAAAAAAATGATTTGGACGATAGCTGCCAATTTTGTTAGCATTGTTGGGGCGCACACTTGAACGATCACATGCGTATCGTTCCTCAGTTGAGGTTGCGTGTGTGTCTGTGTGTGTGTGTGTGTGTCACTGCAGAGGTGAGTGGATGTTGAAAGCAGATACATTTGCAGGGTGGGAGCAGGGCTGGGGGGACGAGGGGGGGGGGGGGGGTTGACGGCCTGTCAAGAAGGCGAGATGGAGCCTTGCTAAGAGGCAGCGCCCCGGACAGGGAGATGGATTGTAAATGCCATGTTGAACAAAGGCGCGGTTAAAGAAAAAGCGTGGAAAAAAAAAAAAAAAGTAAAGACGCCTCGGGAATTGCACTTAATTGCTTCCCGTCTCCGAGTGAGATGAGAAAATGGATATAATTGTGTGTTCTAAGCGTAGAGCAAGAATGAGACCAAAAGCACTCTGACAGAATGAAGATATTCTTTAATATGGGAAGAAACAATAATGTAAAAATGAATGATTAAGGCACTTGGACTTGAAGGTAATGAAACCTGGGACGCATAAGGCGTCGTCGCTATTAAAAAGTTTTCTTCCGACCAATATAGTGCCAAAGAAACATTTCAATACGCGAGCAGTCCACCATACTCAGTTGGATTACGAATATAATATATAATAACACAGCTCTAATTATATTTTTTTACAGAAGTAGCAAAGACAAATTTCCAAGTATTTTTAACATGTAAAACTGCTATCTTAACGAGACATGATCTGAAAATCAGATTTTTTTTTTTTAAACTGGATTTGAAAGTTCCCTCTGTTCACAGTCCAGTCGAGGAGGCCTTTTGTTATCATGACGACCGGAGGGGGTCGAGTCAGGGGCTTGTTAAAACTTACCAGCGGATCTTGGAGAAATTCAGTGCGGCCTTGTCGTATGTAAAATTGTGACATCACAGTCCGGCAGTGTTCTGAGCGGCTCTGAAATATTTAATTGGTTGTTTGATTTCAAACTAGGCATGGTAAAAAAAAAAATACAAGAACATTTTCGAAAATATGTGACTCACACAAGGCTGAAAATGTTGACCCTGGTCTTGCCGGCGCAAAAACGCTCGAATGATCAGATAACCAGCAAGGTCTGCACAAGCTGGATAACGATTCTGATCATTTCAACCAGGTGTGTTGCAGCAGGGAGAGATGGATAGCAGGCAGGACAGTGGACCTCGAGGAACGGAATTGAAGACCCCGTTTCTATACTTTCACAAGAATAACATAACAAGCTTGCACTGAGGCTGAAATCAATTCCAAGGGACGCAAACAGTATGGGAAGGTAAACCATGATCTTACCAAAAACTGCTGGACGGTAAAAAAGATAAAGTGGATCTGGCACAGAGAAGCTTTGGAAATATGAAAGAAGTAATCCCACTGTAATCCTAAAAGATCCCAGCATGCAAAGAAATGCTAATCCCGTGTAATGATCGCTGATCCTTACAAAGGTTTGCTTTCTATCATGCGAGGGAAAGGCGACAGGAGAAAGGTGAACAAGGACACGGATGTTGTTCACACACACACACACACACACACATGCACACCATAGGTACGATGTGGGGACTTTCTACAAAATGTGCCGCACTGGCAAAAGTGCAAAACATGCCAGACAAGAGATTTGATTCTTGATAGCTTCTGAATCCGTTTAGTTTTTTTTTAACCAGAGATTAACCTCGATCCCGCATAATTTGGGATTATCCACTCAGTGACAAGTGCATATGGTGTGCTGTTCGGGAGGGGAGGGAAATAAAAATCCAGTCATTTCCAACCGGCTTGCATGCATTCATTGAATTTCCTCACTCCCAATCTGGAACATGAGCTCTTCTGAGGCGCAATCAGATGTGCTGAAAAGATCCAACACAATCCATCCATTCCGTGATGATGGTTGACTTCCAAGTTCTGTGCATTTAAAATAAGATTTATTTATTCATTTATTTTTTTTAAATCTAAGTATACTGGTCTGATTTTACATCATCTTTGAAGTTATTATTATTTTTTAGTACATTTTGTGCATGATGTCAAAAAACAATGAAAATGTCACATAATAAGGAAAAGACAAGTTATCCCGGACCCTTTTTTTGATGCCATTGTTGCTCAGGAATTTTGTGGCGTATAATGAGGTCAAAGAGCCGTCGACAACTGCTTCCGTTCGTCCCGCGATACGCATCGGCACCGACGCAGGTAAATAATTGATCCTCAAAGCATACGGCAAAGTTAATTAGCGCATCAGGAGCCGAAGGTCGTCCTCGCTAGGATCCCCTCCCGCCCTTTGCGTTTCATTAAGACGCAGCGAAGAGATCAATTCTAAACGTGAAGCCTCTCGTGTTAATCCAGTTAATTGGCAATTTGATTCAACTTCAGAATTGAATTGAAAAGTCGGCTATTCATCCTTTTCATTTGAGTTATATCATCTCCTCTCTCTCTCTCTCTCTGGACTATGAGTGGGAAGTCTATTAATAAAAAAGTAATAGAGGCTAATTTACTAAATCACTGACCCATTTAATAGCAGGCAGATGTGAATTGTCTTTTACAGAAAGGTGAGACACATGATTTGATGGTGTCATGTTGAGAGTAACCATGATTGTTTTTTTGTTTTTTTCAGTTCTTGACAGAATTCCTTCGGACCACACTTGTGACTTTGCGAATCACAAAGCAAATCGACCTTGTGGTCCATTTTTGTGCGGCCCATTTGAATTATTGCGTTGGGGGACGTCAGACTCCTTTGTTATGGTTTCACTTTCTTCATGAAGTTGGATAGAAAGTCCATCGCAGCTTCCAGCGTACTTGATGAACGCAGGAGGCCCGACAGAAATGGTCAGGGTCAATTTTAATTGAAAGGGAAAGCCTCCCGAGCGGCGCGGGAGTGTTTGATGCGCTCGGATTTTTAATGGCACGCAGGTAAGACAAAAGGCAGGAGAAGAGGGATGAAAACACAACGTTTAGTTGGCGAGCGCTAACCTTTCGCAAGATTTGCAACGGAGCGGGGTGGAGGGGGGTGTTTGATGCATTTTTCATTGACGAGACGCGGCGGCACTTCCGTGTGTAATACTTCAAGTGCGCGCACACTGCGGTGAACAGTGCAGCAGTTTTGTGTTCTTAAGGCCCTCTTGGAATGACTGTTTATTTATTTTTGGAAAATGATTCTCAATAGCTTGCTTTCCCTCCATTGAGACAAAGTTTGGTTAAATAAACAAAATTAAAAAATAATAATAATAAATAAATAAAAATTAAAATTAATAAATAAATAAAAAATTTAATAAATAAAAAAATAAAAAATAAAATTAATAAATAAATAAAAAATTAAATAAATAAATAAAAAATTAAATTAATAAATAAATAAAAAGAAAAATGAATAAATAAATTGCATTTTTTTCTGAAGTTAACCTGTGCTCTACGTTTATCAACCCATTAGGAGCCGCTGTGTTCACATATTAGAAATGACGACATTTTATTATTAATTAACGACCTTTATCTAGTTCATTCCCTTCGCTGCGCTTTGTTGGGACAAAAAACGATTAAAGAATTGTTTGTTTGATTCGCTCCTTTACAATTCAACAGTTGAGCACACTGACATGTAAACGGAAAATCTTATTAGCTTTTGATAAATGACGATGTGTCTGCGAATAAAGCGCTACATCTCTTTTCGCTGTGTCTCCTAATCACAGGTTTGGAATTTAAAGAGGTAAATAATGATCATATGATTCATCAACTTTGCATTTTGAGGTGGAGAGCGCCCCCCCGAGTCATCATCTCTCGTTAGGTAATGAATAGTGATTGGTATGAAATGACTCCCCCCCACTCGGCTGCCTGTCCATTAGCGTGTTAATCAACAGCATATGACTGCCAGGCTGCGGCCGATTCCCCTTGAAACAAATCACCCTGGCCCCGGCGTCCCAGCACCGAGAAGACAATCCCTCATTTGCATAATGAGGGCCAAAGGAGGGCAATGTTTGCTCATCATCAGAATGCATTTATGCACCGGACCGCCATCGTGTTGCATGTCGCTTAATTCACACCTGTTCTTCTCACGAATCAAAGCCAAGGTGCAGCGGTGAAAAGGGGGGGGGATCTGTAATTCTCATCGGGTCGAAATCCTGGAAAATGACAACACATGTTTGGGAGTTATTCAGTCATGGAAACAAGGATGTGATGCATCCATCCATCGATTTTCTAGAGGAGCTATACTCATTTGGGTGACAGTCATCATCTCAGAAAAGACCCCCCCCCTAAACCTCCCTCAACTTTCGCATGTAAAATCTCGGTTCCAATAATTTTTCTTGCCAATGAAAATTTGGAAAACGCATTAATGGGAGAGGGGAACATCATTTCGGTCCGTGTTGATAGGACTAGAATTTGATTCCCAAGCACTAATGTACCGTGAGATATCATCAGGAAATCCAGACAAATATATCCAAAGTCACTTATGATTATTTATTCACGATTAATAATGTATATTTTTCCAACCATCTAGCCAGCGAGTTTTCAAGGTTTGGTTTAAGGGTAGGTTTTGGATTTTTGTTATTCGGAGTCATTAAATGGCATTGACTGAATAGGAGTCAGAAAAAAAAAAATCAATACATAACTGGCCAATATAAAACAAGCCGGTAAAGTCAACATCTGTCTTGCAATAAGGATTGTTTAATCGCCACTCGTGTTCCTGCGAGCTCACCTCAAGTAGAAAATTGGCCGTGGAAACATGCAAATGGGAGGATATTTTGACCTAACAAGGACTTCTTGTTAAACACTATTATTCTGTAAAGAGGACAAGAAATAAAATACGCTCGTCCATCTGTCACAAAACACAAGCCGCCTAACAGGGAGGGGATAAGGTCAAAACCAGAATGTCAGACATGTTTACCCACAAAGATTGGACATTATTCATCACAAAAACAACAGGTTCCTGCCACAGAATATTCGGCTTTACCGTTTTTTTAGCTCGTTCTTGGCGTTTAACTGTGAGAAAATAAAATAAAAAAAAAAAAGAAAACGCCATTTGACAGTAAAGGTCAATTTGAATGAATATTGATACTAATATGAATCAAACCTATGGAGACAAATGGGAAAAAAATAAAAAAATAAATATAAATAAAAAATAAATATAAATAAATACATTTTATATATATATATATATATATATATATATATATATATATATATTTTTTTTTAATCTGCAAAGAAGATGCTTGCTATGAACTGTAAAGTGTTTTTCCACATCTCACACTGTGCCCCCCCCCCTATCTTTTCTTCGACCATATTTCGCCCAATAAATCATGTCTTGGTCTTTTTATGTTTCTTGGCTTTGTTGTAGACGGAACTAGAGTAACTGTCTGAGCAGGGCAATTGACCCTTTTTTTGCCGGTCAGTCCCCTGCCCTCCGATTGCGATCTCTGTTCCGTTCCGGCCTCGAATCACCGGCCTTATTCATAAAAATTGTCGTACAGTAAAATTAAAGTACATTTTTTTTTTGTTCATAATGTCATGATAGTATTTATTTATTGCTTTTATTATTGAAAGTTTTAAGGTCACACAAAATAAATGTATTTATTTGAAAGCCACAGGTTCGTTGGCTCGGCAAATCAGTTTGAGACAAATCCGCTCGATGGAATCGTTCAGGCGGAGGACGTACGGCGCAGTCCAATTAAAGAGGCAATCAAGGCTTGCATGCACACTTCAGGTCCAATCCTATCTGAATGTTGAATATGAAAGCGGCATGCCCGACGTATTAATGTGCTGCGTGGACAGTGGACAGTTGAGTGGACACGGATTTAATTGAAGCCATGTTTGAGTTTGGGTTCAAAAGAAGGCCCGTCGCAACAAGCGCTGCCGACTGCTTCCCGTCTCGTCTCACTAATGGACACTTTTGGGCAATCCGAGTGACCCTTCAACAAGTGTGTGACATTCAAGTGGAAATAATGGTTTGGTGAAAACGAGATGGGACAATTTAGTCATCTATCTTTACAAATAAAAAAAAAAAAAGTATTTTCTTTTTGTCACATTTGTCAGATGGGGACCTTTGACACACACGAGAAATTCAAGCTATAATTTGAAGATTTCTATTCAAGCTTGACTGGATTGAGTGTCCTCTTTTTTTTTTTTTCTTCCTCATCCAGCATCAAAATGACAAGCATCCAGGGAAGCAGAATTGTTCCACACTGAATAAGTCATGATTTGATCAGTCAGATAAACACAGCGAGACCACATCTCTTGACAAATTCATTCCCTGTTCATCAACGACGTTTAAGTTCAAATGTTAAATCTACTATGAAATAGCAAAACAGGAGAGTTGATGAGATCACGTTATTAGAGCGGTTCAGTGATTGAAAAACTAGAACGACTTTAGCCGAAGCCAACATGTAATTGTCGTCATTTCGATGAGCGCTTTTAACGACGAGGCCTACATCCCAAGTAGCCGTTATGCGCCGATGCATAAAAAAAACGACGAGTTTCGGGAGGTCCAGCCAATTAATGGCGACCACTCAACGACTTCCTAGTACATCCTGCACAAAAATGCTGATTAGGAAAAAATAATTCCAATTATGTGTTATACAATGTTTATTACATTGTATTAGGATTTTTGATACCAATACCGAGTACTGATACCTCATAATAAACTCATAATACTGGAAAAAATATAATTCCACTTCTTCTCGCACTTTATTCTCGAGGTATTTGACTTCATGTTTTTCCACTTCAAATTCAAGAGGTACTTGTGTCCTATTAAGTCCTACGAACCTTAACCGGAGGTCCTTTAAGATCCACTTAGTGCACCGGAGGGCTGCTGAAGGAAAACGAAGAAGAGATATTGGACAAGGTGCTTGAATGACGCCGCCGCCGCCGCCGCCTCGCGGCGCGCCGATAACCTTTCGGCTTATTATCCCAATTAGAGTACACAGCTGGAGGAGAAAATTAATCCTCCGCCGGGCCATTTTGTTTGCTTATTTACAGACGTGCGTGAATTGGAATGAGGGTAAACAGAGCCCTGATGATGAAGCCTTGTCTCAGCTAAATGGCTGCCATTGTTTTAAGCAGACGCGCGATGCCACCATTTCGCCGACACGGACGCTTTGGAGCAATAAATAAACAATATCCCGGAAGGTGCATTAAGACAATCGGCAACGTGATTGGATGATGACAAGCACAGTCGTGTGTTGTGACAGGCTTATAACCTAAAATGCCACAAGATGGCGCCAAAGCTCCGACGTTTTAACACTCCACTAATCAACCAAACTAATCGATTATCAAAAAAAAAAATATTTTTAATTAATTGATTAATCATTGAAGACTTGTTTCATTTTAATTTGTCCAAATCCTCTCAACAGGAAATATTTTGAGTTCTATTTTGTGATGCTCCATGAAAGCAGACGATCTTTGTGTTGAATCAAAATAAATGTTTTACTTTGGAAAGCACTGATCAACATTTTTGCCCATTTTCTGACATGACTGTTGGTTCAATGTGTGTGTGTGTGTGTGTGTGTGTGTGTGTGTGTGTGCGCTAGTGGCTCACCTAGCAAATGACGCAGCCAAGCGTGAAATCATCTCTGCTCAGCTCTGAAGGGCCCTACATGGATTTTTAATGACGAGGCCATATCTTTTTTTTTTTTTCCCCCCCGCCCTTTACACGCCAAATATAGTCAACGACTCCATTCTTTTTATTACATTTTTCACAATGAGGAAGAGACCGGCGTCTAATGAGATGCGCTCCCACGTTTGTTCACGAGTGAACAACGGAGGCCGCCCTTTGCATTTCGAACTTTGGTCATGAACAAAAAAATGTCGACTTTTAATCCTAGATTTATCGCAAGCGTGGGCATGCGGTTGTTGTTGTTGTTTGGATTTAAAGCATTCATTATAGTCGTCAGTGTTACGGCTAATCACATGTTGCATTGAAAGTGTAAAACCACCACAAAACGAGCAAAAACGCTGATTAAAAGTTGTTTTTGTTTATTAAAACACGTAGCGTACCAATATTTGAAAAAGGGCAGCATAACAATGACAGCAGCTTTACTTTCAAACAAATGACTGTCATGCTTTCAGGTGATTGCAACTTCCAATATGACAATCCGGGTTATCTGATGCAAACAAAATGCATTATTTGAGGCAATTATTATTTCCTTTTCATGCCGCAAACAGCGTGCAAAAGTTCAATTCCGCTTTCCCCGGCATCTGGATGAAATGCATTGTCGGTGTGAAATAAAAGCAAATTACGCGATATCATCTCTGCTATTATATTTGCGAATAATAACCCGAGCGGGATTGGTGGCGAGAAAGAAGAGAAAGTGCTCATTTAAAAGTGTGCGCAGAGGTGAGACTGTACATGCAAATAAATGTCATCAGGAGTCACGCCGCAGTCCCCATCTGCTCGGCTCGCCGGGGAAACTCGCGGCGCAAGTCGGAGGATGGAACGCCAAAGGGGGGGAACCAATCAAATTAATCACTCGCTTCTCAATCCTATGGGGAACCGTTCATGAATACAGGAAGCAGTATTTAGAATGTGCCGTAGTACGATGGGGACTTATCTTCGGGGGGTAATCAAATATCAAGGCCATTGTACAGTACACGGGAGATTTATTTTATTTATTTTATTTTTTTTATGGGCTACAAATCAGACGTCAAGATGCAGGGCGGTTGTAACGGCTTTTCATCGTTGCCTTTAACCGGCTGAAAGAAAACGCGAGCTTCACGTGTTTTTGTTCCGTTTATGAGACGGGACTTACGGCTTGGTCGATATACTTCATGCTAGCGTACGTTTGTGCAGCACCGCCACTCGACAACCGTTGGTAAGTTCAACAATCTTGAATACGTCAATGCCGCAGCCGGATTGTTATGTCACTCAAACTTGAGTGTATGGTTAATCCGATGGCCACATCCAATATGGCGGACACATTGACGTGTCGCTTCAAACGGGCAGACGTGAAATATGTTACGTCGACTCGCCAAATTCAATGTTGTCGTGACTTATTGATCCCAAATGGATGATTGTCATGAATGTTGCTCCAGAATTGAGCAAAATAATCCGTTTTTTTTTCCGCAATCGGTGAGATTGCCGTCCGTAAAACGCCTCAACTTGACCGAAAGCAGCAACGCGTTTATTACTCTGCTTGATATCGGAGAAGTTTGCGAGCCGGCAGACAGATTTTGGGCGCCATGTGATTCATCACGAAGGCTCAGGCGAGTCTTTGGTGGTTTTGAGACACAAAGCCTGATGTTTGTATCACCGCGTGGAGCGCGGACGCCATTTGTCACGGCTCTTTGTCGTGGCCGTCTTCGCCACAATAAACGACGGCGGCGAAAGCCTCTGGCACTTCATCAAATGATTTGTTCCCTCGGCTCAAGTTTGTTTTCTTTCTTTTCCCACACACGCACAAACACAAATCCAACAATCTTGCAAAAGGAGACGAGGTCTGTATTAACGCAGCGGCTCTCTAATTTCAATACGTTAATGGCGAACATTCGTATTCAGTGTCAAGGTATTCTTTTCCGCCATCTCCGTTGTCTTTATCAGTATTTCTCAGATTCTCATTTCGGAAAATGAATTCTCTTTGTTGATATCCACGTGGGAAATCAGCGGACAAGTTTTTTTTTTTTTTTGATTGAACCTGGTGCATGTTATGCATGAGTTAGAAAGCAGAAGTTCCTTCCCACTTGGGCGAGACGGCCTTAAGGGGAAGTTACTTTTAAAATTTTTTTTAATATTTTTTAAAACAAACATCTGCATGACGGGACCACTCCATACGTTGGTTACACATAATGCAAAATAAAATGTAAAAATGAATTTTGTGTAATTTCCAGCATAGCGGGCAGCTCGCTAACTGTCCAGCGGCAACAGAAATCGGCGGCGCAAATTTAACTGCTAGACGGCGTACACGACGGAGCATTTAGCACTTAATGAGCCGCATGTTTTGCCCTCCGGAGACCGATCGGCGTATGGCCGTAAATGGAGTGAGTATTAGATGCCGATGTTCTTCACGTGACTGCAAACATGAAGCCTGGTGCAAGCGGAATGTGAAAAAACTTTTTTTTTTTTTTTTGGGGAGAAAATAAAAGTTCACATTTTTTTAGATGAAATTCTTTGACAACAAAGATGAATTTTGTTAGTAAAAAAATAGATAAAGTCGTACTGTCTCTTCAAAACTCAACACATAGGAACTCATGTTGAAATTACCGGCAACAAAAGCGACGACACCCTGTAGTGAAACTGTCCAAATTGTGTCAAAAATTTCAATAACATCAACTTTTATAAAATATTGTATATTTATAAAACGTCACAATTATAATCGCCTTATATTACCCTGTTGCAGCAAAAAAAAAAAAAAAAAGAATCTCACAGGTGGAGTTTTGATTGCTTGCTATTATTGTAAAATAAATGTCTATTAAGGACCACGCAGGCGGACCTCTGATTAAAACGTCGTCATCGAGTCGCTGCGACCGCATACAGTTGAATTAACGAGCTATTTAGGCCAAAGTCCCCCGCCCCTCCGCTCGACCTCTACAAAGGTGACCTATGACCTATGTCACATTTAAACACGTACGAACGAATTTACAGTTTACAGCAAGAGTTAGCAACGCCAGTTGTTTGACGTGCCCGCAATAGAAGAACAATTTCACAAAAGTTCGCCCAAACAACTTGCGCGGGAATCTCATCTTTAACTGGCGTGACGCCGGCGGCTGTTTCGCTGCGCTGAAGGTGAACGAGTCACGTACAGACGCGCGGATTCTCGGTACGGGCTGCCAGCCTCATCAATATTCACACTTATTGTTTGCAACCTCGTGTCGACTTGAGTGCACTCTCCGCGGCAGGTCGCGACTTCGCAACTCGCGGCGATATTTTATGATGACGGTAGCCTTCGCTTGTATTAAACGAGGCAGAGGGAGGCCCGTTACAAAGCGGCTGTTCTTGCTGCGAAGAAAGATAATGACGTTGGCTGGGCTGATTGATGAGAAGTGGACAAATCTCGTGAGAATGTGGTTAGGAAATTCCTTGGGATTCATTTAAGGGATGATCTCAAATAAGATACGGAATCAAACCAAAGACGATTTAACACGTATATGAAGAACACTGGTCAGGAATAGCATACAAATTGTGATTTGCTGAACTCATAACAACAACAACAAAAAAAAAAACTATTGTTGGATGAATATTATTTCCCTTTCTGCACTCTCAACTCTAAAGTGGCGACCCGCTGATGCAGAAAGCGTGCAAATTACAGCCGCCCAGCACGA
This sequence comes from Idiotropiscis lumnitzeri, assembly GCF_059441095.1. Lineage (NCBI taxonomy): Eukaryota > Metazoa > Chordata > Actinopteri > Syngnathiformes > Syngnathidae > Idiotropiscis > Idiotropiscis lumnitzeri. The sequence continues at coordinate 12,207,404 of NC_142406.1, read as the reverse complement.
GCCAAATTTCCATATTGATATCGATCCCACCTACTGTTGGCTTTTTCAAAGAGTTTCACGAAACTGCACCTGGAATAATTAAGACTAGAAAGCCCAACTGCAGCATGATGTCAGCTTTTATTTCCATTAGTGCTCATGACAAGTCTCAAATTGAACGCGGCCGATAAAAATATTAGCCTGGTGTTGGCAGGTGAGTGATATGGGTTGACGTTCTAATTAGACCTTTGGAAACCTGAGCGGATAATAACTCCGACGTGTGCTCAAGCATAAGGCAACATTTCAAGCATCAGGCCATTTGCGTGGGAAGCGTTTGAAAAGCGACTGATGTTGTCTACTTTCAAAGCAGATGGGGAATTTTTTAATTTATTTATTTTTTGTGTTCTTTTGACTAGGGAGCAAATATTTGCGACGAGTGTTGTATGGTAGCAGCAAACTCAAAGTCAACTCACTTGATGACAAGCAGTGGTTTGGCAAAGTGAAAGATCCCAAAGAAGCTTTTTTTTTTGTTAAACTAAACAAAAAATATTTGGTTGGTTAATCCGAGGTGAAATGCCATAGACAGGCTAATGAGAAGCTTGGGTTATAACCGTTCAAAGACTAGAGATTTGAAGACAAATTTATTTGAGTCGTAAAACAATACTTACAGGCATATGGTCTTTCTCCTCTGCAAAGATCCACTTATTTCAACTTTTGTGTACAATATTCTCATGAGAACGAGGAAGGCATGTTTTATTCAGAAAGTAAAACGTGTCTAATTTAAATATCTGTTTTAAATGTAAAGCAGTGTATAGCTATTTTTTTTTTTTGGAGCCAAATCCTCCGTTTCTCCATTGGGAAATATTGGATATATTTTATGCAATACCTCAAAGAAAGCTTTTTCCTTTTATTATTATTATCATTATTTTTTTTAGTATTCAACAAGCGGCCATATTGTTCTAAAGTGCAGTTGAAGAAATTGTTTTCAAATGGAATAAAATGAAGTGTGAAAATTCCCATTGCGAGTCAGTGATGGTCCTGAAAGGCGATGTTCCTCGCTAACGTACACATTCAACGAAAAAAATAAATAAAATTGATTCAAATGGACGTCGCGCAGTCAAAAAGTCATCACCTGGTAAATGGCTCGAGTTTTGCTGCACGGTAAACACACACACTTAAGTTCCACACCAACATTGAGCGACTGAACCCATTTAAACTTTGTTGCTAACCAAACCAGCAGCCTGTGACTGTAAATCACAGAGATAGACGGACGAAGAAAGATACGTGACCAGATAATTTGGATCCGATTGCCTCTCACGACTCACTAAAGTTCCGCAGCACATTATTTGGAAATGACCACAGCATATAAAATCGCAATATATATTTAAATAAGACGAACGATACGGACTGCACTTTATGAATATTACGCATTTCTTATTTCCAGCAGAGGAATGTACTTTGATTAGATTCCTGGAAAAAAAAAGCCCGCTTGTTGACAATCTGCGAGAATTACAAAGTCTTATCGTGTGCTTTATTTCACACTTGGCTTGCTATATTCTTCACCGAGCGGGACCTCCTACTCATCAGAGGTCCGCGCCGGCCTCAAGAATGTTATGCAAATGTTCCCGTGGAGTGTGAGAGCAGGACGGGCGTACGGTGCATTCCAGCACAATCTTTACTCACGTCTTGAAATAGTTCTTTTTGTTCAAACTTTCAGAAGGGCAGAGAGCACCCCCAAAGGGTGAAATGCAGAATGTTAATCTGCCTGGTGAAGACCATCACCATGGCAACATGATGGAGGGCTGATTAAGGGGTTGGTTGGAGTTAAGATTATGGTTACAGGGTTTTTTTTTTTGTGGAGTTAAGATTTGGTTTGGTTTTTGTTAAGGTTGGGGTCGGAGTTGGGTGAGGATTTTTTTCGGGTTCGTTTGATCGTGGTTAAGGTATGGTTCGGTTCAGCGTTGGTGTTTTGGTATGTTGTCCTGTTTCTGTTCGGACGTGGATTCTGGGTTTAGGGTTTTTGTTTGTTGAGGGTCAGGTTTCCAAAGAGTAAAGGATTTTGTCTGCTTTATTTATAAGGTTACTTTTTTTCACGGTAAATAGTTATACAGGTTGTTAATCAGCAGATTACCCAAATAAGAAAAGATAATTCGTACGTTTTTTTTCCCGTGTCACATTGACAAGCAGACGGATTCTTTACTGCCAAAGTCAGCGAAAGTGCTTCAAATCTCACCTTGTAATTGAATTCTCCACAGTCTAATGCTGCTGACTGCATAATAAGGAATGGAAACCAGATATCATCTGCGCCTCACTGGTAAACTTGAAAAGGAAATGTGCGGTGAACTTTGCTGAACTTTGGCTGATTGCCGACAGACTGGCGGAACTAGTGAGTGGGATTTCGGTTCGGTTTGATTGAGGCGAGTGTTCATGTCGGAATTGACACTAAGTTTCAGTCAGGGTCATAAAGTTAGTTTAGTCTTATGGTTAAATTTATAGCGAAAGTTTGTTATTTAGTTCAATACAAAGAGAGAAATCAGAAAAACGCTTTGAACTTGCGACCAAATAGTTGCCGCAGAAAGACGTTGATATCATATGAAGGTGAGCTATTAATTCGCATCTCCCCCCAAGGGACGCGGCTGCCAAGGTCATTCGGCACCACATCGTTGAGGACTTCTCACCTCTGAAAGCAAATGAGCGCCGTGTCATCTTACATCGCAGCGCCGCCGCTTTTATGTTTTCGCGAGCCGCATCCCGCTGTCAGACGCCGGACTGCGGACGTGCGTGAATGCCGACAGATAAAAGATGTCTTTTGATGCGCTCGGGGGCAAACCGGAGCGCTTCGGAAACAGTCGTGGTGGTTTTAATTCGATGGCCCGTGATTGGTGACCAGTTTGCAGACGGAACAGTTGGCGGGAAACAGCCTGCAACGGAACGGAATAAGGAGAGCAATTAAAATTGTGAGAAAGAATGGTCGATTTTACGGGAACTGGTCGGCAGACGACTTCATGGATTGAACACCGTCATTACAGGTGACATCAGAGCGCGTGAGGTGACATTTTCCCGTCGCCGGTCATTAAGCTGATTTGTTAACACGTCCCTAATGTGTTGAGGCCAAAAATTGTCAGGCCGTTCGCCGGCAAACGCCACCGGCGATGTGAACTCGCGCGTCTCTTCAATTGGACTGATGAGTGCTTGCGTTCTGACAATTTTGCATTCCACGCGTACTCGGGTGGTCGAAGAGTGGGGTCAATTGATTTCATGATGACACCGATCATTTTAATTGAATTTAAATAATCGCGGCCTTTTATCAGTTGTACAATATTTACAATTGTATCAGAAATGTGTGGTTCTGTAAAACACAAAGTCGAAAATATTTGCTTGTCACCGTTTTCCTTGACTCCTCTTTTGAAACGTTTTGCTAAAAAGGAAGATCGCAATGTAATAATGCGATGAGGTGATTATACATTTTAATGCTTTTCTTAACGGCCCTCGGAGGGAAACCATATGTGGCGCACGAGTTGCATAATTGATCAGATTGTGTGTTGGATTAATCCAAAGTGTCAGTTCTTAAAATGAGTGATTTTACACAACGGCGTCATCCCCCCCCTCCTCTTTGGAGAGCTCCAAGGAGCCAATTGCGCTATGCAAAAAAAGCGCCACCTGTGTACGCCGACAAACAAGACGATTTCCCGCTCTGTCGTTTGTCTTCATCATCGCCTTCCGAGTGGGCCAGCGGGGACTAAGCCGGCCTTATTTGTCATAAGTGACATATGAAAGGGACGTAGTCCGGCGGTCACATGGGGAAGACTTTGATGAAGTCAAAGCAAACGAGGAACACAGCCTGGATTTGGGCGGACAGTGAGATGCAGATTAATAAGCCATGACAGTGATCCGCGTTCTACGTCAGCGACAACAAAAAGGCCCAATAAAGCTACCGCCATCACAGCTTCATGCCGAACACAGCGGAGCTCGGTCAGGATTTACAATAAATGGCTCCTACCAAACAGAAATGGGAAGCAAAGCGCAAAACAAGCAAATGCAGTTGAGTCATTGACGATATGGCATGACTCCTTCTTGTGACTGCCTCCAAATCAGCTCAGAAATGGAATGTTTGTGGCATTTTAAAAATATGTTTCCATGGGTGAACATTCTCCCCACTGCTTGTCTTTTTGGCTCGAACCTGCCTTTCAGACACACCATATACTGCAATGTGGTTTTGCTCTTTGATTATTTTAGAATTCCCTCTTGACCCTTCAAAAACCAGAAGGTGCATGTCTCTGTGGTGGCAAAACAGACAGTTCACAGGACTCTTTGAAAGTCACCCATGAAGACTTTTTTAACAAATTTTGTAGCATTTAAATTGGGACGAGAAAAAAAATGGCTTCCAATCTGTTGTATGACCATGAGGGTCAACCGTTCGGGTTTTTATTTTTTTCTGACAAACATTTCCCTCATTGAGGTTGCATTGTAATCCACTTTTGGGGAGAAAGTTTGTTCACATTATGCGACACAAACAGCGACATCGAGTTCTAACAGCAGTAACGATAGTGAAGCGGTGTTAGCGGCTGGTCGAAGAGTTTTGATGGCTAATTAGCGCAGGCAGCTGTCAGAACAGCAATGTCGACGAGCCGAGAGTTTTGATACTATGCTTCTATTTATGCTTTCGCAGCTCGCTTTTGTTCTCCAGGGGATTATTGGGTTGCAGAGAAGGGCTCTGGGAGTGGAACAAGGTGGGGGAGGGGGAGGGGGCGGGGACATCATATTTCTCCTTCCCGCGCTGGATGTGACCATATTAATTATAGATCCTCGGGAAGAAGGCGCTAAGATTCATTGGACATATTTTTAGAATATGAGACGCTGATTCATTTCTTTAATCAAGACGACAGGTGTCAGATATATTAAAAAAAAAAAAAAAAAGATGCTGCAAGCTGCTTAAAGTTGTCAGAGCTGGTGACATTTTGAGCAGAGAAAGGTGCGAATGATCTCGTTGGGGATTTGCGCCTTGGGGCTAAAGTGCAGGTGAGGGCTGATTAACGTTAGGGTGTCACAGGCGCGTTGTAAAAAAATGTGTTTACAACTAAAAATGTTCTGTCTTCCTGTCCAACGCTCTTGCTAAAATTGGGCACGTGTTGCGGTTTTCAAGCAAATTCTCGGCAAAAAAGGAGGGAGAGGAAAAAAGTGAGAATTAAGCTTGTTAGATTCAGCCAGTCAATAGACTTGTTGAGATGGAAAATGTCATCGCTTCGCATGAAATATTATTTTTGGGCCAAGTGATGATGATGCTAAAGAAAATAAAGCATGCTGGCTTGTCGGGAAAAAATGTGGCCTTCCCTTGTTGAGGGTTTTCAGATTTTTGCAATATTTTGTAATAAATCTCAAACAGTATTTTCACTCGCAGAAGCAGCACTTTCATCACAAACACACCAGTTGCACTTGAAAATGTGCCCCAAATGGCGATCGTCCATATATGGAAATAAGCGACATTTTAAAGCGGCGCTCTGCACAAATAGAAAATTGTTAATTGTCGCACTTGCTGTCTATTTATAGAATCTCCATTAGAGCTGTCTGAGTCGCCGCCGCGACTGCAAAATCTTTTGTGGGGCGTTGCTGAGGGACTCTCGTGTTCTCTGGTGGCGCCTCGCAAACAACGAGGCCATTAGAACACGATACATCATCATGCTAATTTGCTTAGAACAGAGATTCAATTAACTCATCTAAGAGCTTCTTTAGGAAGCAGAAGCTTCATTTCCGCCACTGTGTCACCTTGGGTTGAATTTCTCCAAACGCGTTGCTGGAAAAAAATCGATCGTGCGATGGGTTCAAAAAATGGCAGGTGACATCCTTTGAAGGGGAGATTTGACAACGGATCCCACACCACCGGTGACACCGGCAGCATCCTGGTAACGTCAACCCCCCCACTGTGGAAATCTTATCAGCCGCCAGTGTTCAGCCTGACTTTGATTGATATCAGCCTCGAATAGTTCACAGGGAAGAAAATAAAACTCACAAGCTTTTATTCGCCGCGTTATACTTGATGCCAAGAGGGTACCTCATTACGTCGCATCCCGGATGTCAAGTCACTCAATTTCTTCGTCGGTTTCATCTATTTTAGCAGAAACAAAATAATGTATCGGTTAAAAAAACAACTGGAATTTTTGAAAATATAATCACAAAACAGATTTGTTAAGAGCAACCTAATTAGCGCTAACATCTTATGCAGGGCTAATTGCGCCTCATCTCCGTGCAAATATTAACAGCCTCGCCTTTGTTAGCTAGTTGCTGCTAATTAACGCTTATTAATATTCAAGCAAATCAGTCGGCATGCTTGACGGAACGTTCGGAGAATTCATCCATTTTCAATTTTTTTTATTTTTTTCTTAAATATTCGACAGCTGACTGGGAACCAGTATTAAGTCGTTCGGTCTGAAGTCAAGAACCCGATCTGCAGCTAATAATAATATATATATGTACCATCATCCCAAAAACGATTTATCGGCTTGACGGAATCATCTCCGTACATCTAAGTCCACTTTATGATGCATGTCAGCACATATTTTCACTTATATAGTGTTAGTTCATCGGTTTTAGGAGGAAAAAAAAAATAAAATAAAAAGTCCGACAACTTAGAGAGGCGCACATTTCATTGACGATGACAATATGCGCCATAAAACTTTCATATCAGCTGATGTATTCTTGTCTTGTCACCCGACGGTGCACCGCGCACACGTTGCATCAGTCACACGGCAGGCGAGAAGCACTGATAAGATTCCGCTATGCGCCGGCGGGCCAGAAATTGAGCCTGCTGACCACAACAATGCATTATCACCACCTTTGTTTGGGCTCTTTTCACACAATGGTGACGAAAGTCATGTTTGAGGGGTCAAATGTAGTAAATGAGTCGCTTAATATAGGCGGTGATATTTATCAATGGCAAAGAAAGCAATTTGAGTTAAGGCTGATTTTTTATTTATTTATTTATTTTTTGTCATCTCTATCTATAGTGCATTTCCATATCGCTCCCCCCCCCCCCCCCCCCCCCCCCCAGCTGTTCTCCCCCTCCAGAGAGCGGCCGGCAGGAAATAGGCATTCGGTGCTTTCTCGATGACTTCCTGAAAGAAATGAATCTCGGAGGATGGAAAATGAGAACAATGAATAATGAAACGCTGAACGAGATGTGGCTGACCCGTTGCAATTCATACAACCTGTGTCGAGGCACGGAAGCACGGAAGCACGGATAAAAAAAAAAAAAGAAAAAATTGAAGGTTGTGATCACCGGACTGGAAAGAGCCCACATGTAGGGGACCATTAGAGTGAGGGGAAACAAATAGGTTTTCCCCAGTGAACGTATAATCATTTGATTGAGGCAGGTTTGCGAAAAAAAAAAAAAAAAAAAGCAGAGCGCCTCAGTCGAGATAAATGTAACATTTTGCGGTGGTAAGATGATATATTTCCCTTCATTCGAAAACGGCCGACATTTCTTCAGGCGGCGTGGCAATTTTCTTGCTTGGCGGCGAGTCGGGGGGAGTCTTGTTAAACTTTGCATCACCTGCCTCGAGTTTTGGATAACGCCAAATGTTTGCTCGCTGGAAAAATGTCACAACAAGACCACAAAGGAGATGTAGACCTCATTTTAGGCTGAGGAATAAAACCCTTCCTGGGTCGCAAAAATGTTCCGATAAAGAAGGGGAACAGGCTAGCAAGAATCGAAAGAAATAGGTCTTTACAAACATTGTTAGCTTTGCTGGCTTCAATTAAGCTAACACACAATCATTGGGAGAGGTGTTCAATCCTGTTCCTCGAGGGTCCTACCTGTTTTCCATCTCTCTAGTGCAACATTTCATTCAAATGATCCGATAATCCGCAAGGTCTGCAGAAGCTGGGTAACGATCCTGATCATTTGAATCAGGTGTGCTGCAACAATCCGAGTTGGAAAACAGACAGGACAGAGGAACAGGATTGAACACCCCTGATCACAGGAGTCTTCGCAATGTCTGAACGGCAGAGCAAATGGCACTATCGCAGTTGGCATTCAGAGTCTTAAAAGCAGATTTACTTAAAAAATAGGGAAAAAAAAAAGTCCAAGCAGAGCCCTGCAGCTCTCACCACAATCCTGACATGGAGTCATCTGGAGCACTTAAATCTTTCTAATCCCCCCCCCCCTCCTCCTTCACCCCCGCAACATAAAGCAGCCTTCACCAGCAAGACCCCTGCGGCCGTAGAGTCTTCCAAACAAGCGTCAGCGCGCAAGAGACAGTCGGGCCAATTCGGTCAGAGTTGCGTAGAGAACTTTTCGGAGAGAGGCAAAGCGAAGCGGCCCGCTTGCCGTGAAATGTCACTCAGCTCGAGCGGGGGTGCGTTTAAGCTGGTATGAAGCTCCGTCCTGTCTTTCTCCGAAACTGCGGGATCAAGCACTTATTGAGTCGCAGTATGTAAGAGTATTGTGCCGGTTGAAAAGGGGGGGCTGCCGTGTTTCGGAGTCCCATGAAGCCCTTTGTGAATAATCAATCTCCTTGTAGGACATTGCGATGTCTACAAATGTAGCCATCCTCAGACTAAATTCCAAAGTTTGTAAACATTCTTTGACTAACTGGCCTTTCAGTCGACGCAGCCAAGCAGAAATGCACCATTTGGGATTGATTTAAGATAGAAAATAAAACCGGTCCAACCCATCAAGCTGGTTCTTCATGATTCTTTATCGTTATCTTGACATCGGGAATTGTCAGGTCATTCCTACCGAGTGTGGTGACGACGGTCGCCCATATAGAGCGAGAATGCCAGTTGCCAAGCAGGTTGCAGGGGTCCTGTGGAGACCAGCTAATTGTACCCAAGTCACAGATTTTCCCGCTAATTCTCAGTGTTATTTTCACCCTGCGACTGTTGGAACTGCTAATTAAATGATTGATTGAAGAGGAGGGAGGCTGACAGATAACTGAGGCAGACCAGCTGGCAGAGTCACGAGTGTTAAAACGGGGAGAATGGAAATAACCAAATGTAGCGTACACTGATATTTGTTCTTGGTTGGAGTAGGTGTCTTTGTGGTGATTTCTGCTTTTTGTGATTAGTTTTTTTAAAATTGCATAATAGCAGGGGCTTTTATAGTGTTAGATGTTATTAATATTTTTTTTTAGTCATTTAAAAATATTTTAATTCCCTTTTAAAGCAGATATGTCAGTTTTTATTATTTTTATATTTAAAAAAAGAAAGAATTTTAGTTTAGTTTTAGTATTACTTTTAGTTTTAAATATACGGAGTATTTGTTGAGTGCATAATTTCATTTCCTCAATCTTAATCGCATGCTAAATGAAATCCAAATACAGTTGTGCCTTGGAGGCAAACGACTTTTGGAATAAAATGATCAACCAAATGCCCAAACCCCCTCTCGCAAAAAAAAAAAAAAAAAAACACATTTTATTTCATCCAAGACTGGATGTGCTTGGTGATTAAAAACAGGGCAAGAAATCTTGGATTCAGTCAGTCAGCGAGGGTAAAAAAAAAAATGTGTGACTCAAACCCTCCCTTCATTTTAATGACTGCTGCTACAGTGCATGAGAATCATATTGAAATGCAAGAATATCCTCCCACACATGCAACGCTCCGCTCATTTCCAACATAGACGCATTCATTACGGAGGAGAAACAGTCTATGCCGTGCTATACTACTTTATTTTCTCACAGAAATGCTGCATTTCAAATTTAGGAGGATTTCAAAGTGGTCAAGGGATCACAACATTCAACTTCTATCAAGAGACCTTTGACTCACTGAAAGAAAATTACCTTTAAACTTTAAATTCGAGCAACCCTGGTCCAGAGATTTCAATTTTCCCTGCAAGGTTTCCTGACAATTTGTGCCAGATGCACCTAAGCAGGCCCAGGAGATAACCCAACGTCCTCCCCGTTTCCCACTAGGGAAAGTTTTATTTTCGTCTGTAAACAGCGCTTTTCAAAAGCGTCCAGTCATTTTCACTGACCATTGGGAGTTTTTCTTACTTTCTTGAATGGAAGACGACCAACAATTTTCGATGTGAAATTTTAGAATCCCGTCACAATGCGAAATCTATCAGCTCGTTTATCTAGTTGCTCAAATGTCCTGATTGATGCGGAGGCAAAGTGCTATTGATTGATAAGACTCTCTATCATGTTTATTGATTGTGTTGCCGTGGATTACAGCAACCGGCGTCCGCTCTCTGTTTTGCGACGGGGAAAAAAAAAAAAAAAAACGAACGCCGCCTCAGGTAATGAAATATGAGGAGCTATTGAATTGGAAAAATAAATGCGCTCCAAAATATTGCTCCACAAAGCAGAATTGATGGGCCCGTGAAATAATCATTATTTATAAGGAGGGGGGGCTGCCAGAGAAGATGACAGGGCTCATCCCGTTCAGCATTTTTCATGCAACGAGATACAGTAGCGCGCCACGCTTAGACATCTGGGTTCAAGCGAACAAGCGCACGTGGCGCTACATTTAAGGAGACGCGCGATCGATAACCAATCTGCGGAGCACAGGGGGTCAGCTCGAACATGGGGAGGTTGTTAAAAATACGCCGAACCTCAACAATGATAATGGACGACTTCTCCGTGCTTCGCGATAAGGCGAGACGAGATAGTTATTGCTGGCGAAGGACAAACAATGCAGACGACTACAATTGCTCAGCGAGCAGGATTTGCTGTCGATCAGCTTTCCATAGACTTGGAAATTTTTGTTCGGAATATTTTGCGTTCTGTAGCGCATAAAAAAAATGAAGAATTGTAAAAGCGATATTAGTCTAACACAGGGGTGGGAAAACCTTGTGATTGGTGGGCCACAATGGGTTCTAAAATTTGACAGAGGGGCCGGACCGGGAGCAGATCGATGGAGTGTTTTGGTAACCTCACCTCATCGAAAAAAAAAATTATTATTTTTAATGAAAATGAACAAAAGCATGACAATAAAATATTAACAAGGTTTATTTATTTAAATTTTTTTCAAGTTCGGGGGCCGGATTAAAACGTTTAATGGACCGCATGTGGCCCCCGCGCCGTAGTTTGCCCACGCCTGGACTAACAATGATTTTTTTTTTTGTTTTTGCACTATGTAAAATAAACATTGTATTTTTTTCGCCTAAAACAGTCATTTAGGTCAAGATGCTAATCGTCTCGGTCGCTTTACTCAAATATTATCGAGTGAAACGAATAACGATACAGACAGCACCACCCACTTCAGATGCAGATGCAGGAAAGCCAATTTTCATACCAGATAAACCTAAAACATTTAGTTGAATTGCCAAACTTAAAATGTCACCTTTTGCTGCCTTGAAATTTGGAGTTTACCCAACTTTTTTTCTTTTTTTTTTTTAACAGTGTGGGAGGAAGCCTGAGTACCCGCAGAAAAAGATTTTCTTTCCTTTGGTCGTAAAACCGCTGCTGGCCAATAAATCATGTGGATCATATTAACATGGTTTTAACGCAGCCATGGAGGGGACTGTTGCCGCGGAGACCCCCCCCCCAAGGCCCCCCACAAAGTGGCTCACCGATGTGGATCGGATATCATGCATTTGATACTGAGGTCTGATCAATGAGGAAACTCAACCCCCCCCCCCCCCAAAAAAAGTGAGAAAAAAGTGGGAAAAATGGACAATAGAAAAAGAAGAACATTACAGTCTGGTTTTTGAAGAGTTCCCACCATGGCTGCAGATTGATTTGAGCCTAGAGGCAAGTGCCCTGTGTCACGGAGAAAAGTTTCTGCCCCAAAAAGTTGTCAGAAGCTGTTGGTTATGTCGTAGAATTTGTCTAAAAAAATAAATAACTCTCACGTCAGTCGCACGTGTAGAAAAGAGTTCCTCACAAAAGTGGAAATCATATTTAAGAAGTCAAACGGCCATTCACAATTTTTTTCTTTTCCAGAAAAATAAATGTCAAGATAGTAAAAAAATGAGGAGAACTGAAAAAAAAAACTGTACTGAAAACAGAATAATTTAAAACAATATATCATATTTGATAAATTAATTTAATTCTAAATATTTAAAAGGAACAGTTACATGATCACTTATCTCGGATAAAAACGGGTATTTCCATGACAGCTCTAGAAATCAGAAACAAGTCTGTCATAATGTTGCATCATAATAAGATTGCAAGCCCCCCCCCCCCGAAGCAAAATAACCTCCGTTTTGAAATGAAAAAAATCATTTAGAAGCACTTTCTATTAAGCATCCAGCGAAAGTCGAAATCATAAACTGCTCTCGACTCAATTATGTAAATATGAATTTCCGGTCTCGGGCCAATCAGGCTTCAATTTGCAAATTTAAATGACATGTAAAAAATGATAACGCGATGATGAAGCTGCGCAGTTTCCGAAATGGTTTCCCGGCGGCGCCGAAAGAAATGGCTCTCGTGGCATCATAACCTTGACCGCAGCCTCTACGCCGCTTTGCTCATTGACGCACTGGAGGGCCACTTTGTGCCAGTATTAGCCACTCCCGCATCGGCTTGCCGTGGCAGCGCGGCCGGCCCACTGGCCACGAGTAATAAAATGGAATGTCAAATCAAAGAGAGCGCAGAGAATGGCCGTCACCACGGGGCTTAGGGTTTTGGAGTGAAATGGGAAAGTGGATTTAGTGCTGCTGTTCTCTGGATTTGCTCGATATGCCGCAAATGGAGTCAATGGAATATGGGATGAGCTGGCAAGCCGCTTGCGAGGAGGAAGCGAGAATGGACATGCTTCTCAAGACTGACGCTATTAAAAAAAAAAAGGAATGAAGAAGACGCGTCCTATTTTTGACCCTCGCGGGTAGACAATAAGATGACCACAATAATGAGTTCTGTGAGACAATTTTTATTTCTATAACATTGAAGCTAATTTTGTTAGCATATCTATGGGGTTTTGCATTGTATGCTAGCATTAAGCTAGCAGACTTTCATTTCCTTCTAATTCATCATCACTTATAGTGTTTACGTGTATCGGTACAACATCCTCACACTTTTCAACGGCAAATCAAGCAGCCATGTGAGAGAAGACATTTTCCTCCCAGAGGACAAAAACTCTATTATAAAATGATTAGATGGGGAGAGCTAAATGAAAATCACTCCCCTTTTTTTTTTTTCTTGATTATTGCTCATCTACAGGGATGTCTAATGCTCAGCGCTCCCCCGCTGCTGTTCATGACTGCTTTACTTCTTTTTACATCACATTGCCATGCCGTTTCCCAAAAAAGCATATTCATGTCACTGCGTGCGTCTGACGGAGATATTACCCGCTGCCTTCCTTCTTGACGAGGTGACTTGAAGGAACAAGATTGACATCAGAGGACGTTTGATCGCAGTGTCACGACGGTAAACAAACACGTTTTTATATATATATATATATATATATATATATATATATATATATATATATATATATATATATATATAAATGAATAAACAAATAAATATATATATATATATATTAAATAAATATATATGTATATAAATAAATATATATATAAATATATATATAAATAAAAAAAATGAGATAGATAGAAATGCCATTTTCTAATTACTGATTTACAACAAGCAGAATTTGTCATGTTCTGCTTGTTTGTTCATATTATCGCTTGAAAGTCGGGATGATTAATTGTCATTAGCGATTCATTGATTCGTATCTGGCATTAATTAACCTAATGCATTTTTTCCCCAGTCTTCAAGAACAGTAACAACCAATTTAGGAATGATTGGTGCTTACTGTGGTTTTTGCTGCTTAAAAATCAGTCCATCGAGACGATGGACCAGGACTTTCTTATGAACCAGGATGCCGTTTGACGACGAGCCCACCCGTCACACATCGCGGCTCGTCGTCGTGCGAGCTGAGACCTTTTTTTAGACTAAGCCGATAAATGGAACATGACGCCCGAATCCTCGCGCTTCCTGCTAGCAAGTCGTCAAATCCCAATGCCGCGTTCCCTTGAATATGCAAGGCATACGCTGTGGTACATCTGTGACGGTGCGGTGGTAAAAAGAGATTTATGACACACAACAAGCTATTAGGGAGCTCTATGTGGTCGGGGGGGGGGGATAATCAGAGTGGGGAAATGGGCTGGAAATTCTCTTCTTCATGCCACATTGATTCATCCTTCAGAGAGCAAAAACCTCCCCATTATGCACACCTCATCTAAAAGAGCCCAAGGATGTTGATCGTGGGCCCTGCACAGGGCTGATCCCAGGTCAGATCGCGGGGGCATCAACCTGTAACAGGCCCCCTCGGGCTGTTACCTCAAACAACGTAGGTGGTATAGCATATAAAATCAATAGCGCTCATGCTTTACTCACACAGTTAAAACGGGTGGGAAACATACAGTGCGTGGGCCATGTCGGGCCCGTGAAAACATTGGATCAGGGCCGGCGTTTAATTAAAACTCATTCACTGCCAGCCCAGGTAAAATGAATGTAATTTTTGGCGTCTATATCCGTCAATGGCAGCGAATGAGTTAAAATAAAGAGGAAACGTGACACAATGACCCCCAAATACATGCGTGTATTAATTGATTTTAGATTTGAATTTGTGTATCATGGAAATGCTCATATTTAATTATTAAATTTGTTTAATATCACACACGATTTCTCATTTATTTATTTATTTTTTTAAATCTATGACATACCATTTATTATCATTCTTTTTTTTTTTAACCTTCCTCGCGAATATTCCCAAGGACAAACCGGGTTATAATGACGACATCCCATAAATGATGATATCGTGTGCCGTACATAAAATAAGAAGGTATTGTTGTCACGTCGAAATATGCGTTATGGGCTTTGTGTACGTAGATCGTAATTAGAGTGTGAAAGGATGAAGCATTCCCTCCGTTTTTAACACTGATGTATTCCCTGCTGGTGAAAAGAAGGCACGGAGGAAGCAGTTGTCGTCGGGGTGACGCCGAGTTCACTCCTACCTGTGCTATGGAAATGAAGTCTCAATAACACTCGGTAATTGTTTCCCTACCGTCATTTTTTAAACAAAAGCAGGAACAGGAACTTGTTTATCACAAGAGCTATTCAATTGCGTTTGTCACGCAGCTGCACGGGGAGTCGATTCATTAGAAGAATCATCTTTTCAGGGTCAACTCAACGACCCGCGCGCGGGGTGAAATGTTTATTTCTTATCGATTGTTAACTCGACTGGATGCATTACATGTACAGAGATTAACTTTCTCCGGTGGCTGCCCGGGAGATGGTGAGAGAAGAGAGTTTTTTTTTTTTTTTGTGTGTGGCCGGAATGATGTTGTATGCACTGATGATGACGGTCGTTAACACTAAAAAAATGTTCGATCGTGATTCGTCTGCTATTTCGAAAGGTCGGATGGGGATGGTGTGAAATGGGACGGGTTCCACCTACAGATCCAAAACCGGTTTTATTTCAGCATTTCGGAGGTTGCCACTGCATGGTATTCATTTCTGGGAGTACTTGAGACACACGCAATTGCAGCCTGTGTTTGCTCGACAAAAAGAGTCAAGCCCGATTGCAATGCGCACATCTCGGAGGGCGACGTGCGCTGTCATGCACACTTCAGCTCACTTTAACTTTGTCTTTTGTGCATAGAGAAAGAGACAGTCGGCCTCACTGAGGGCTTCAGTCAGACTTGGCGTCCGCCGCACGCAGGCACGGCCTGAGAAGTCTGCCGAGCGGCCACATGGCAACCTCCGACCTGCAGGGCTCTAGTCACTGCGTTTGGTTTATCCACCGCCAGCCAGCGGCGGCACAGCTGTAGCAGTGCAGTGCCGGCGGTGGCGGCGGTGGTGGGTGGGCATTGGGGGGCTGCGTGGTGTCCTCCAGCTCCAATTAAGTCCCAGCCGGTCCAGCGCGGCTGCCCTCCTTCGGGGAGAGCGGTTGCCTGACGCTGATGTGTCACTACAGCAGCCGAAGGGGAGGGCAGCGGGAGGTGCTACCTTTGAGGCAATGCCAATAAGTGGCTGCACCCCTGTCAACCTTGCCTTCATTTCACGCTGCCATGGCAACGGATTCGGGGCTCGAGGCTTGGTTGGTGGGGGGAAGAAGAAAAAAAAAAAAAAACATGGGTCACATTTGCTCTCATGTCTCACTTGCACAGATGCAATGATACAATTTCAGACTTTGGATGCTTTGTATGATCACATGACCAAAAGAATGATTATTAGTGCACTTAAGTTGCGCAATCAAAAATGTATTTCCATTGATATTGTTATTTAATTTTATGTGAACTGCATTTACAGCGATCGCCTAAAAGTAATTGCCATAAAATGCCGTCAAAGCACTGCTTTTGACCAAACGACACTCTCAGTGAACTTTGACCTAGTTCCTTGGCATCAATGGTGCCAATATTCTCGTATTAGACGTGGCTATGGCCTGAACACAAAGATCATCAAATGGTTGGGTTTTCCAGGGGATAATGGTGAATAAAATCTGACGAACCTTTCTTGAAATTTATCAAGTCTGTACTTATCCAAATAAACTATTATTTATTTATTTATTTATTTTTTTTTCTCGGATGACCAAAAAAAAAATAAATTAAAATCATATTCGTTTTTAAAAGTTTGTGCAACTGTCATAAGGTCAAAACAGCTTCTTTTCACGACTGCGTGCATTGTGCTGAATTCATCTGATCGATGAAGAAGACAAAGGCAGGCCACAAGCCGGCGAGCGAATAAGTGACAGCTCCGATTCTCACTCCCTCCCTCGCACCGCCGAGCTGCTGGCCTCCGTTCAACGCGCTCATTAACATAAGACAAGTCGCTCTTATGAACATTCTTCCGCAGTTTATATGAGGAAAATTGTTGACCTTACAAAATATGTTCTGTGTTATTTTTTTTTATGAATGTCGTTTAAACAGACCATCTGTCCGTAAAGTGTTATTGCGAACTGGTCACAAATAGTTGCTCTGGTCCATGCGAATGTTTCAGCTTTCACGATTTAATTAAAGCCAATTTGTTGAAAAATCGGCATCGTTGTTGCATTCTTCTGCATGTTCAGGCATTCAGAAGGTCTCAGCAGGACCGCGAGTGCCCGTTCATTTCGCAACTATCAAAAAGGAGCAGACCGGTTGAAGCCATTCAGTTTGGGGACAAACCTCCCCGAGGGGGATTGCAATCTTTAACGATGTTTTCTGGCGCTTTGTTCTCTCGCGTTGTTTGCGTTTTTGTCTGTTTAATTACATTTGGCGAGAAGCTAATTACTTCTTTGGCAATGAAGTGATTGCATTTTCAGCCAGTGCGAAAGAAAAAAAGAGGAATTAAAGCTGCGAGCAGCGACGAATGGGATCGTGCACCCCCCGGGCCCGGTAGAAGTACGCAAAAGTTGCGAGTTTGGGATTTGCTCGTGTCTCAGCAAATTTAATCGGTGCCATTTTCCACCCAGCGCATGAGAACGAAAAACTTACATTTTGCGAACGCGGTTCAAATTTTGCAGCAACCTGACAAAATATCTTGGTCAGAACAGATTTGTTACAAGAGGGTGTGCACACTTATGCAATCTCACATGTTTATACACTTGATGTCATGAGAGATGTAACTATGTCACACTGCAGTTTTTTTGGTATCTTAATAGCCTTATCTAAATAAATAATGGTTGACGAAATAAATTAAAAAAAAATCGCAATCGTACAGGGGTGCGCGTGGTGTTTTTTTTCCACCCGCTGTACTCGTTGACAAACGTTAAGTATCCTGCATGATCGGAGTCAATGAGATGCTCCGTGACAATGAGGCGCGGCGTGGGAGTGCACCCCGAGGCCGCGCTCATGAAGCTCTTCGCACAGATGCGGAAAAACAGAGGCGGGATGCGCCGTGGGTCTCTCCACGGCGGGCGGGGGCGGGGGCAGAGCCAGTTCGCGTGGAGACGGGGCTCCTCGGATTAGTCGGCGGGAACATCTGGAAGAACAGGTGGTGCTGCCGAAGAGATGCGAGACACGGGGCAGATCTCTCCGATGCGTTTGCGGAGGTTGAAGGATGGGGGAGAGAGAGCGAGAGAGGACACAAAAAAGGGGCTCTGCGAGAGTTCTTGGAAGATCTCCGCCACCCCAGGTCATTTGTTACATAGTCCATCAGGACTAAAGTGGACTGAGGACGGGACCAGGACCAGACAAATGAACACTAAGCTTCTTGAATTGAGAGAAAGTTCCACAGAGCTGATTTACGAGACACACACACACACACACCCACACACACACTATCATTGCCATTCCAACAGTTCCCTCGCACATTCAATGCCACAATTTAATTTCACTCCAAATTAATTACCTCATTGCGCTTGCCCCAATGTTGACCCACTATAACAAGAAATGAGCTCCCACAACCGGGAGCCATTGGACAGTCTCTCATGGGATTTTATTTTATTATTATTATTTTTTTTTTTTACTATTATGACAATCTTGTCTTTGTATAGTTTTTATACAATTGATTTTTCCGTTGTATTATTTCGTCTTTAGACTTGGGGGTTGCACACTAAATGTACGGTAAATGTGCGTTTTACAGATTTTTTTGCTTTGTATTTACATTTGAACTTGTGCTATAGGTAAGCTGTGTCCTGCCTTCAGTTGCTATGGCAACCAGCTGACTGCCAGCTATAGCCTTAATGTTTAATGGATGTACATGAGAGCCGTATTGATCACCTCATCAAGCCGCTGGCAAGAGAGCAAACAGTGACTTGGCTAAAACTCATTAGAAGTGGCAAAATGCACAAGAGGGGCGTCAACATCATTTTAGACAAAGAACTTTATACTGAAATACTGCTTATTTAATTTAATAAGAATACATTTGCAATAACTATACGGCAATATAATCTGGTCATGTCTCAAATTTCAGAAAGTCAATTTTTGATAGAATAATGCGAGGAAAACGTTTTATGAGAAGTTTAAATTAGATTAAAAAAAACAATAAGAGAAATATCAACAAAATATTACCAGAAAGACAGATTTTTTTTTCAAAAATTGGTAATTAGTCTCAAAAATATTTGAATAGAAATAACTTATTTTCCAAGAATAAAAATGTTAAACGTACCAGCAAATTTTACAACTTATATATAATGCCTTTTTTTTTTTTATTATCGTAACATCTTTGTAATATTGCGACACTATACGTCTATCATCACCACTTTTCTCCGCAGCAGTAATCAAATATTAACTACATCAAGATAAATGCTATGTCCTACCTGTGGCCAATTTTCATTTTAACAATATACAGGCTTGTCTTTTGGCTCCAAAACATTGCAAGTCAGCAAACAAAAAGGACTTACAAATGAGGGGTGAAAAAGCAGGAAAAAAAAAAAAGCGCATGAAATCGTTACATTATTATTTTGTTTTGTAAGGAAGGGCGCCTCAGAGGTCAAAAGGTGCGGGTCTTATCCCGAGGACACTGTGGTTTTTATCTCCTCATCCAACACTGATGTAAGGCTAAAGCCGCTACGTGCTCGGCTCGGTCCCCGAGGGATCACCTCGCAAGCCCAGACAAAAAAAAAAAAAAAAATCTCCAGGTGACAGACTGCAGACGCAGACATTTTTAAGAAAGCAGTGCGTTCGTTCATCCCGGTTTGGAGCTACACTTTATCCCTTCATGCTGCACCCCTGGGGCCAAGGTGGTCACCCCTGACTCATTATATAGGTTCAAAAAATATATACTTAAATGCGTCCACTGCAATGCACCAATTGAAGTACGGTGCATTAATAGTCTTGGAATAAAATGTTTTTTCTGCACTTGTTTGAAGGTGCGTGATTACTCTAACATCTATGCTAATTTGTTAGCCCACCTATGGCTTTTTGCATGAATGGGTCATTCATTTAGCTGTTTAAAGATAAAATGTTTAATTCCCTTTTGTTTGGTGTCAGTTACGACAAAAAAAAAAAAAGCTCGAGACAAGCACACTTTTTTCTAATTCTAATCTTCATTCCCTCAAAGTTGACGTCACATGACAGTCTCCTATTTCTTGACAGAAAGAGAGTCAGTTAATGAGCTACGGAATAAAATTTAAAAAAAATAAAAAATGAAATAAATAAATAAATAAAATAAAATCAATATAACAATTAAATCAATATAAAAATAAAATAAAAATAAAAATAAATTAAATTCTCACAGCTTTTTTCCCCATTGCAAAATGGTAAACTGTATTTGTTGCACATCTGTGCTTTAGGATTCGCAAACCATTTGGCCCTCACCCTTCAATCGGACAATTAGAGATGCATTCCTTGCACATTAGCCCAAGCGCCATTTAGTGTTGCTCAACGGCTCTTCAACCTAATGAGCAGGGAATTGAACCACCTGCTGATTGAACACCCAAAGCCACTGGAAACGAGCTTCCGAGCAGTGGCGCCAGCAAAACTTCATAAACAGCAATTAACGCCACGAGAAGACTAATCTGACTTTTCCCGGGACAAGACAAGCGCATTGATCCTTGTCCTCCCGTTGTTTATTTAGCGCGCCATGCGGCGGTTATAAAAGGTGCGATGGCTGCACGAGGAGCCCTTGAAATGCCAAACATGCTCGGCTTAACAGGAGGCAAATGTCATTTAGAAGGTCAGCGTTCCATGAGAAGGGGGGGGGAGGCGAGGATGGGAAAGGTGTTAAGGTAAACACTTTTAACGCGTCTGCTGAAGGTGTCTTTGCAAGATCCACTCAGGCTTACCGCTCTATTCATGGACTGTTTGCATTATTAGAGTGTTACTTTACAGCTGATTCGAAACATGATGACATGGTTCTGCTTCTGCCTTCTTGAGTGAAAAGCATGAGCGCATCCGATGGAAACACAAAGCCGAGCTAATACAAAAGCTCAAATCAGGGATTAAAAGCCTAAAGGAGTCATTGTCCACAATGTATTTAATTTACAGTGGGACCTCTAAGGCTGAATGCCAAACACAATTTCCCCCTGGGAATAGTCTGCTCCAGTCTCATCCCCTTTTTTTTTTTTTGTCAACAAGCCCTTAAAAAAATAAATAAATAAATGAATAAATAAATACAATTTACAAAACTACATCACATTAGAAGAAAACTTGAAAAAATGAACAAATCGGATTTTATGAAATAAAATAAAAATTAATAGATTATCTGAAAATGTCAGGAAACGCCGAATAGCACATTAAAAGGTGGCGAACTACCATTAAACACGAGTTTAAATGTGATTATTCAAATCTAGACACAGCCACATCATCACTTTTAAGAGGGTGTGCACACTTGCGCAACCACGTTACCTTTATTGTTAAATTTATCATCGCTCTGGAAAACATTTCACCTTCGTTGTTGAGGCATTTGGTTAGTATGCAACTGGTCTTTTACACGGCCTCGTCACCTGACATCTTGATTCAAGCCTGTTTTACTGCCGCTTCCCCTTGCTCCAAACGTGAGCTTTTTTTTGTTTTTGTTTTACAATCTTCTCTTAAATTCCTGTGAAATCACAACAACATGTCACATCATCATCAAGAGAAAACAATTTATTGTCGACAAGATTATATACAAACCAAAAATGATAATACAGCACAATGTACACATGACAGGATTGCAAACAGTACATACATTTTGTTTTAAAGCATCGGACGTGTTTCAGATTATTCACACCCTCAAAATGTTTGCCCGTCATCTATCTGGTCAAATAGTGGCAGAAGCCGAGTCATATCTTAAAACAAATAAAGGCCGAACCCCCTAAATGCCCCCGGTCACTGCTATATTATTTATTTCTAGTATCTCTACCTCCCGAGCTTTAATTTCACTGCTACTTTAAAGCAAGTGGCACAGAACACACTAAAATCGCTCAGTGATTAGCATTTAATCTGAAAGTGAGCATTCGGCAGCTCGCCGCCCCCTTTCCACACCGTCCCTCCCCACCCTCAGTCAAAGTGTCGTCTTGATCGATCCCTGGCAATCCCGCTTCCCACTTAGTGACCCCGGGTCACATGAACACTCACTTCCGAGGCACTTGGACATTGATTCCCCATCAGCACATTAAGATCCCGACAGTTAATTACAGAACAAAAAAGGCAGGAGGCTGGCAACTTTACACCTTGAACACGATCTGGAGGAAGTGCACACGTCTCAATAAAAGAAAAAAAAATAATAAATCCGGGCTCATACATACTCAAATGCTGCTTGTAAAATTAGGAACGCGACAAAACGGCTATCGTACATGCTAGCATGCTACGAACCGCCTTCAGGTTTACATTTAGTTACGTGCACACACTTTTGCTACGAACGATTGGGTTTCTCATCATTTTTTCAAAACGTATCGGGCGTCCATGGCAATCACGACCTGTCATGTTTGCCCATCACGCCCCGCGTGTTGTCTCACAAGCACCCAATCTTGTCCACTGTGGCCTGTCGCGGCCTCCGGGAACATCGTGTAAACGCGGCAACCGCCTCCTTTCGTCGTATGCATCTCTAATCAAACAAGCCCTGTTTACTTTCTCAACCGGTACCAGCCTGCTCCAGATAACATTGTCATTTGAAGTCACTTCAGCGAGCCAGGCAGTCCACCAAAGGCGGGAGAGGCGGGGATCTAAGCGTCAGGTCGATTGTTATTGTCTGAGGCTCGGCCCGAGGTCTCCTTCGAGCTTCGTCTCCGCTAATGGAAAACCATTGTCTGGCACCCGGGACATAACGCGCCGCAGCGGAATACGGACGGGCTTTTGTGAACTTATGCACCAGGCGGAATGTTCTACCTCCTCCCAATTCCCACTGAAAGCTATTTTGGATTTGTAACAGCTATTGAAGTCAATTCTCATTAAGAGCTACACACACAACAGGGTGGAGTTTTCTGACATCATGATAATGCATACAGAACTTCCGGAAAAAAAAAAAAAAACGGCATAAAAGGAAAAATAAAATAGCTGCCTTTTTTTAACACTCTTAATGAGATTTAAACATTTAAAAGTGTCACAACAATGCAAGAGGAAGGCACTTATTTATTGATGTAAGTGGACGGCATGGTGGTTAATTAGCACACGTAAAATGCGCGATGTCACTTACCTTTGCATATAAAGCATCTTTTATTTAGTTTTCTCAGATAATAAGTGTCAGGTAATATCAAATGTAGGAGGCGGATGACTCCCACCCTCCAAGTTAATGAAAAGAGCAAGTTCACAGTCAGTTCAGAGCACTCGGCGTCGACGGATCATGCGTACAGATAGCGGCCGTGGAAATCGGAGGGAAATCTTCCCAGACAGAACATCTCTCGAGAATGAGGGACTCCATTTGGCTCACGGGTTTACTCTCTCAGTGATGATTTTTTTTTTTTTAAAACCACCTCCCCGCTTCTTTTATTGCATCTCAACTTCCCCTGCAGGATTCACCTGTGAACATGTTAGTCCAACACACTTGCCAACGGGGAGATATATCTTTGTGATCCTTTGTGAGTCTTTTGGGGTTTCATTTTCTTTGTGGTGTTCATCGCATCTGTGGGAGTGGGGGGGGGGGGGGGGGGGAGAATAATATGAGCCATCATAAAAGTAAAAAAAAAATAAAAGCAACACTTTTTATTGTGGTTTGAAGCTTCTATTGACAGGATAATGCCTTTAACTTTATTACCATGCAGTGAACGTGAATTCAAGAGAAATGCTGATACTACATTACTCGACTCGCGTTATCGATAGAATAGTTGAGCCGTGTCGTAGAGCTCGATACATTTTAGACGACAAAAAGTGAAAGGGAAAAAATTGACAAAAGAATTTTTTGGTTCAGCCACTTGGAGTGTTTCTCTTCATTATGGTTCACAATGAAAAACAAAAACAAATAAATAAAATAAAATAAATAAATAAAATGAATAAATAAAATAAAATAAAATAAAATAAAATATGCGGCATAGCAATTTTTGGAATGTGTTGGTTACTTAATATTTACCATGCCGACTAAAAAAAAAATCTGTACTGCATTTCAAAAGCAATGCAGGAATACATAGCACGTCCAATGAATGTGTTGAGAAATATACTCAAGCAAATATGATTAGGAATGAAATGTAAAATTGTTTTGATGAATTTAGTGAAAATGTGGCTTCCTCTTAAATGAAATAATTTAATTAAAATGAATGCTTTCAGATGTTTTTGGATAGCAGCACGCCAGGTTTGGCTTAAAAAAAAAATGATCATGGATGACGAGTCGAATACTTTTACGTACCTTTCATGCCAATGAGGTCATGGACCGGCCCGGTAGGTCAACCTGAATGGAATAAAAGCAACAAAATTAGTTAATCAGTTAACACTTGGCTTCAGCCAAAACACTGATATAAGACATAATGCAGTTTATGGATCCATTATGTGCTTCCTTAAAAAGTTCACTGAAATATTACAGCGATTTATCACATAGTTTACATTTGTTGTTAAAGATGGCTAATTATTCTCAGCTTTGCGGCCTAGACACAGACAAGCTAAACATGTTACATTTAAGTTTAGAGAGCGTTTACGTCAAACTATGTTAGGCGAGAGGTTAATCTGGGTCTGGTTGTATTACCTTGTGGGGCGGTGGTCTTTTTAAACAGCTACTGCCATCCTCCCTCTGCTGAGGTCAGCTGGGGGTCATTTAGAGTCTCTTTAACGGACGGGGCTCTTTAAATGAGGGCCACGTGACCACAGGAGTAGAGCAGAAAGAGCAATAATAAACAAAAAAAAAAGGAGAGAGAGCAATCCCCCGAGCTGGGGAAGTGAACTGGCCCGAGAGGGTGTCGAGGAGGCCTTCATGCGGGGCTACGAGCCATGTCTGTCAGGGTAAACACTCACAGAGTTAATGCGTGTTTACGGAAGGTGCTCGACATTATACGGACAAACAGAGAGGAGAGGCAACGTCGCCGGCGCTAAATTTCCCCCCACAAAAAATCTCAGCCGGAGGCGTTCAACCACAAAATCAAATAAGCAAAAATCCCACAACTGTTTTTTTTTTTTTTGTCGATTTGTGTCATCTCTGTCTGCTTTTTAGTTTAAATTAAAATTGGATTTTATCAAGTCAATAACACCAGCCTTTTTTTTTTTTTTTCAAAATATTTATTCAGCATCGACAAGAGGGAAATATTAAAGGGCTTATATAAGCTCAAAATAAAAAATAAAAATCCATATAAGATCAACATGTCTAACTGTGGGAGGGAGGTGGGGTCACATATTCACAAGCATATAAGTTAGTCAAGTTCTTAATTAGGCCTTTGAATTTCTATTCTATCGTGTCAAAATGACTTGTATAAGCGCATTTAAAAAAAAAAAAATACAAGAATCTTAAAAAAAAAAAAAAAAAAAAAAATCACAAACGACAAAAGCCTGTGGACTATTTTGCAGATTTGTGTGTTGGATCTTAAATTCCTATTTATTCGACGTATTAAAGAAGGTTTATGGACACAATTGTATCATGACTAAAACAGCTGACAACATCCACATGACACGCCATGCTTTCATAAGCCCTTTAACACCGACATACTATTATCTTACAAAAAATGAGGAAACAGCAATACAATATGTATACAGTATGACTTTTTTTTTTTGTTGTTGGGGGGAAGGGTGCATATATTACAAGGGACACATTTCCACTGACTCCTCAAGAAAAAGATATCTACAATACCGCACGTCCTAGTACTAACCATTACATAGTTAGCGATAAACCAAAATTTCATTTCAAGTGGATCGAGGGTGACACATTAAGTTGCACCTGGCGGCCGCGCTGATAGCTCGCCGCGACGACGGCAAAAATTGAAATGAGCTCGACACAATAGTCGCCGCCACTGTTACATGACAGCGAGAGAAACTCAAAACATTGATTCTTGTTGATTTCCAGCAGGATGGAAGGATACATCCTGAATTAGATCACCCAGCAGGAGTAAGTTTTTTTTTTAGTTTTTTTTTTAGAAGGACAGCGTGAGGCCCACACCGAAAAGAAGAAAATATTTTGAGAATAAAGACATATTTTGGAGAAAGGAAAAGTCAACGAGTATAATACATACAGAGGTCAGAATTTATGGAGAAACATGACAAGAAAAAAGTTGTTTTTTTTTTGTGAACAAGATAAAGCTATTATATCCAGGAATAAAAATCACCATATTAGGGGGGAAAGTAGCTCATTTCGGAATTTTATTTCGCAAAATCTTCACATAAACGGTAAATCAAAAGGGGCTTAGCACAGAAGCCTGCGGAACACCAACATACTTCATCTAGTTGCAAATTTTTTGAAGTGGAACCTATCCCGTTATTTCACATATTGCCTTTGCGCCCTCTAGTGGCATCTTAGTGCCTAGGACCGATGTTGAAGCAAGCCGAGGAGCTTCATTGGTTGTTTTGTCGCCATCTTGTGACATCGACAGGCATTTCTTAAAGTTTTTCGGGGGTCGTCACTTATTGGTGGCCGGGCTTTGGACACAGTCTGATAATGTTATGATTTTTTTTCTTGCATGACCTGACATAATGAAATTGCCATTTTATTCCCTTAATATATTTTTTACTTTCCAGTGGAGCCCTAATATACCTCAGTGAAGCTGTGGCGCTTCCCTTTTTTTAAAACCAGATTTCAGTCAGTCAGTCCTTCTTTTGAGATTGATTTTTTTTTTTTAAATTCCGTGTTTTAGGTTTCATTTCTAAAAACGTGGGCACATCCATAAAAAAATCCATTACTTGGGTTGGAATTGCCACGAGGACTCGGGTGTGGGACCGTGACACAGTTCAGTATCTGGAGTACGGCTGCTCCCTGTACGTTCCTTTGGTCGCCCTCGCCGACTGCGCCTTGCCGCGACTGTTTGCCCACTCTTCTTGACCTGATTAAACAGGATTGCAAAGTTGCTAAAACAGTCACAAATGAAAACCTTGCAAATTTCCGGAGCGACGGCCGGCCTACTGACTCCACTTGACTCATACCTGGGAGGACTCATCTCAGATAATTGAACGAGCTGATCAAACGTCTACTTGAAAAGGCCCCGTTTAGAGGCTCCAAGCAAAAAGGTCACAATTACCATTAGCCCAGATCAGCCGCGGGGACCGTCAGTGTGAAAGTGGCGCTATCGATGGCACCTTTTGTCTGATCTGCAGCCAGTGCTGAGACTTCCCTGGAGCTCAGGCTCACAAAGGCTTGTGTATATCCCCGCCCCTCCCACCGTCGCCCTCTGTGTACAAGCTGCTGCCAGCACACTGCCGATACCCCTTAATTAAACCTGTCACCCTTTCACTGAGTGTCACTTTGAAGAAATACACCGTTTTAACCTTGTGTTTTGAAACCAAGGAGAGGCCCCCGCTTGGACGGCGTTATCAGCTTCCTTTGAGCTGTCGCCCTTTGGGTGACCCATGGCGAGGTAATACAGTAAAACACTTGGCAGGTTTATTTTATGTGGCGCCATGCAAAATGCTAATGAGCTAAACGCGCGTGATTCTTTTGCTTCCGGCCCAGAAAAGTTGGAAAAGTTGTTTGCTAATCGCGCTGACTAAAAATAGATAAGATACGCCAAACATTTCAAGACACATTTGTCACCACAGAGGCAATTAGTAGTCAAAAATGGAACTGAACAAAGAAAGTCTTCCAATGGAGTGGAAAAAAAGTGGACACAGAAAAATATCAACATCGTGATGTATGGTACCATTATGGGTTATGCTTGGGAGAAAAAAAATAAACAGGACAATAATTTTGCAGGTAATGTATGACAAACAAAGTCAAATAGTAATGTGACTAGACAAAAGTCATAATTGGAATAATAACCAGAACAATATTACGAGTTAATATCACGATAAATATCAAGATCACGATAACCACAATTTTTGCGTATGGTAATTTGACAAGAAAGAAATAAACTGCAGTTTTACCAGAAGAAAGACAAATTTGGGCAAAGTCGATACAATAAAACAGATATTATTATAAATGAGAATTAAAAAAGTCAACCAGTCGGAGAAAAACGACAGCAAGTGTGCTTGTCGCAGTGTAAAAGAATAAGGATGAAGACAAAATCTAAGTTAGCACAACAATGTCGTCGGAATGTTACGAGGGACAAAGTCCCAATGTCATAAAACGGGATGCTCCGTGTCAGTACTTTACCGTCCAATACTTCGGAGTCAATGACAAATGTGACGTTAAGGTCTTTTCTCAGTAAAACAAATTAGGCACACGAGCAAAATACAACAAAAAGGACGAGTAAATGAGCTGTCAAGCATGAAAGTAGCTGGGGGACATGAGCGTGACACCGGTGGGAGATGCAAGGGCAGACGAGATGCTGATAAGCACACTTATTTTTATTGATTTATATTTTTTTCAAACTCACCGTACAACTCGTATGATTCACCGCCTTGTCCGTATTCGTAGTAGTCGTCTGAGCTGTAAGCAGAGAAAGAAGTGGATCCTCAGAGTTATGTTTAAATGATTCTTCTCAACATTAACACAATCTTAACAGCCAACAGAAAAACACTGACGTGTACAAAGGCGGAGAACTAGATCTGCCTTTGAATAGGTCAGCTTTAGAGTGCCTTGTGGTCTGCTGCGAGTGTGTGCGCCACAACTAGATAAGGACGGAAGAGAAACGTGTGTGTGTGTGTGTGTTTTCGACTTGTGGACTGGGTCTTCATGTTGATGGGCACATTAGAACGCCTCGTTGTTTTATATCCTGGAAATTTTTCGAATTTGGAAAGGTTGTGAACAACACTAGATTAACGATAACAAAAATGTTACATAAAAGCAGCGCTCCGGTGCTATTTATTTGTGGTTCGGCGGGGAAGGATCCGCCACCATATTTCCACACAGTTCGACGCAACCGAGTATGGAGATGGACGAGAGGTGGCATCTTTAATGAAAAACAAAAAGACGGGGGCAAGTCAGCTCGGCGGCAAATTCGTTCACGTGCACTCGAGACACTGACAGAACAATCGGTTCAGTCGCGGTGGAGGCAATTCATCATAAGGGTGCCGGGGAGGCGACGCCGGCCGTCACAGCTGGGCCCTCGCCCGCCTGGCTGTCTGTCAGTCAGTGTGAGACAGCGGCGCCTGACTGCCGCGCAGATTGGAGGGCTGAAAGCACCTGAAACCTGGCCGCCGCCGCGACCGCGACCGCTCGTGGCGCGGATGTGACAGATTGGAAGTAACGAATAACAGTTTATTTGAAACCTCGTGTGACTGCAACGGAAGGGACTTTGGAAGCAACGTTTGCTAAAAGGCAAGAAGATTGCTCCTATATTTGGCATTTTATTCCTGATAACGTGGACCGTTTGATGCCGAGCATTCCAATTAAAATACAAGATGTGGAAGTATTTTGAAATATTATCAGTTTCTCTAAAATGCAAAAACGTGCAAAGGAACAAAGTACTAAAACCGAGTCCACGCATGCAGATTATCGGAATTTGATCATTTTTCGTCTCTTCCAAACGTGAGTTTAAGGCAGGATGGTCAAACCGTCTTAATTTTTGGAGTTGTTGGAACATTTCACCTACTTCTCAACTCAAGTCTGTAAAGGTCTGATCGTGGGATATCTCCCAATGATGATCCTGACTGATGATCCTGCGGTGTGGGATGTGTTGATTAGCATCCTCACATACTTATAATTACGTCTAAATGGAATATTTTCGTCACTTTTGCTCAAAGTCATCAAAGATTTGATCGTGAAATGTCATTAAATGATTATCCTTTTTTTATCGTTTTCCTCCGATCAGCGAGTTACTGAGCGGCATACACAAAATGTATGACATGACCTGCTGCAAATCCTTCCACTCCTAAGAGCCACACTTAACAGCCAGTGACATCAATGTTTTATCGTTTTGTTTTATTAATCTTTTCGACAAGACACAGGATTCTTCTTAAGAGCACTTTGGTGGCTCAGTGACACGAGACGAGTTCCGTACGGAGGCTTCGCGTGAATTTGACAGCGCTAATAATGCGGCAACAAACAACGCAGCGTAGACACCGTGTTAATGCAGCTTCCTGACAAAAAAAGTGAGGCCAGCTGCAGTGTGTGTTTTGTTTTGGTTTTTTTTGCGGAGCTTCCAATAAGCCTGTGGCATGTGTGCCAATGTGCATCTTGCATTGATGTCAAGTCACTGGAATATCCTTGGCACTACTCATTGGCTGAGGGAGCTGGGAGAAGGGACAAAGGGGGAAAAAAATAATAATAAATAAAATAAATTAAAAAAAACAAGTGCACTGCACCACATCTGGACCGCCACAACGAGATAGATTTTTTTTTTTTTTCAAATTTTCTAGAAATAAGCATCATGCATCCTTTTGAAGCTTGAGGACACATTTTGTAAAATGACGGGCTTTCCTGTACACAGACTGTATCAACAACAACAAACAAACACAAATAAATTCTAGACAGAACAACCTCCATTCCAGGGTGTAGGTTGTCAGCTATTTGATCTTGATTTATTTTAAGCATCTTTCCTAGTCAGTTGAGCTCCAAGCTGCCACTGCTGCACCACGCACCTCTTCTAAGTGCAGCTGACACCAGGAAGACAAAACGGCACTCCCAACATCACGATTCACCTGCACTTAACAATGCCATCAAAGGAATGCTTGTGTTTACTACGACTCTACCAAAGACGAATTCACATTTTTTTGGGCTCCTTGAAAACGCACCAATGTTGGTGGAAAACGCCAGAGTGGGCTTTTGGATATTTTGCCAAGTAGGCTGGCAGGCATTGATTAATGGGTTGAGTCAGGGGTGGGCAAACATTTTGATTGGTGGGCCACAAAGGGTTCTAAAATTTGACAGAGGGGGCAGATGGATGCAGTGTTTTGGTCACCTCACCTCATCGGAGAAAAAAAACCAAACATTTAATTTTAAATGAAAATGAACAAAAGCATGACAACAAAATATATGTTTTTGAAAAATCACAGCATTTAAAAAATAACTCAAAAGGTTCATTAATTTTTTTTTTCAAGTTTGGCGGGCCGTATTAAAACATTTAACGGGCCGCATGTGGCCCCCGGGCCGTAGTTTGCCCACACCTGGGTTAAGTATTGCTTTTTTTTTGTGTGTGTGTGTGAAAATGCTTTAAAAAAAATCTGTTTAAAAAACCCCAAAACAAAACAAAAAAAAAAAACAACCACTGTTGACTATCCAGGATCCATTCTGTCTGTCGTGCGCCACGAGTTGCGACATGGCGCAGTCACAGGTGAGAATGGGCGTTCCCCTTCTAAATAGGTCAGCTTTTGATTCAACATTCATTAGTAGAAGACCACCGCTGCTTTGTGTTACCTCACTGGTAGAGCACATCTGTCTGGAAATTCTGGCCCGGGCCTTGAGACACAAAGACAACAACGACAGCAGAGCAAGTGTCTTGCGTTGGGAATGTGACTCCGGGCCTATATTCCCTTCGCTTACAAAAAAAACAAAAAAAAACCTCGCTTCTGTCATCTCTGTAAATGCCTCATCCTGAGCCCTGATGTTGCCGTTAGGGCGAAGCAGGTGTAGGGGGGGTGGGGATGTTAAAATTGAATGATGTCGTACACGTCCCGAGTGGACTTTGTTTTCTTACTCATGCCGTCCTCGGTGATGAATCTGAAGAGACCTCACAGGACATTAAAGGAGGCTGCAGAGGTACGAGGTGGTGTCATGTTAACGTGATAAAGTTTTTTCTTCCTGGCGTTAACAGCGGCATGTTGTATGCAATAAACAATGACCAGAAGGAAGAATTTCATCGTAGCCGGAGAACATAACGTCCTCCGTGTCGGCGCGTTGCCCTTTTGTATGTGGGCGACTTATAGTTTTACATCGGAAAACAAATCACTTGTCGTTGTAAAACCGTGTCCGCACCGGATTAACAACTGTACTGTCGCTCCAGATGGACGCCAATTAAAAAGTTTGTCACCACCGGTGTAGCTTTACAATGCAAAAAAAATAAAAATTGTTCCTCCTCCAGTCAGGTGATCCACTCTCAGGTGTTTGTGCAGTGTACCTTTGCACATTTGTCCACTTCAACACGGGCAAATTGGCCCCAAAAGCAGCCGGGAAGCAATGTTGTGCAAAAAAAGCCAGCGGAGCGGCGAGGGCGTCGGACAATAAAGCACAATATGGGCGGTGTTTTGTTACCGGCACAAAAAAATGTGAGTGCAGCATTTTAGTTGTGAAAGGTTTTCTAACCTTGCATCTGCCCCGCTTTTTCACCGGTCATTTTAAAAATGTGTGGGCAGGGAGGGCGAGGGGGAGAAGGAGGGGGTGATGCCAGCCATTTTCCTCCTCCAAAAGCCCAGTTTTATGAAAGGACCATATTTCCTGGGTTGACACACTTCTGTAATGCTCCTTTTTTTTTTTTTTTTGCAATCACGCCTTTCATTCTCATCTGGCGCCGGCTTGCAAAGGACAGTGCTGAGTGCAAATGCCTCACACAGACCCTTCTGATTACAGCCGCACGCTGGTGATTTTTATTTTTTTTTTTGCAGACAATAGAAAAGAAAAGAAAACATCTGGGGCAAATAGCAGCACCGTTTGCCCGTTCCCACTTTGGAGTGAAATGACGCTGACGCATGCCAAATCCTCCGTATGGATACGTTGATTGCCAAATGTGGTGGCTGATTACAAAGACAACTCTCAAGCTGACCTCACCTCAAATGTAATCCTCAAAACTATTCCACAAAAGGTACAGCCGATTTTCTTGACACCACGGCAGCGGCATTAATCGCCCAATATGCTTTTTTGACGAGCGGTGTTTTTCATAAAGCCCTCCCCCCTTCGTTACAGATCCCCCCCCCCCCCCCTTTCACCTTAGATGCGGTCAAATTCCCTCCACAGCACCTGTCACTCTTCTTGATGAGCTGTCAACTTTGAAACAGCATCAAGGCACGCAGCAGCACTGCAAATGTCTCGGCGTCTGACAGCTAGCACAGCCAATCGGCTAAAATTATAGAGAGGCGGAAATAAAACGGTAGAGAGGAAAAAAATAAAAATCAGAGTTCTATCGTACTAAATGGCTCTGTCAAAGAGGTTGGCAAATATAGCAAAGTGCAGTGAAGAAAAATAAACGCATGGAGACGTGTTTGGAGGAAGGTGTCCTTTACTTTGTCACGTCCGTCCTCCACCATCAAAGTTGTTGTTTGGCAATGTTAGAAAAAGTCCGGATGTGAGGTCGCAGCGGTTAAAAAAAAAAAATGTTACCCCCAAAAAGTGTTTAGATAAAAAAATTAATTATTAGTGTCAAAATGTTGCAATTGAGTTACAATTTGAGTTCAATTGTTTTATTTTGCAGTGGAAAAAGAAATAACAGATTCGTTTTCGGGGTGAATAGCTTTCAGGTGGCCGGCATGACAGTCCTCTTTTAGCGCCAAGAAAGGTGCGATTTTTTATTTGATTTTTTTTGGTGCCAACGTACACGTTCCACTTGTCTACATCTTGTGTTAAGATTTACACTTGCTCCCAAGGGACGCAACTGCCATTTAAAAACAGTGTCACACAGACTATATGCGCACCGGCGCACCCCTGGGATCCATAACGTTCCAAAGCAAAGGTAAAGGGGAGTGTGTGCCGTGTCAAAAAAAAAAAAAAAAAAAAGCCTCAAGTGTGAAGCACGAAATAACACTTAAATCCTGCCCAGGCTTTGAGTAGATTGCTGGCCCGTGACCCAAAGTGTCCAGCCAGGTGCCATCCATTCCCTTTTTTTTTATTATTAATAGAAAGACCCAGTCTTGAATTTGCTGATAAATTTAAAGAGTTCGGTCAAGCAGCCACTTTAACCTTAGCATTGCAGTGATACTTAAATAGTTTGTGATCTCCCCTGAGATAAGCACTCTGACGCCAGGAAAGCTTGTGTGTTTTACAAACTCCGTAAAAGGAAGCTGTGATGACTCCCACCGGCTGTCACGTAAGGGTTCTGCAAAGGCTCCCCCAGGCGCTTGCTTGATTCTGTAAATATCACGAAAATATCTTCAGGGTGTCTCAAAACAGCTTTATATCTCAAATCACATGTGTTACGTTGCGAAAAGTCGCAACGTGCTCGCCACGCGGTGGCCATGAAGGATTTGAACCAGGTACGAGAAATGACCAGGTTTTGTGCTTTGTGGAGTTAAAATGTGAAACTCATTTCTTACATCTTACTGCTAAATTAAATACAAATAGTAAGGATGCAATCTCACACTCGTGAAGGCACTGTATAACCAAATTAACATATGCGGCACAGCCATCTCATAATAAATAAAGATATAAATAAATAAATAACACTTCCACTGCCTTTTGCTTCAAGCTCCCGAGGAGACATTCTGTCGTCTTGGAGAAGAAGCCATCGGGTTAATTCGGTGGCAGAGAGACTGTAAATTGTGTTGCTTGTTATCTTTTGGCAAGCGAAAGCCTGCCGAGAAATCACAGGCCAGACCGGTGACTCTCTAGGTGAGAGGAACATACGCACGCAGAGTACACACGTCAAGGTCTTCCTGCAGCTGAGACCATGACCGCTTGTTCAGCCTGCGCCTTTTGTCCATTGTGTGTTGACAGAGGACGTCATCGTGAGAACGGTCATCGAGTTAAGCACTACGTTACGTTCATGACTGGAATATTTTATGTCGACAAACCGAATAAAAACGCAACTAAGCTCATGACATGCAATCTTTTTTTTTTTTTTCCTCCACACCTTTTTAATGGCCTGCTGTATTGTGTGTAAGACACCGATGCGCAACGGGGGAGTCAACCAGTGATGGGTTTTTTTTTCTGGCTTCTAAAGGAGTGTCAGTGGCGTAGCAGAGGCGGAACACCACCAGCTGTGACCAGAGAGTGATGCATTATACCCAAGTCGAACTGTTTTGAAAGCAATTTTGACATTGCATCAAATTATCTGAATAGGGTAAGCTGCAATGGCTGCGAGGACACGCACTGGACGGTTTGATTCCAATGGTGAGTTCTTCTCTACAAAATTTCAATGGTATTTTGACGGTCTACGAGGACGCAAATTGGCCTCAGTCCGCCTTGGTAAAAAAGTTACAAAGCTCACTATGTTGGAGAAAGAGAAGATGGGTGGGGGTCACTGTGAGCAATCACCCACCCAAAAAGATTAACCCCAGGCGACGTAGCGCTCATCCTGACAGAGCCATAAAGGAAAGCATCGACCAACCTGCTCACTCGGGAGAAATATGTCCATTTCTTCACCCCTGCGGGTGCAGCCAATACGTTCCCATTGTGGACATTCTAAGTGGGCTAACAGTCATTATTTTGGTCAAAAATGGCGCCGACAGACACGCATTGTTGCGCATTGTTAAAATACTGCAGGGCACAAAGCAAAAACCTTTTGACCTTGTGTAGCTTGGGAAGTGCGACTGCTCCCCGGATACAAAGAAATCAATATTTTGCATTTAGCTGTCCGGGGGGTGGGGGTGGCTTTTGTTAAATGGACAAAAATGAGTTTACAATGAATAAGAGTTGCCACCAATTATATACATAAAAAAAAAGATATTTACTGGGCAACCCATCTTAAATGATCACTGTAAGTCTCCAATGAGTTCAGGGTCAACCACTGGATTGTAAATAAAGATTTCAAACTGTCGGGTATTTGCAATATTCAAACGTTAAAATTCCAGTGTCGCTCAATGAGTCAAGGAAAAATCGGAAGAACCCAACTTACTTCTGTGCTTGATTGCTGTAGTTGTTGTCATAGGACTCGTACCCTTGGTCATCGTACGCGGTTCCATAGCCGTCGTCGTAGTCCTGAAACACAAGATGAGGACAATGACATAACGAAGCAAAGGGTGACTAAAAATGGAACGTATGATACCAGCTCACTCACGGATCCGTGAGAAGGACAGAGTTAATGTTCGGGTGACATCGCAGCAACCGATATAGTCAGAGACACGATACGATAGCCGAGAGCAATCATTTCAACCATTTTGCATCAATGCAGGCCAATCTGCCGACGCCGCCTGGGCCAATGGAGCAGCGACCGCATCCTCTTTGTATCAAGTGAGTGACAGCGGGATGGAAGGACGCACGCGGCGGTCACGTCTCATCACCACCTCAAAGCGAGAGCCTCGAACATCTGTTTGGACTGTGGCAATGTTCCACCCCCCCTCCGTCCACCCTTCTGCATGGCACAGGCGCAACCCCTCCGCCAAGAGGAACATCAAAGCAAACCGCTGCCGCACCCGTCCTAATTCGGGATAAACGAGACTTGCGCGCCACAAAAGGTTTCGACCCCTAGCGACATGTCTCTTATCACCGCCCCCCCGACTCATGCGCACTTCTCAGCTAATTCCATCTGCGTCCGATTTGCATGCATGAAATTAATGTCTGTAAGATTTAGCCCCACAAGAAATACTCATCACATCCGCTTTATTATTAAGGTACTAATGCCTGATTACAAGTGCACTTTTTTTTCTTTTTTTTCCAGAGTTCAAATTGAGTCTTATCGTGAAGTCTCTTCGGAAAAAAAAAATGTGAGGAATAATACGACAGATGTATAAAGTTCTTCAAACGGTATAAAGTACGGTTATATATACATATATATATATATATATATATATATATATATATATATATATACTGAAACATCTCAAAGTCATTGAAATCAATAAGCAAGCATTTCCATGAAAAAAAACAGCTTTCCGTTAAAGGTAATTAGGGAAAAAAAGATGTTCAAGATTTTGGGGAGGCCGCGGCTCTGCATCCCAAAAAAACAGCAACCAAATCCCATCTCCACATTCATAAGCAAACTGTAATAAGATGACCATTTTTAAAACCGTTTCTTGAGGATCATTAATGTTCATAAACTGGACACAAAGCAGAAAGTGTAAAGAATTTTTTTTTGCTTCTAAAATTGGATTATCTTTTTTTTACCATATTATCATTGTTATTATTGGGAGGGGTTTCTATAAAGAGTCAAAAGTTTATTATGTGACTCACCATACATAACGTATCGTTGTTTTAATTAAAATACGGATGCGATCCACAAACGAGTGACAATCTATGGCGTCAATAACAAAATCCCATTAGCTTTATTGCCCGACAAATTATCTGCCGGTCCATTCCTTGCCCTCTTCCACAAGTGAACAAAACGCAACCGAGATATGGAAATTACAATTGCATCCAGAAAGATAACAGCTGAGCTCACACAAAGAGCGGCGTTCCCTTAGTCACTTTTAACAGATAGACTGCTGAAATAAACAAGGTAAAATATCAGAAATGTCAGCCTGATATGAGATCTTTTGGGTAAAAAAAAAAAAAATAAATAAATTATATATATATATTTTATATATATTTTTTTCTATCCCTGTTTCCCAAACTCCGAGCAGCGTTTATTTTTATTGTTATGAAGTTATATCTATTATATCTATTATATCCAGCTCCGGGTGCAGGCAGGAAAAAAAACAAAAAAAAAAAAAACAAGTGTTATGTTATGAATATTGAATAAGCAGCGACACAAAAAGTAAAATCATGTAGCACGGCGGTGAAAACACAGTCTGAGCTGTCAAATAAAATCACTGTGGCGCATGTATACAGTCAAAGGCTGCACTGCATAACAAAGTAAGTTGTCATGTATTTAAAAAAAAATAAAAAAAAAAAACTCCCAAAAATAAGGACAGAACGATTACTGTCCGTTTGAATGCGTTTTGTGCACACACGCAGTTCCATTCACTTACCGTGTCGAAAAAAACCACAATGCGCAGCTGCCTCAATTTCAGAGAAATATTTACATTTGCGCTCTTTTCTCGAGAGGAAATATGAAGCTTTGATACAAAATTCATGTATGATCCAGGTACTATAGTTCTCCTTATGACCATTTGATCATAAATTAATGAGATCATTTTTTTTTTTTCTCAACTTCAACCTGGTTAGAATGGAGCAAGTATGCAAACTTCTATCTGAAAGCAAGTAAACGAGACCACAAATTTCTTTTTTTGATGTATTCAAACTGGACTATTTTGCAACATGTGTTTGTATGTTGAGTCCCCTCCAATCAAATTCATCCGCTTTCGACCAATCGCTGCGCAAAATGTAACGAGATTCCCGAGAGAACATTTCCGACTCTGACTTGGTCTATCGTGGCTTCGTTTCCCGTTCTGCGCTGCCAAAAAAGTGGTTCAACAACGGGCTTGTTGAGTTATTATGTCTTTAATTGCATCCCCATTGAGTTTGGAAGTACGATGAGGTGATTTAAGGTGAAATGTTGGCGTCCGACTCCAGTCACTGGCTGCTACTAGAAATGTGAATCAAAGAATATTTCAAGTGGGTCAACGTTGCACAAAACAGCGCGATGTGTGACCCATTTCAGTGGCGCTTTCTTGAAAATGCTGGTCCGCTCTTCTCATCTCTGGGAAATAACAGGCAAAGAACGGAATAGTGGATGTCTACTCCTGACTCCTGATGTTATGGTAATATTGTTTACAGTAAGAAACACTGTGCAAAAGCCGCCACTTGCAAATTTAAATTATTAAGATTTTTTTTAAGTGTCTTGGTGGAAAGATGCACAGTTATTTGACACATTTCCCTAAAATTCACGTTCATGTCATGACAAAAAAAAAAAAATATATTATTTTTATTTATTTATTTTTTTTTGCTTTAAGGCATCCATTTTAGCTCTTACACTGAATGCTTCTCGGAAATTGCCCGAAATGGGATGGGCCCCTATGAGTATTTACTTTTTAAACAACATACAGAATATTTGATTATTAATAAGAAAAGAAAGCGTATGTACCTCTTCCTTGTCAGTTATTACTCCGCTCTATCCCCTGAGCAAGGCACCGTCAGTATAATCGGTTCCCCGGATGATACACTCCGGTTGTATAACCTTGTACTAAGGAGCGTATTAACCTTTAACGCTGTTATTGTCATTTATTAGAGCTCAGTTCCCTTTACAAGCGAGAGCTAAGGTCGACTGATAAATCACATTGTCGGAGGATTCTTTTCTTCAGTGTCAAACGTGTTGAAAATTGCTTGAAATAAGACGGAGGAAATACAGCGAGTGAAGCTATTGAGATATCTGATATCCCCCCCCCCCACCCCTTTACTCGAAATATCTTGGCGAGCACAATAACGCAACACGCCTGCAACACTGCTGTGCCCCCGAACACTAGACAGGATTAGTGTGACAGTGAATGGTTTGGGGGGGCGGAGGGGGAAAGGGGAGGGGGGGTTATTGGATGGGGCAGAGCCGGCAAAAGGGAGTCAGATAGCGCTCCCTAAGTGACTCTTTCATTTGTATGCCAGAGGACGGCTGAGAGGCGTGTTGTTAAAAGATAAGGGGCGGCCTCTGAGGCCACTAAAGACGAACAGAGGGCTCGCTTCTGCGTGTTACGACAGCGCTATCGCAGCTGCTCCACGGTGCGCCACAACAACGCCGCAGCAGATAGGACGACATCGATATGCTCCCCTGCGCGACGCCGGACTTCATTTTCAAAAATCAACTTATTTCTTCAAATGGCGGCCGATCAGGTGTTTATTTACTCTGTTATAAGAGAGTCGCAGGGGGTAAGGTGTTTGAAAGGAATTTCTTTCATTTAAGATTTGACATTGGGCTGTCTATGCGTCGTCTTCAACTCCCACCATGAAAAAAAATAAAAATAAAACTAAACTGCCCTCATGTCGAAGTAAAAGTGATTTTGTGGCAAATGTCTTAGATCTCTCCCTTTTTTTTTTATCGTATCCGAATCAAAAGCTTATTCACATCTGCCCTGCGCCTCGTCGGAAGCTCGGGCCATTAATGAAAAAGCCCTGCAGAAATCCCCCACGCACTGCAAAGATGAAATGAAATAGCGCTGCCTCTGCCTCACCTCCAGGCCGCGTTACATCCAGGACGGGCCACCAGCCCATCAATTACACCCATTCAGCCCGTCGTCGGATTGCACACCTACACTGCGAGGCATTCTAGATCAAAATGTAACGTTTTGCTCACGCTGACCAGCGGATGACCTTTGTGCTGCGGCAGCGGAATGGAAAGAGCAAACGTGCAGGCGTTGAACCCATCATCCGCCCACCTACGCTCCAATAATCCATCTGTATGTGCATATATTGGCCAATTCATTTCAATGGACATGCACCGCACACCCTCGTCCGTCTGTCCAACCGTCCATCCATATGCCACCCGACGAATAAAACGACAAAGGGTGCAGGGTGCAATTAGCACTGCTTGACTCGACAGGGCTGAACATGTTCAGCATGGTCGGAGGGACTGGAGGAATTTATTTTATTTTTGTATTTTTTGGAGTGTGAATTGAATAAGCAACACCAATGCACAAGAACAGCAGGAGTGAGCTTGACTTGGATATAATTCCTCTCAATTCTATCACATCGCTCTACAAGTTACCAATTTTCTGAAATGATTTTTTTTTTTTCCTCCGATCCCCGATTTAGTATGACGAGTGTATCAGATTGGTGTCGCCGCAAATAGTTGGTGATTGTATCACGGCGTTCCATGCGGAAGCAATTGAATTTTAAATAATTTCGTAATGAGGCTCCCCCCCGGGGAAACGGAATCTTCCACATCTGTGGATTATGCAAAACACAACCCTTTGAGGAACGGGAAGAATCATCCATCCGTCCATAGAGTTCCACAAAACATCACCAGGAGGAAGCCTGGTGGGGAGCGATCGACGATATGATACGAAATTCTACTTATAATCGCGTGCATATAAATATTGAACCTTTACAGTAGCGTGGCATTTCTGAACGGCGAACTGGTGGTGACAAGTAGTTTAGTAGTATCTTATTTAATGAATAAATAAAAATAAAAATAAGAACAGCTGGAGAATGTTTTCGAAGTCTGTGAATGAAACCTCGGGTAAACCGGGAACATCACTTTGTCATGTCACTGATGACTACAAAAGGGGTTTGTCAGCACCTGATGGCAAACGCTTGTCTCGCGATGTATTCGGATAACACGGAGCGGCTCGTTCCGTCTCTAATTTGCCGTGATGTGGTTAGATTTATCATCCGGCAGATGCCGGGATGTTTTTTTTTTTTTTTGCTGCGCCCGACCAGATACACAGGTGCCGGGTGTCGGGGGATGTAGTTTACAACGGTGGCAATGATGGGAAACATCTGGTCTCGGAGTCATTCCCTCGACCTCCACGCATTTGAATTGCAACCCCGCTGAATAAACCT
Organism: Idiotropiscis lumnitzeri; assembly: GCF_059441095.1. Classification (NCBI taxonomy): domain Eukaryota; kingdom Metazoa; phylum Chordata; class Actinopteri; order Syngnathiformes; family Syngnathidae; genus Idiotropiscis; species Idiotropiscis lumnitzeri. Next base: position 12,166,530 of record NC_142406.1, on the reverse strand, counting down.
GTCACATGTGCTTAGGCACGGGCCGCTGCCGTAATAACCCAAGTCGGGGCCGCCGCCGCTCTTCCATCACTTCAACATGCGACGGCGATGCATGAGCTGCTGGACCCCATCCAGCTCGGGACTTATTGGACAAATGCAGAAAAGAAATCACGTCATCTCCTGTAGATTTAGATTTCACACCGACCTCCCTTTTTTCACAGGACAGCATTTTTTTTTCAGCGACAGGCAATGCAATAGCCAGAGTAAAGCTGACGTCATACCTTCTTCAGACCACAAACCAGTCAAGACTAAATCCGAAACTAAAACCGACATCGGGGTCACTTACATATTCGTCATAAGTGTCCTGGACGATGGGTGGAGCTGGTCGGTACCCAGTTGCTGGGGGGGCTCCCCGAGCTCGTTGCACCCCCCTCCCCCTGGCAGATGCTGTGCGGCTGGGCGGGGCTCCTCTGGGTGCCGCTCCTCTTGGCATAGCCGCATGCAAGGGAGGTACTCCTCCTCGACTCCTGACACGGCGCACAAAACACAAGCTTTAGTTGAATGTGCAAAAACATAAATAAACAAATTTGGTGATTGAGAATTTATGCGAGCGCTGTTCATAAAAAAAAAACTCAAAAGCACGCCATTAGGCGGCAAAACTGTACGGGGCCCTGAGAGTTGGACCTGGACAGTTATTTCATTGAATTGACAGAAACCGCTGCAGTCGGCTGGGTGACCTTGCGGTTTGTTCAAAAAGTTACAGCTTTTATCGTGGCGGCTAAATCTTCTCAAAGGGCAGGTAAATGATGAGAAGCAACAACACACAGAAAAAAAAGAAAAAAAAACTACCAAAGGTGGCTCAGAGGGTCATTTGCTTTCTGCACTTTTCATTCCGTGTGCGGTAGCGCATTGGTGGAAAAAGTTGGATTCTCAAAACTATCGGGGACCGTGGTGGATGTTTGCTTGAAAGAAAGGTGAACAGGACTGATGCTGAGGAGGTGGGAGAGTCGGGTCGAAGGGGCAAGCTTTTCTCAAACATTCTGTTTTTTTGTTTTTTTTTTCCACTAATCGGCCCTCCCTGAGTTTAAAGCAAAAAAAGAAAGTCCTACTGCTGACAAATCACAATCATAGTGAAGAAAAACTGCACTCGAGCGCTCTTATGTTCTGTATTTCTTCAAACCAAATTATGCACGGTCGGCACTAATTACAGCTTGAGTTAAAACATAGCCAATTATATCCAAACTCAGAGCACCGTAAACAACCTGGGTGTCCTTGGTTAACTTAGATTCCAACATAAAATGTGTTGATTTTCCTTTTATTGCAAATATAAGCAAATACACACCTTGTGGGTTTTTCTTCAAAGTGCTGAAAAAAAAAAACTTGGAATGGCCACCAGTATTTTTATTTTGTGTGATATCTCAAAGGACTCCGGAAGCTCAGAGGGATGACGGTGATCAAAGTCGGCCCCCGAAGATCTCTCGCATATAAAGGCGCTTATGCTAATATTTTCATTGTAAAAGTCCAAGTACTTATAAGATTAGGAATAGCTTCAATAAAAAGATTTCACCACGTTTCAGAGGACACCTTGTTGGTCCATTCCCAATTTGAACATGTATGAACATTGCACATGTTTGTCTCAACTCATTTTATCCCAGCCAATTTTCACGAGGGGAAAGCCCTCAATCCCAGCGTTTTTCTGGATTTTGCCAGGCCTACAGAATATTGTGTTCTTAAGATATAAAAACACGGAGCAATGATGTAAAAAAAAAAGAAGAAAGACTAAGACGTATAAATACGTCTTTGGGCGGCAGGCACTACAATTTTGAAGACTTATAGCTAAGTTTTTTGGATTAAATGAGTTAAATAACAAAAGAAAACAATGACTTCTCTCGTTTTAAAATAAAAAAAATTTAAATTAAGATATCTTCACGGAAAAAAACACAAAATCAAGTTAAATAAAGAAAATAAAAATCAATAAATTGACCATTCATTTTAGTCAATCAAGAAAACGTCTAATGTCGATCCCTCGTTTCCATGGCAACAACTAATTGCACTGTATAGCAGAATTAAACATTGCCAAGTGTGCCGCAGCTATAAAACGACATCATTAACCGTGAAAGTGCGACAGGATCCTACGTGGCAACCAATTAGAGGGTGAACGCCGTCTCGGTGGCTTTCCCAACAGTAAATGAACCCAATTGCGCAAACGCACACGCCCGTGCACACAAAAAAAAAAGTGTAAGACAGAAAATGAAGACCGTTACCTGAGAGGTCCTGGCACAGGTGTCCCTCTCGTACGCGTGGCAGACTTGCCCCTCACCGCTGGCACCTTGGCATCCTCCGAGCCTCCATTCAGGTATGTGAGCTCCTGCAGCTGAGCCTGTCTGATCTCATCGTTGTAATCCTGCACACACATTAAATAAAAAAAAAAAATTAAAAAATCATACTCACATATGCATACATACAGTAATAAACTCACTTTCAATTAAACTGTATTCAATTACGGATTTTATCTCCAGGGCTACAGCACCAGGATGAACTAATTAATACACTATACAGTGCTGCTGTTCATGAGACAATAAAAAAAAAAAAAACACCACACTGATGAATATGCAGACCGCTATTTGCCTTTTCATGCGGCGACATAACTGCAATGGACTACATTTTGAAAAACATTTAAATGTGCATTGACACGAGCCGTATGTGTCAATGTATTCCGTGGGGACTGAAGAAAAAAAAAGGCAACAGTGAACGGGGGGGGGGGGGTTGCTGTTGGTTGGTTGGGTTGGGAGTTGGGCTGCAGATAATTAATGAGATGCAAATCGGTATCGCTGAGAGCATTGCAGAGATCATCTATAATAAATGGCGGGAGAGTAAATAAGCTCGGTGCGGCACACTGCTACCTAGGACGACATGGTGGTGAGAGTAGCCCCGCCCCTTCTTTTTAATGTGTGTGATAAAAATGGTGATTGTTCCAGTGAGGACATTTTTCATTGTGAGGACGTGCGAGTATCATACCGGTATGAGAAACTTCTTGATCTCCTCCAAGGCGTGGCCCATCCTGGCGTAGGCCTCAGCGGGCGGAGCGAACACCTCGATGAGGACGTGCAGGTCTTCGTTGAGGTGCTGGTATTTGGCCTCGCCGCTCTGGCGCAGCTCCTCTTCCTGACGAGGCGAAAACATTGCAGGCTAAATGGGATGCCAGTTAGCTGTCAGCTTGCGCGATTGGCCCAGATTTCCCATTACGGGAGGAGAATGATGCTTTGCCGGGGGAGATGTGTCTTGGGGTGCGCGTGTAAACAGGCATCCTTAAAATTATTTGGACTGCAGCCGTCAGTCACCACTGATCGCTTTTGTCCTGTCACAGCTGCCACGTCCTCAAATGAGACTTTGCTCCCGTTTCATTGTCGAGCCGTTTAAGCTACGTAAATTGGAGTTGCAATGGCATTCTCAATGTTAATAACACTTGTGGCGATAAAGACCTGCTCCAGTATTATGTTTCTATCACATTTTATTAGTAATAATATAACGGCAAAGTGTGATCACATTGTTAATGTCGCCTAATTTAAAACAACCTTGTTAGCATGTCCGCTTATGACAATGTATTAGCATTAGCGTCCATGCTAATGTTACCGTTTGGAAAATGTAAGCACAATGCAAATCCAATGATTTTGGTACATGATGCTAGGAAATGTTCAACAACGCATTCATTGCCATGACGACGGGGAGCACGGTCGAAAGGGTCGCGACAAGGTGAGCGGCTACGACTGAGGGAAAATGCAGCCTAAAGGAACAAGCAAGCGAACATAGATGGGAAAAGTATCGATTGTATTTTCATTTGTGGATGCAGCACTTCATCGCTCAGCCACCAAATCCTCCATCCGTGCATTTCGGACCACAATACTGCTGTGCCCTTTACGAAAGTGTTAAGAATCAGTTCGCCAGAGCTTCATAAACAAATTTGCACATTGATCAGCTTGTCGGTTCAGACAGCATGGCAGACATTAAGTCTGTTAAGAACAGACGCTGCAAGTTTCTTTCACTTTTACTTCCATCCCACTCTAGAAACTAAAAATGCTGTAAGGCGAAGAATTACGCAAACTTTAATCCCATCACAACTTCACTTTTCATCATCTGTCGTCACCGGAGTTAAAACGCGACATGGTGAAGTTTGGGAATCGGTTCAAGCGCACGTTTAAATAAATAAATAAACGAACGCTCTACAAACCCCACAAACAGAGCATGCAACTGCAACTCGCTCAAGCCCACGATGGGAAATGATAGCACGTAAACAGCGGCGGGCTGCGGACCACTTGGGCCCCGACAGAAGCAGGCCACGATAATGTTGATGATGGTAAATAGGACGGCAAAAGCCCCAAATGTCTCCGATAACATCGCATGAAGAAACAACAGGTTCAGTGTCCCACTTTCTGGGTTTTTCCACCGAAAGCGTCGTCTTCTCCGGGGCTTTCCGATCGTCGCTACTTCCTCTTTCGCTTCTCCCAGCCAGTGTCTCTGATGCCACCTAATTATAAATAACCTTCTTTTAAGAGCGCCTGTGGTATGTTAATGATATGGTAATTTGCTCCATAGATCTGGGCTTTCACCGAGCCGCCGGTGTTGAGCGTGTAAGCAAGAGTGTGAGGAGCGACGCAGATCTGGCCCTGCTTTTCTCTTTCATGTGTTGGGATATTTGAATTGGGGGGAGCTTGGAAAAACAAATATCATTGTCTTATAAAGATGACTCAGTCTAATGATACCATGAGTCATTTGGGCAGAACTGCTTTAAAATTCAAAGCAATGGTGGGGAAACGAGAGAGCCTGTGAAAGCCATGAAATTGTAAGAACAGATAAACCCTCAGAGGAACTGTTTGGAAACAAAAAACATAAAAAGCACAAAAGCTCACAATACATGACCTCTGACGAAGACATTCTTCAACTCAGCACCTTGCATTTAAGATGTTACTCTCATACGTAGAAGGAAGTCACATATGGCGATATCTCAGTCTACATGAACACCAACACACCCTTTGCCTATAGAAGTTCTAAGAACCATGGAGGCCACGCTATCAGCGCGGATAAGATGCATCCATGATCCGGCCGCGGCCGACAGCAGCTAAGCAGCCCACAGAGACAGATTACAGCTGTCCGTTTCTCACATCTATTGGCGGTATCTGCCTTTTTTTTCCCCCTGCACACCCCACCCGCCCCAATAAATCTTCTTAGAAATAACGGTTCACTCTGGAAACACACCGGGGTGGACGCTGGAGCTTGTGCAGACGGGGCTTTGAGGGAAAGGAATAGCTGAGCTAAATCCACTTTCAAATTAAATATTAAAGGAAAGGAGTCGGGGAAAAATGGGACGGATTATATTGTGCTGCCAGCTCAGCATCAGGTGAGGACTCGCGGCCAATCTGCAACACCGGGAAGCAAAAATGGAGCTATTTCTTAAACAAGGAAGGAGAGTAAAGCGACACTAACCGCTTCAAATTCTGTTGGATGAAACAGACACTTGAAGTAATTTACCATGACACCAAAAGGTTAAAAAGCCAAATATGGCATCACCAAAAAAAATACGTGCATGCCATTTGACTGCAATAGAACCACTGAGAGGACATGCTAACCACAACTTAAATTAGCTTGAATGATTTTAGCCTACTTCTCTACAGTGGTTATTTTAACCCTTGTGCGTGTTTGCCCATTTTTTGGCCTTTTTTTGGATTTTATGTTTTTACAAGAACGAGAAAACATCGAATAAAAACACTATAAAGCTAAAATATCACACAGATGTTAAAAATGTGTTAAAGTTTAAAATGTCAAAAAGCAGGAATTTTAAAGCATTGCGCTTGGGAAATAGACTACTATGTAACATCAAATAGACGCAGGGTATGTGATGTCCATTTTATGTCCCGTTGACTCCCATTATAACTCACAAATTTTAATAGATTGTAAACCTGATGTTTTTTTTTACATATTTCCCGTGATTATTGTACAAATCCCTTGTCAGGGGAATGAATAATGGGTAAAAAAAAAAAAAGAATTGGGAGATTTAGAGCTTTAACCACCCTGAAAGTGTAACATGTCACTTGAAAAGATGCTAGGTGAGGTAAATTGCTTGGATAAAGGGAATGACAGCGGGGATTTGGCGGAGTGGACTATGATGCTGCCCGACATGGGTTGCGGCAAAACAATTGTTCTAAAGGAGTAGTAGAGCACAGAAGACATTTTTAACTCCTCAACAGTTACAGCTTTGCATTTTGCAACACCATCAACCGGGCAAGTCGCGTCCTACTAAGAAGTCTTGTCGTTAGTCTTGAAGTGCATTCTTTAGAAAGTTTGCTTCAAATTGCGCTTTTAGTACTGACATTCTGACGCAACATTACATTCATCCTCTTCAACTTAGTTGATCGGTCAAGACGCTAACAAATACACGTTCCGTTGCGATGGCAACATGCATTCGTTCGCCTTCTCTGCTATTTGTTTCATCTTCTGTGGCGGAAATAGAAGCAGAAATTGCTCGGTTTACCTCCTGTGATGTGTTTGAGCAAAATAGCTTAAAAGCCTCCATTAAAACCACTCCGTGGCGTCTCCTTTTATATGACAGGTGGTCCAATGCATTTGGTAAGCACTGTGTATGACACTATTATTTTTGAAAAGAAACAGCAAAAAGTAATAATAAGAAGACTAGAACAGAAGGAAAACACCATGACAATTAAAATAAGAATTCAATCACACTGGGCTCGCTGTAAGCGAAGCATAGTAAATTAATTTTTCCAGTCTAGGTGGGGATTGAGAGAGAAAGTCCCAGGGAAGGGAAATGGATGAGTTAATTACGACACGAACAAAAGGAGCGGTCGTGCAACACGGATGCCTCTACATCATCGCGCCCTGACAGCGGCAGGACAGCTGAGGTGCCATAACGAGGCGGCCAGACAGCTCGGCGCCTTTCAACACCTCTGCACCGACGTGATCGTCAACACAAGAGCGGCAAAAATTAGAGCAATTATCCCGCCGCTTTACAGATTCGGTGGGAAACAAGCGGGTAATGTACACTTTCATTTTTCAAACACACTGCTGGATTTGTGATTTGTTCAATGACATTTCCGTCCAACGCAGGGTGGAAACTTTCCCACCGAAAGTGCATCTCGAAGGCAGAGCGGTGTTTTACCAACATAGACATATAAAAACAGAAATAGAAGCATCAGAGCGTGACTGGGAGCATCGGTGGGAAGGAGGCGGCTGTATTTTTACTCCTCTGGTAAGAGCCGTCGGGTGTTTTGCCTGTGCAGTAGCGGCCTGACTTCCTGGTTCACAGTCGTAGGAATTCCAAGCCTTGAAAGCTACAATGACAGATTCTGCGTAACTCCACGGCAGAAAAGTCAGCAAAGAGCTGAAGATAGGAGTAACTCTCTCTCCATTAATAAAAGAGGGAAGCCGCTACAAGCCGAGTTGAGCTGCCCGGTCTTAAATCGCACAGCAGGCTTGAGCCGACAGGAGCGGGTGCTGGGGTCAGCACATCTCCGTGACCGATCTCTTCTGGACCGTCGGAGACTATTGATCACCGTAATCAAAAAGAATGCCCTATATGATAACAAGAATCATTGTGGCCGACAAATCACAGACAGCGACAAGACTGGCCAAGTCGATTTATCTCCTCCACCCCCACCGCTAACAAAGTCTGCAATCAATCCTGCTCTTTCAGAGCTGCCGTTGGTGTCATTTATACCCTCTCTTCCGACACCCACATAATCACTGATAAATAGGCCCACTTAAGTGGAATTTCAATCCAAATTTCTCCTTTTCATAAAATACATGAATTTGAGTCCAAGAAACACCTGATTAGTCTTTGTTCTCATCCTTTGGCAGTTGACATAATCACATCATTCCGCTTCGCAATGTGTCGCCTGCTTTTGTCTTGCTCCGGTGCTTGAGTGCCCATTTGCGCAAGAATATTATGGGATAATTCACCAAAATTTGAGCACTTGATCTAATTCAAATCCACTACTGGCAGAATCAAGAAACAGAAACTTGAGTTCAGACCCCACTGCTAAACTGCAACCATATTTCAAAATGGACTTGGTCACTTACTGAAATGAAGATAGGAGTGGGTTTATCTTAAAAGGTAAAGAGGAGTGTCGAGTTACCTTCTCTTTGTCCCGCATGGACCCTTTGCCCAGAATGGACATCTTTGTGAGGGTGTCCTCCTGTAGCCTCTTTAACGAGTTCCCACGTGGCCCGAGAAGTTTGCCCACAAAGTTAAACTGCGGGAGAAGAAAACAAGAGAGTGGGAGGATGAATCAAGTAGCTGTTTGCTCGAGATAAAGCACAAAGACGCCCGCGTCAATTTCGCGTCGATTTAACCTGCAGAAGCTTTTCACCAAAGCTAATAAAACCTTTTCTTTCCTTGTTCGGGGCGATCTATACGGGCTGTAAATCAACTGTATTTTGTCACCGTTACGGCTTTTGTGACATCAAAAATATCATATGTTAGTGATAAAATAGTTGGGGGTTGCTTCTTTAGTTTCTGAATTTTCAGGTACCACCGAGCGAAGATTAACTCACAAGGTCGCTGCGTTTTGTCATTGAAAGTAACCCAAATGATGTGCCGCCACTCTGCCAAGCAGCGCTGCGTTCAGAGACCCATCAAAGCGAGAGTAGCCCTAACACGAGCCAAACTCAATTCCGCTCACAGCCGGAGATGGTCAAAGTGAGACAAAAGACGGCCAAAACCTTTCTGCCTTACTCCGCATTTCCTTCGCCAGTGACTTATTCGGCCGTCTCCTTTCACCGCCAAAGTCGTCAATTAGCTGGCGGGAGGTAACACCTTACCTCACCCATTCCTTCTGTGTGCCTTTTGTTCACTGAGCTTATTTGGAGTAACCTGCCAATTCCTTGCTAATGGCTTTGAGTGGAGCGCTTTAGTGATGTACTCAAGTACAATAATATAATTTACAGTCCAAGCAAGGTTGGAGTTTTTGAGCCATTGTATGTTTCCCCAAATGGTTAGAATGACAGCAGTTCCGGCAAATTCGAGTTTACGCGGACGGCGAGAGTGGAGTGCATACCCACTGTGCTAATTTAAACCTAACACAGCCAAAATGGGCTAAGTGGCCTCCTGCGATATGGAGTCATTCCGTTGAAATGTTGAGTGATGGATATTGTTGCAGTCCCATAATAAGCTTGTGTCGCCACTTTACACCCATTTGAAGTCTCCAACATAATGACATTGGCTGCAAGAGTGAGCTTGCCTCATGTTCGTAAGTAAAGTAGGGGGCTGAGCAACCAATGTTTTTTTTCCACAAGCATCTCCATCGCCCGCCCAAACTGGAGATCAAAACGAACCTCCTCAAACGACATCCTCCTTATGAGTCACCCACTTTGCGAAATGCTACGTGCTTAGCTAGCTTGCTCTGCTATAGCTATCCCGGGTGCAGTCCTAGCGGAGACCACTAATGCTCAGCTCCATTGTGACTTCCGATGATTATCGTTATCAGAAAAGCTGGATGCCGAAGAACAAACGACTGTTGAAAAATACATCCAATGAAGAGAAGGTGTCCGAAAATGTTTTGAATGTGCTGAGCTGGACCAATTGCCTCCACATTCATCATCCTCCACATGGATACAGCCTTGATCACTGAGCTGTACCGTGATATGGAACAATGATTTGCACGGCCAAAGTCGTACTGAGCACACCTTTTCATTCTTCGGAAACATTTGACGTGGTGTCCAATCAGGGGTGATGGTGATAGATAGATACTAAAGAATTGCGGGGGGGATATGATCGGGGAAATGTCATTGATTCCGCATACGACATGAAAGCATCAAAAGGGGATCAGCATATTTCCTGGTGATTTTCAAAGAGTTTGGGAGTTCATCAAACTTAATTAAGATCGTCATTAATGGGGTGAGTGCATGGAGCTTTTAAGACTATGTTTTAATGATGGTGGATGTGCATTGAATTTACATCATCTCCTTTTACATGTGATTGCTTTTACTTATGTAACATTAACATATGAAATAGTCATGCGTATTTTGATCGATGCCGATACAGAGACATTCCATGTCCATTATGAAAATTTACTCAATGTTCCCATTCTTAAAACACATCACATTAAATGATGAATGTGGATTGTCCAGTGGGCGCATGCAGGTTCCTTGGTTGCGTTACGCAAACTCAAGTTAAAACCACATGAGATCAGCCAATATGTTTTGAGCAGTAATACCATTTCCTCATATGGAAAAAATAATCCAAATATATGAGTTTTCCCAAACAAATAAATCCCCTGCTATTTATCATCAGCAAAAATCTGTCCTGTGACTAATACTCCGGGGTTCGCTAATGCTTTCGGTATCATGAGGGATTATGTGACCCGTCTGGACTCAGATGATGTCATTGCGCTATGGGAGAGGATTGCGATGCTATGTTGGGAAACGGTCGCAATAAAAGAGGATGTGTTTGAAATTACAAGAACCTCCACTTTTCTTTAGATAAAAGCCGGGACGGGAGGTATTATTTATAACAGTCATCTTGAAACAGGCTAAAGAATGGCATGAAAAAAAAAAGTGCTGTGGTGGGGTGGGGTGGGGGTGGTGATTACTTTGTGGGCACGCAGCTGAGATCTTTTCATCATTTGTGGAATTTCTTACGGCTCCGTCTGGTGCTCAAAGAGAGCCCGAGCGGAGTCGTCGTGCTGAGGACAGCAGGACAAGAAGGAGAGTCGACGGATAAATCACTTGTTTCTCCAGGCAGGGAGGAACAGAACAGTACTGGAAATAAACCATTGGGACTCCACACGCCTCGCTAATGGGCCTGCAGTGCCTTCTGCCAAGAGATGCGGCGGACTAACGGCTAGCTCGCCATGTTGCCCCCTTCAATCATGAAAAGGAATAACGTAAATGCATAGACACTAATAAAAATAGAAGAAAAAGTCCCGTTCATCTGGAGAAGGCGTAAACAGACTAATAATGTGGACAAGAGCCGCAAAACAATCTGAACGGAAAAAAAATCCAAGCGTGCCATTTCTCCTGAGTTAGGAGCTCGAGGAAATAGTGCCTCGGAGCCAAATTCCCTGTCGCAACCAGACAAGACGACACACGGTAAATGATGTTGCATTGTTGATATCTGGGCAAAAACATTTTTCCTCGAGCTTTTTAATGGTTGCTAATGAACCAAACCATAACGACGATCAACCGCGGTTCACTATGGTGCAAATCTGTGTCGTAACAGCGAGCGCATTTCAACACTGTACAGCAAAGCGTTCATTTTGCACGGAGGAGAATGTCACACAGGCTCCAAAATGGTCATTTGGACAGGGTCGCGCCTTCTGAATGAATGCCAGAGCCAAAGAGTGACGCTTGAGCAGCGCAAACGAGACCAAAAAAAAAAAAAAAAAAAATCAATTCAGATGAATGACTTTTGCTATTGCTACCTGCCAAATAGAACAAATTGAATTTGTCTTCCCCGCGGTGGCTTGTTGGCGCTCTAAACAGCGTATCAGTGGCTCACCTTATCAAATATGTCAAAGCAAAAGCGTTAAGCTGCGAAGCCAAACTCAATGCATGGAATGCGCGAGTCTCGGTGCTCATCATCACTTTTGACGTATTAACTCGAGCTCTTCTTGCATCTTATTTACTGAGGGAGCAATGATCTGAATCTCAATGATAGTTGCGACTTCGGATGGAAACAAATTATGAGGCTGTTCCCTGAGCAGTCCGTTTGAGTCCAGAGCGCATTATCTCACTATACGTTGGGATTTTAATAGAATTAAAACACTCACACTCAGACTCACGGACTCGACTCCAGTTTACCAATTTCCAAATGTGAGGCGTTTGTGTTCCCCTTTTCGCTTTGTAGCAATACTCTGAAATGTCTTACCGATAGCGTAAAAATGCCTCTAGGAAGAGCCAAAATGGCTGTTATTTACCTCGTGTAAGGACGAATCCATCGCAACAGGCAAGAAAATGAAATCTGCCGCGAGATAATTCCCCTCAATCATATATTCATAAATATTCATAGACGTATGAATATGGTGAGACATCAAAGTGGCATTGATCAAGGTCAGTGTAATGGAGACGTCGTGCATGTGTGCGTGCGACAGAAAGAGGAGGAACAACTCCTGAATACCGTTCTACTTGCGAAGATGTCCTCTTGATATGTGACATCTAACAACATTCAAAAATACAACAACAGCAACAAAAATATATCAAGGAGCAGTTGTGAGGAATTGAAAAGCAAACTAGAGCAGGCGGCATTATCTGTAAACAAACTGCTCGCATGACACGCATTCAATGTCTCGACTTACTTTCGGAAACTGCTTGACTGGTATCAAAACTTTCTGGCCCAGTTTCATGTTCTTGTTGATGACGACGTCGATGAACTTTTCTTCTTCCTTGCCCTCGTCCTTCTGGATCTTGTCGATTTCTGCGGAACACAAGAGAAGTTGTCATATTTGATCGGTTGATTCATTCGTTCGTTCGTTTATTCGATCAGCTTCATCCCAACATATTTTGTCTGCTAGACTGTATTTCAAAATTAATTTTGCATTCAAGGAATGTTGTGTAAATATATATATATATATAAATATATCATTAAAATATAATATAAACTATTGAGGGTCTAGTACAGACCCTTGAGGTACACCATGAGAAAGCACACTTCAGACAAATGTCTGACATTATCTGATTGAAAGTAAAAAAAAAAATAAAATAAAATAAATAAAAAATTGGCCTACACTGTTTAATGTGGGAATTTTTTCATGAGCATTGCCTGCATCTTTAATTCGCCTTTGCACAGTAGATATTGCCATTTACCAATTATTTTCCATTTATATCTAATATTATTTGGATATTATTCGCAAGCATACAACCACAGTCCATAACATACAATCAAATGTAAAAGGAAAAAAAAAAAAAAACAACAAGCGAGATTATTATTCATCATATTTATTCCAAGTCCCTGACCTTTCAATTCCGCATTTCGCACAAAGTGAAAACGAAGCAAATAAGCACCTGTTCAACAGTCTTCGTTTCATCGAGCAGTTCTCGAAAGGTCATAGAAAACATTTTCAAACACTTTTACTTTTACGCGAATTCCGTATCCAAATTCCCGCCCATTTAAAATGACTTCATGAGGGAGCTCAGGCATTACGAGTTCAACATACAAGCTCTTTGAAAGATCATCAAAATGAAATGTGACTTCCTTCGGCATGTGCTGGTAATCTAAACCTAATTTCCTTTCATTTGAGCCGATATCAATTTACATGGACAGACTTATGCCGAGTCCCTTTCATGTCCCTGGTGGAGGTGGACACTTGAGCATGCCCTCAAAAGCTACAAAAAAAAAAAAAAAAAATGTTGCTCCTGACACCTTTTTCTTGTCACCGCGGTAGACTTTGATGTATTTAGAGGCGTAACCTTGAGCATTTAATCAGATGGATAACGGCGGCCTTCCAGTGCTGGTAAAATGATTTTGCAGAAAGGGCAACTTATGAATGCGGAGAGAGGCAATGAGAAAAAGAAGAAAAAAAAGAGAAAGGGTGAGACGGAGGGCAAACTCTGTCTCAGATTTGTTTCGTGTAACATAAAAATGATTTAGAAAAGATGAGGACAGCCGAAGCTGTTGGTGTTTTTTTTATTTTGATTAGTATTATTATTATTACTTTTGGTGACCATTTCATTTGCTGTGAAGGAGTTTTAGAGGCAAATCGGTAAAAAAAAAAAAAACGTAGACAAATCAAGCCTATACACACATTTTTCAGTTATGCTAAGCCAAAGATGTGCAAATTAGAAGCAGAAAAAAAAAAAGGGGCTTGTGATTTATCGATAAAGCTCCCCCGGCATTAATATTGCAGGAAGTAATTAAAATTCTTTGATATGCGTCTCTTTTCTTAATTTTTTTTTTTTCTTTACCAAGGATAAAGGATAATTGAGCTATCAGGGAGATAGAGATATCTGAGCCTCGGTTTATCCTGAGGGCGGAGCAAACGCATGCCTTCATTCTGAGGGGAAAAAAAAAAAGAAAAAAACAACAACATTAATATTAATGCATCACCTAGCAACATGCCGAGAGAGATTCCATCTTCTGCGAGGTGTTGCTCTCAAAACACTCGGCCTGTGATGTGTTGCTGCTGAGATTGTTCCTGAAATGGTTACAGCTTCACTCTGGCCCACTTTTGCTCTCGTCGAGGGAGAACTTTTGACTTATTAAGGGGGAACGTCGCATTTCACATCCAAACTGACCTCTGACTCACCCTGAGCAGCAGGTGCAACCGAAACGCAACTTGGGCTCATTTATCAGCCAGTGGGCGCTAACAAACCGCACTTCTTCTGGACGGCGTTTTCTTTTTTTTAAAAAAAAAGCAAACCGTGCACGGCCCGGGCGTCATTAACAGCTGTTGTGAAGGAGGCGATCCAAACGCCCATGCGAGCATAATGCGCCTGTTGTGCTGAATTTTTTAGGAGACGCTCCCTCGACTGCTAATGCGGCGAAATTCAAATGCGGCCGCTTCGAGAAGCACGACAAAGACCTTCACTGAATCAGCCTCTTGGAATGCTAAGTGGCCATCATATGTTTAATAAAAGGCGGCAAAATTCGCTCCATATGGACTGATGAATAGATTTTAAATGCAGTGGAAAACCTGAAGTCAAAAGTCAAACTTTTTTAAAAATTTTATTTTATTTATTTTTGTATTCTTTCCCATTAAAAATCTTGCCGGCCCCCAACAAATAAAATTTTAACATTTTCCTCGTTGTCAGGTTGGTGTGAATTAGCGTGAGGAGCCATGTCGTTCCGTATACGACCTGCGTTGTTGTTCAACGCAGCGGAACTGACTGGTGCTTTACAATTAGTTGCGCATAAAAGTGTTTGATGGCATATGTTTGCCGGCTCAAGCGACAAAGTCATTGAACAGCGGTGTTTATCTACGTGACGTGTCTTCTGGCGATGTGTGCCTCGTGCGCAAAACCTTTCAGCGGCAATAAAGACGTGCTGACAGGAGTTAGAGGAGCATTAATGATCTCTTTGGTCTAGCATAATAAGAAAAAATGTTTGACATTTCAATTAAGCAACACAGCATGATGTTTTTTTTTTTTTGTGTTTTTTTTTTACGCTAAAGTGCCGTTACATACAGTATGTTACCTCCCGGCCATGTTGCGCTCACTTCTAATCACGCGGCGTGACAAAAGCGACATGTTATTTTCTTGTTGCGTTATCAATTGCAACGTGCATCTGCGGGGGAAAAAAAAATAATAATTGAGTCGAGCGTAGGAAGACAGCGACTTGCACCCGCTGCACCGGCAAATGTCTCAGACAGTTATAAAAAAAAATAATAATAATCTGAAATGAGTTTATATGTTACTCTTTAGTGCATCGACAGACTCATTACTTGGTTTTGCAATGAAGCAGATATGTCGCATTTATTATTCATCCGCAGAAAAAAAGATATACCTTAGCACTTAGCTCGAGGGAGGGAAAAAAAAAAAAAAATATGCTGTCCGTACAAGCAATGACATCAGCATACTTTTTGAACTCAATTATTAGCATTATCTTATTTTGTGTGCACCCTTTTTAAGTTTGAGGCCAGTGAAGGACATAATAATCTGTTGCTGGGCCCAACAAAGTGCAGGACTCGGCCGCAACCAGCAGAGGCGCTGTTTAGCCGAAGAACATAACTGCTGTTTGTTCGACGCTTTCATGTTTGAAAGAAATATCCTCATTTCTTATGTTTGCAAACTTTACCAATGAATCCATTCGTAGGATTAAGGAAAAAAATACGCCTTTTTTAAGTACCTTGGCGGTGTACTCTAAAAACGATGATTTAAAAATGTGCATATGATGAACCGCCATAAGCATGTACAGCCTATTTAAATTTCCAAAGCAGGGAAATTAATGAATGCACGGCATGCGAGTAAAGCAAATGTTTTAAAAAGGAGTGAGGTCATACATAAGTTCATTACGGAGCGATTACGGCGACTGCAAGCTGTAAAAAGCTCATTAATGCTACACTCAACTGTATTTGCATAAGACGACGCTTCCCCGTGTCTCAATAAATTAGGACAAACGAGAGTTGGTGTTTCTCTTGTTTGTTGGGCTCGCGTGTGCCAAGACTTGCAGGCAGTACGGTCAGTGCCAGACACAGTTTGCCTCGGACACATCTCAAGAGTGCTGCCAGTGCGACCGCACGCATTCAGTCCAGACTGTGACCCTCGAAAGCAAAAACACTACCACAAAAAACGTCTTAGCTCACTCCTGTGCCGAAATCTTAATTTCACTCCAGCTCCTCGACAAGGTCAGGCTGGCAGCAGGAATTCGTCTCGCCCCTCTAATCTGGAGATTACATTCTGAGCGGTCGGAGAGGCCGTCCCTCCCTCTCTCCTTCCATCTCTCTCGTTTTGCCTCCGTCTCTCTCCTCAGCCCTGCCAGACTGGCTCTCGACTGCGAGGTAACGAGCCAAGACCCGCTTACTGTGTCGAGATAATGTCCGCGGATTAAGACAGAGAGCCCCTTGAGTGGTGCCTCCTTCATTTCAGACTGCGAAGTGTCAGGGATCCATCCCGTTAGTAACAGACACCGTTGTCAGTCTTGGAAATAACGTTTGCGCGTAGAAACCGATGGTTCTTAGCCACAGCGCCAAAGACAAGTGGATTCCATTTTTAGGAACATTTCTACTTCTTCACAACAGCCAGAATAGCTCCAGGCCTCCCGTCCCTGTGTGACATCACACCATCAACTTCACAGCCACGTTATTTGATGAGCATTTCCGATAGTTGCGGGGCGAATTCATCTTGGCACCTGTTCACTTGAAGACACACTTTTTGGGGGCAAATGGGATTATCTGAAAGGTTCTCCAACTGCCAAAATTCTCACGCTTCACCCGACCGAATCGCGAGAAGCGGCGAAGGATCATGGGGAGGAGCGTCTGCAGCGAGCGCGCCACTCCTCGAGGTGTAAAAAGTCAAAAGTTATGCTGCCAGGAATCGTACAATTTATGGGAAATGATCAAGACCACCGTGTCTATTTCTAATGCCGCTCACTGTTTACATGCAAGTCTCGTTGGAATCAAGGAAAAAGAACTCAACTTGGAAATTTCTGCATACGAAATGAGCTTGTTCCTCAGGCGTCATAAATAGGTTAGTCGTATTCCAACTGTCCTGATCTGAACACAGCATCATTAAATATTCTGTTTAAAGACATTAGAAATTAGCAAACAGTCCCCTGAGACCTCCACTGAGACCTTTGCAATTTCACAAACGCTGTAGATAGGCAAGTGAGCATCCATTCATTGCTCATTGCGAGTGTTTTTATCTTCGATTAGCGTGATGGCTCGTTACTCGGAAAAACTCAGAATTGAGGTTTTCTCAGTTATTTTATATTCATTCTAAAGATGACACAAAGCCACTAGGAAATCATTTGAAGGCTCCTAATTGTCTCTCGCGACCGACGGATTCTTTTGATTGATGTCTTATTGTGTCGTTTGAGCAATCCTGTGCAGTTGAGTCCGAGTAAACAGCGGCGACAGCTACAAATCACGGGGCAGACTCTTGGCAGGTTTGCGAGGAGCAACAACATCGAACGGGTCTCAAAGTTGACTGATAACGGATGTCAGCGCAATTGGCCGCAAGGGGAATGTTCGCCATGACATCAAGGCAAGCAGTTCTCGTACAAGTCTGATTTGAGTCTAAGACTTTCGTGTCGGATTGTTGTTTAACACAGATTTAAATCAAGAAGTCAAAATGAAAATATCTCTTATTTAAATGTAGGACAGCAATAAGAGATTGTTTAAAGAAATGAAACCTTACACCAAACTGACTCCAAGTCATTTGAGTGACCTTACCTGGGAAATTGTGTTCACTCTCTAGAACCAACAAAGTAGCGCCTGCAGTCTATTATGAAACAATTATACTTATTATTTAAAACAAAAATGACAAAAGAAGTGCAGTGCAAACCTACAGGGTGACCTGCCGTCCCCATAATGAAAGAAATGCAGAGCTATACCACACAAGCGGCCTGTGGTGACCAATCACTGTCTCGGTTAAGCACAGCACCGGCAAGCCTCCAACGCTTTGTCTTCATTAGGCTATCAGCACAGCACACTACTGTGTGCAACAAAACAGCAAGGCCAAAAGAGGCAAAAAAGTTCTGGATGGTGGGGAGCTGAGAAGAAAGGTTTAGAAAGAATAAAGCCACAAAGATAAATCAACATTTTAAGAATAAATCATCCAAACTGGCTTGGACCTCAACAAGGCGGAACCAAAGCAAGGCCACCACATCCCGCAATTAAGAGGCGCTGCTGTTTATGCTCTCAGTATCCCTTTCCCCTAATGAAGTTACCCATAAAAACGTCGTTAGGCTTTGAGAAGGGGGCGGGTCAGGGAGAGAGAAGGGGGGGGGGGGGGTTCTGAGGATAAAACTGTGGGGCTTAATGAACGTCATTATCTCGACCTCATCGTCGGCAGTTTTATCAAGATTCATGCTGAAATCATCATAATGAGCAGATACTCCTTCACTTTCAAAGTCAAGCGCTCACAGCATCCCAAGTTCCACAAGCCAACGTGGGGATTAAACGGTTTGCGGATGAACCCGTCTGAAATTCCTCATGGTTAGGATCCACCCATCCGTTTTGGATTCTGATTCGTCACAGTCCTGTGAAAAATGTACATTATTTATTTATTTATTTTAACGGGGTTTCTGCATTATAGACATTGCATTAACCTGAAAATTAAAGAAGACAAAAAAAAAATGATAAAAATTGGACTGTTAGACGCGCTACATCCTGGACTGGTCGTCAGTCAGTGAAAGTGCACATATACGGAGAGAAATCTTTCACACTCAAAACCCCACCATCACCGAGTGGGAATTGAACGAGCGGCGCCTCGCCGGATGTATGGCGAGGGACTTGTCCTACCAACAATAAAACGAAGGGGAAAAAAAAGAAGCCAAGGATTGAAGAAAACCATGACAGAGAGTACACGACTTAGACAAAAAAAAAAAACAAGACGGGTTATTCAATCCTGTTCCACGAGGGCCAGTTTCCTAGTTCAGGATCATTATCCACCTTCTGCAAAAAATTATTTACCCGTCATTCCTTTAAGCAACATCGTGATAATACTGCTAACCATGATCATTTTCTTGACAATCTCCAAAAGAACTGTTCAGAGCATTTCATCTACATGACCTGCAGCAGGTAAAACATTTCCTGTCTTTTTCCTTCCCACTTTCTCTTCTCCTGAGACCAAAACAAGCCCAGACATGTCCTGTTCCTAACTGTGCCAAATCAATTACATCGTCGTTCTTGCAAATCCAAGAATAGAAAAAAAGAGAGAAGAGGATCAATACTGTATTGCAAATGAATTATTTGATGCTCTCCACCGGCATGCTCTTAAGTCAGCCGAGTTGGAGAATTGTTGAACATAAATTCTGGATTGGCTTTCCAATCCAGAACATTTTGTTTGACGTTTTATTGACAGCTAGGCCATGTCAAGCCTTGAGTTGTCCATCCACGTTATTTATTTATACAATCATCACAAAAAAAAAAAAAAAAGAAAGAAAAGCACAAGACAACCCAGCACAAAGGGTGTGTATCGATTCTTGATTTTGTGGACCACTGGCTTGGAAGTCATTAATATGTCGATAAACACGTTCATGGATATTTATCCAATTGGAGTGTGTCGTTCCTTTTGCTGTCTGGTGGTAGAAAATTAGATAGCACTTGCATGCATGGATGGGCAAACTTTCTAAAGAGGATAGTCTGAGAATTTTATTTTTTTAATTGTGTTCTTTGCAAAGATACAAAGGCATCGAGGCAGAAATTTGGATAATAGGTCCCCAACTGCTGCTGTACCGAGCCAGAAGTGGGAGCACTGGCTGATTTTTAAATGCAGTCATAATTCACTTTGAGCAAGTGTGGGAGCAGAGGTGGCACAAAAAAACGTGTCAAAACGGATGTGACATGAATGCATTGTATTTATTTTTTCCTATCCTTGGGATACGAGTGACCCGAAGATTTTTTAGATATGATCAGCTTCACCGCGGCAGTGAACAAGCAGCAGTTTGGCAGATACTAAACAATTTTTGGAGAAAAGCGACTTCATTGCTATCACTGAGTTTTCGGTGCTTCATGGATTTTTGCATAGTCCGGCATCTTTCCGTACAAGTTCTTACTCGATTCTCTTGAGGGCATCCTTTTTCCATCGAAGTCCAAATCTATTACTCACGCTGGCCAGTTTCTTGTCCCGTAAGCATTCCAACACTTATATACCACGGGACATGCAGACACGGGGTCACAATGTCGTATCTGCAGAGTACTGGTGTGTCCTCAGGTGAACTTAACATGCTTTGAGCCGTGTAACAGAACACGTTTGATGACATGCCATTTAGATCTGCTCCATTAATGTCGTTTGACAGCTTGGTGATGAAGTGCTGCTTCCACGAGTGAAAATACAATTGTTGCTTATATAGGCTTTATAGCGGCTTTCCTCGGAACGCGTTTATATTGCGTGTTAAACATTCGGCGTCTCATTTAAAGCAAAGAAGTTCCCGGTTGACTTATAGCTCAGACTGCCATATAAAATAAGATCTTGATTAAGATGGCGCCTCATTTTGCAGCGTAGCCCCATTCTTGTAATGGTCTTGTGTTCACGGAGCCGCGACGGGTTTTACACTTCGAAACGAGGATTTAACAGTTCTCGCTAGACACTAAGAAAGCAAAGGGGACTTGACGCTATCGTGAGAGTTGCGTCGGACGGCATGCGCTTCCTTTCCAGGGGGTAAAATGTGTCAAACGTGAGGTCATACTTCTGCTTGATTTGTGGTGACTTGTGCGTTGTTTGAGAAGTGGAATTTCGAGAAAAAATAAAAATAAAAAATCATAGCTTATACATATTTACCATCATATAGGGTCGGGGATAATCGCGGGGGGGCCTTTTTGGCGACTCCAATTTATTTAGACTATTTGGACTCATTTATAGTTAGCCTCGTATCCCTTGGTGAGGTATGCAGTTACCTGAAAGAGAAATTTTTCTAATGTGACACACACACACACACACACGCACTTAACTTGAGCGACTTTTTTTTATTACACTTTTCACTAAGGACTTGTTATATAACGCTACACGTGCTAAGGAGCATATGTGCAAAACACTACCTGGGAGACGCCAAAACAAGTTGGCTGGTTCATTCCATAATCTCAATCATCATAAATTTAAGAATGGTGGTGGGGAGTCTCACAATTTCTTTATGGAAAATTGACTTGACTATGCACCTCGAGTATTGTCACAATCAAACAGCGGTACAAATTGTAGATAGATAAAAATAAAGCAAACTTTAAACAAGCACGTTTGACTCGCATAAAAAACACACGAGACTAGTTCTGATTATCAGTTATTTCTTTTCGACAAAAAAAAAAATTGTCAGACTGTCCCAATGGATCAACTCACTGGTGTTCCCATTCTACATATCAAACATTCATTTGAACATATTAGAAACGAGCCTGACTGCTTGATAGTGTGCATTAAATTGCATGGTTAGATTTATTTATTTTTTTTCCTCCTGTGAACATTATATTGCCCGTGTTAGTAAAATGAATCGTGGCAGAAAATCCACATTCCACTCGAGACAAATGTGTTACAAAAGGGATATTTCCCTAGTGGAACCTTCTCAAAAACACTTTACTCTAAAATGTCAACAGTTTGCAACTGAGATGCCGCTTTTGCCCGACCACACAGACTTGCATGGATGCTAGACTACAAAGAAATTAGAATAATCAAATTAATTGTTAATTTATTTATTTTTCTTTAAGTACAGGCACAAGCCCCTGAGAATGCCGTGAATGAAATCTAGCCGTAGAAGGATTTTTTTTTTATTTTTTGTTAAATCCATTTACAGCCTCTATCTTTACGAGGAACACAAGCAGGTCGATGAAGGCAAGCACCCAAAACGTTAACGATAAAGTACATCTTTTAATCAGATGACGTTCATGCGGACGAGTGAGGCGAGTCAACAAAATGAGATGAGAAGTATTTTCCCGCAAAACTTTGAGACATTGAGATTTGAAGAAAAAGAGATGTCGGAAGGGAGCAAGGGTGGAGCGGCGGTTAGCAGGAGGCAGCAGCGGGCGGATTTTGCTGAACGGGCAGCGGCCCGGCTGATGGATTACACCGGTTCCCTCCCGAGTAAATGGACACGGCCGCTCCTCCCCTTTTTAACAATGCCTCAGTCTGCATGGTCATTGAAATGTCTCCAAAGATGGACGTGAACACGTAGCCCGGCCACGTAATGCTGAGACGCGCGCTGAATTAAAGCAGCAAAAGAGATTTTCCGCACAAATCTGATATCCTCCTTGTCTGATGATTTAATATCACGTGTATGACAAGAGCGAGGCAGACGCTCATTGATTGAGTCAAGACTAATTGCAGAGAGAGCCCATATTGTTTTCAGAAATGTTCGATACGAACAGAAGTATTTGGACATGTGAGCATTGCACCGCGGCTGTACAGGGACTGAAAACGAAAGAAAACACGGAGCTGGTCTGCCAATTCGTAGAGATAAAAAAAAAATAAAAATCTACTGGAATGAATCTAAAAGATTTTGAAGTATTTGTCTGGCAAATTTGCCGATATCACAATAACGGCATATCAGCCGAGTGGAGAGACTTTAACGTAAAGACGGATGACAACACTCAGCGGACTGCAAATGTTGCTTTGCAAAATGGACGACGAACTAAACCGTGCAGAAGCAGTCGACGTAATCCACCTCCAGTATCACCGTGCAAACCACATACTCCAACATTTCAAATGTAATAGCAACAACAGAAGTCAACTAATAAATATGTCATAAAACTTGTGAATGTTGCATCCCGCTTAGTTGGCCTGGATCGACTTTAACGCCGCTGCGTTCGACGCACGGAACTTTGACATTATAACTGCCCGGGGTGATCGCGTTCCTTATTTAAAAAGGTATGCGCACTGCTAACATACCATATCTACACATTCCATGCTCGGATATTTTTTTTTTGTGTGTGCGTACGTGTCCAGTACATTATATGTTTTGTGTGTGGAGACACGCTTGTGGCTGTATCAACACTTATCGAAATTTGATGACGATCTCAGCGTCAGATTGTCAGATACTCAACTTCTATCTGCTTTTGATCCACAATTTGAAATAAGCCCGATTCCTTTCTTAGGTTATGAGACTTCATGGTATTACCCCCCCCCTTTTAGGCCGCCATGATCCCAATTGCGTATCCGTAGCTTGTCTTGCGCTTTTACGGCTTATGTCACAAGGGATCATCACTGCCTCGCCCCGTGCACGGATGAAGCGCTTTGAAGGGCCGACTGGTAGCGGCGGCAGCTTCGGCCAAGCTTGCGATTAAAGGTCATGCTGCTAAAGAGTGCACTCTGACTAAATAAATAATGAGAAGAGGGAATGAATACGCAGAGCAAATGAACCCCCCACGCCCGTGCGCCTCTACTCATTGCATCCATGTCAACAAGATGTTGCCTCGACATTCATCCCCCCCTCTCCAGCTACGTCATCAAGTGTCAATAATGACGTGGCGTATCACAGGACACACATGAGTTTAATTACGGCTACTGGAGCCTCTATTATTATTTAATAACGATGTCTAATCAGGTGCAACTGGTCAGTCAATTTATTGGGGAGCAGTTTCTGCAAAGCTTTCAGAAGATAATAATGGATGTCAATTAGTGCACCTAATTGTCACTTACGGTTCACTATCAGCCCTCATTTTGCTTGAGAGCTTTCTAGAAATTTGATTTAAAAGTCTAAATTGTCTGTTTCGGTGTTGGGGCGACCCGACTGATGGCGCTAATGGTGGATTAATTGGCGGTAATTTGGGAAAATAAGCATCCCGACTCGACCTGAGATATCTGGTTAGCGTTTTGCAGCACGTTGCCAAATGTGAACAAAGGTTCCCTATTTTTGTCTTCCATTCGGCATAATTAAATCAACCGTGGGTGCTTATCCGGTGAGATAGCGTCAGCCTGTTAATTCCAAAGCCAGCGAGTAGAAAGTTCGATTTTCGGAAAGCAGCGAGTGAAGCCAGCATAGTAACAAGCCTCAACAAAGAAAACAGGCCAAAGTAATTAAAAATACATACAGATGTGACGTACTCCAAGTGGCAATTAACTACCCAGCATAAAACTGAACAAGGCCATTTGCTCGTCATCGTTATTCAGCATGTCAAATTACAGCGGGTTTTTATTTTATTTTATTTATTTTTTTTATTTGTGCTGTTGGATTTCTCTTGCCTTTAATCCAGTCCCATAGGCGACGATATGAGTGATCAAGTGCCGGAAAATAATGGCTCCGTGTTACTGGACCGGCCTGCGGGCAGAGATTAAGGAAATGAAAAAGGAGTTTGCAGAGTTCTTCGCGTCGCTCACTCGGTTTCATTATCGACCGGCGTGCCAGAGGGGATGACACTTGGGCTCGCAGCACCTGCGCCTTCGCTGGTCGCACCGACTTCCTCAGGAGTCCAAACAATAACACCATGAAGACAATTTAAAAAAAAAAAAAAAAAAAAACATATCAGCAGAGGAATGCTATAAATAAATAAATATATCCCCAAATTGAACCAAAGAATAATTTCAACACTTAATTTGGAATGGGCAACCACGGGGACGCGTGTTAGCAGTAGCGACGTTCGCGATAAAAGCCGTCAGACTGTTTTTAATGCTCTTTCGAAACGTGAAACTTCAGTAAGTTCCGTCAAGACGTTGTCGCACTTAATGTAAACTGTTATGATCTCATGGTGAAGATGGAATCGATCAGTGACATCAGTCACGTGATCGGGCGGCAAATGGAAGCCGGCGATTTAAATAATAGAAGATGTTGCGCATCAAGGAGGTTTATTGCTTTGTTGTCTTGCGTTAGCTCCTAATTGTTTGTCCATTCAGACGGGCTCGAGTATGTATTAAATCGCATCTACCTCCGCTGAGATGTTTTTTATGGTCATGTTTTCCCAACCTAGGTAAGAGGGACGGTTCCAGGGCCACATAAGACGATGTGGCGGGGCCATAATCTAGCCCCGGGGCTTTGAGTTTGACACCAGTTATTATTAGCATTGACAAAACTAGACTACGCCAAGCGAATGGTTAAAAAGTTTTTGTGTTTTTAATCAGGATAACAGCTGCGAACTTGTGAACGATGACCAAAACTTGTGAAATTGCGCATGATTGATGCCATCATCTGCATATCTGCGATCTGGCCAACAGAACTCCAGCAGGATGCGCAGGCTGACACCGACTTCCATCTCCCACAGCTGCAGCCGCCGCCAGGCTGTCAGGAAGATGAAAATATGCCTGGCTTCATTTAGTGCGATGGGAATCCTGTGGCGAGAGGTGGCAGGTAAAGCTAATAGACTACTCTGGGCCACAGTGGGGCTGTTGACTCAGCAGTGCCGCCGGCTGTCTCTCCAGGACGCCTCAGTTTGATGACAATCTCGTCGAGGCCGCGGAGGGCAAATGGAGGCGCCCCGGGGGGTGGGGCATCACCTTCATGCAGCGATTGTTCGGGATTTACAGTAAACAAGATCAATTTTCAGATTTTTTCCACGAGCCGAAACGTACATCTTCAATGCTGCGATGCTACATTTCGACTAATATTGCGATCTCGGGTGAAATAGTTGGTCGTTCTAAAAGTTATGAGTGGAGGTGACATGATTCAATTTCCATTGAGGACATTTTATACTATAGTCTCCACTTTTTATTGTTCATTTCAAGTCAATCGTTGACCAGCAGATGGGCATGGCATAACGAATGATAAATCATCATGAGAAATCACTTCATTTAATTGTTAGTTATGAAAATTCTGTATATTTGGAATAGAAAATCTGTCTCATCTCCTCAGTTTCACTTTTCACTTTTAATCACTCTGTGGTCATCTGTGCAGAGTTGCCTCAGTTATCATGTAAAGGTTTTTCCATTTGGAAGCTAAATAACACTTTGTTGACAGTACTGAAAGTACACGCAATCAATCATTTCATATTAAATTGTGATTAGAAATGCGTTCGATTGTTACTCAAAATGGCAATTATTGAGGAACGCATTAATTTAAAGCTCCTCCACAGTAATTGAAGACATTTTTTTTTAGTGAAATAGATTCCATCAGCCAAACTAGCGTTACTTCCACTTTACATCAAATGTGTGTAACCCACTCACTTCAATTCTTAATAACTTGTTGATCCCAATTTTTTTTTCCCAGCGTCGCTTGCAAGCAAGTATTTGCTCGAAAGTAATTACATATTTTTCTCGCTAAGGTCCCAAATCCATCTGGAGCTGTCAGTCGAGCCCGGCAGTAAGAAAGATCCAGCAGCTGTACTGACTGACGGAGAGGAAATTGAAGTGTCACGTCAACATTTTAACCATATTCTGTTGCCTGTTGTCACCCACTGGCGTGTTGCTTCCATCAAGTTGTCCCGAAAAGTGAGAATAACAAGAGGAAAGGGCTTGGGGGGTGGGAAATCCGAATAACAAGGATTGTTTTCCCATTCCGGCACATCTTAACCACTCGTTGCTCCCTTCAACGTCCTTCCGAGATGTAGGCCACCACTCTCGTTGCGTGACGGTAATCTTTGACGTCGTCGTCAATGTCAGTGCAGCGACCCGAGACGTGCATATGAGCAAATATGGCCGCGAAAATGAGACGGGCGGCGCGAGCGGTGTGTGCGTCCTCTTCGGGCTGACAGTTCACACCCAAGATGTGGCTCCGTGTCCTCAGAAAGTGAGAATCCTCTCTCACACCACAGCGGCGGCGGCTTGCGCAACGCCTCCGAGCGTCACCACCCACTGCACATGATTAGCATTGCGGCCTCCAACTGGCAAACGCGCGAGAGGCTGCCCATGTCAAGTTGTACGAGGCTCAGGGCGGACGTTGTGTACGTTGCAGCGCGCCAGAATGCAATTTTGTCAGGTTAACGGGCTTAGGTAAAATCGGCACTAAAACATCTGGGTCGTTGAACGAGGGCAGGAATAGAATGATAACGGGGGGAAAAAATGCAATGAATTAACGCTGTCTCGCCAAGGTGCGAAATGAGCTTTTAAAGTGTACACATGCCAACTGTGGGCAGGTGATAATGGAATCGCGCCAGCGAAAGGTCAGACTCACTTTGAGTTGTGAACTGCGCTGCTGGTACAGCAGTTGACTTTTAGCCGATTGGAATTGTCATATCGGGACACTTGCTCCACAAATCATTTTTCACTAACAAATCAATACCAACAACATAAGGCGATTAAGCTATTTATTATTGCTATTGTTTGCCTATTTTTAACAGGGAATGCAGTTTACAAAAAAACAACTGAAAAAGACCTTCAATACTACTTGGATGAGTCACAAAATATAATATTTGTCAACTGGTGCAACACAACTTGGGCAAAAAAAACTAAACTTTTTGAGTATCTGCCGATACGTTAAGGTCTCCTTTTTTTAAAAATTGCATGATCGGCACTGGTTTCCGATCACATGATCGTATTGGGACAACTCTAGAAAAATAAAACCAAGCTACAGTGAACGCATTTTCACTTTTCATCACCATCCAGCTGAGAGACCGTCATCAATTGGTATCGTCAATCCTTGCATGTGGCGCATGCAGCGGACACATGGATTTTTTTGTACCCCGATTCCGAGCGCATTCACAACTCCAAAAATACGTATTTGTTTCTTCAAAATGAAATTAATATTGTGCATATACATCAATCATGTTTCTTTGGCACAGACTCTCTCGAAATATTTCATTGCCAGATAGGCATGAATAAATAGAAGTCTTAATTATGTAAAAAAATTGGACACAGGCCTTAATGTGTTATCAAGTTTGTTAAAAAAATAAAAATAAATTTAAAAAAATGGGCAAATGAGCTGCTATAACGATTGCGGTCTTTTAAAGGCAATTTCCTTTGTTTATTTGCCGTACTGAAAATGCCCAAGATAATTGAAAACTGGCCTCCATTAGAGACAACAGAGACTGTCAAAATATTTCTTGCTTTTTGAGCTGCCAAATGAATGTTTGCTTTTCTACAATACTATTTACTCATGCGACCCAGAGCCCCAACTTGGGGGATTTGAAAGATTTTTTTTTTTTTTTTTTTTGAAATCACATATCCAATATTTCATCATACCTCACTGTGATCACAACCAAGTCTAATGTTGGTGTGCCCTCTAAGCAAAATGAATGATTCTTTGCAACTTCCGACGATAGGCGTGCTGGCAACAGTTGAGAAATTGCGGAAAATTCGAGAGAGTAACAGCTGGTTTATGACCTCGCTGGAAGCTGCCGTTAGACAAAAATCATGGCGCACCTCGCTCAATAACACAGCTGTTGAATCGAAAGTGTGTCGACTGGATGTGGCCCT
Organism: Idiotropiscis lumnitzeri; assembly: GCF_059441095.1. NCBI lineage: Eukaryota > Metazoa > Chordata > Actinopteri > Syngnathiformes > Syngnathidae > Idiotropiscis > Idiotropiscis lumnitzeri. The sequence goes on along the minus strand of NC_142406.1, from coordinate 12,138,189 downwards.
TGATGATCACATATGGAATTTAGGAGTCACGCGCTGCAACTTCAAATGTATATAATAGTTTGAACAAATTGAGTTAGTACAGCTGTCGCGGACTGAATCCAACTCGCCAAAGGCCCAGGGTGCAAACCACTTCACCTCTTTGGGGTCAAGGAGAACTCAAGTCTATCCCAGCTGGCTTCACGTGACTTTCGCGGTACAACCAGGACTGGACAAAGACAAACAGTCGCCTACACTCTGAATGTTTTCAGAATATCCAAAGCCAGACTTGTGACTGCCTGACTCAAGCAGGGGTCTTCGATCCTGTTCCACGAGGGCCGAAGTCCTGCCCGTTTTTGCATCTCTACCTGCTGCAACACCCCTGAGTCAACGGATCAGGATCGTTATCTAGCGTTTGCAGACCTCGCTGATTATCTGATCATTTGAATCGGGTGTGTTGTAGCAGGAACAGGATTGAGGACCCCTGGACTAATGAGTCTAGAAATTCCCTGGTAATATTTCCTTTTCGATTGGCCCTGTTTATAAATTCTGGTTATCTTAAAACTAATTTGAAAATACAAAATACTCTCATCTCGACCTGAGATTTTTAATACAGTGCAGGTATTTTCCACGGAAATCTCAAAGCTATCCCATACCGGGAAACATAAAGAGACCATTCAGATTCAACACAGCCAGTAGGTTCCTTTATGTCGTGGCTTGTTATCGCGGTTGCCGCAGCAACCTCGCCAGCTACAATTCTTTCTCCGAGGAGACGCGGAACAGAATTCCACTCAGAGGGGGAGCGAGGAAGAGAAGAGAAGCAGACATGCACAACTCATTAATTATGTCTCTGTTCAAGTATCAGTCCACAGCTCGGAGCCGTTTGACTCAGGCAGTGCTAATGAAACCTTGCGTGTCGGAGCTAAAAGGGAACGCTGTAGGACGGAGCCGAGCTGCACATGAAGCGTCCTTGTCATTTAGAGCAGCCCGACAGAGTTGGCGCACCAGCTCGAGGCATTGAGTTTCGTCCGTTCATTTATTTTCGATATCGCTTGGAATCATTCGGTTTGCGGGTAAGCTAAAACGGATCGGTAGTTACACTAGACAAAGCTTTCCAAAGGAATCGTGTGACATCTTTAGTGTCCAAAACCTTTCAGACGACTATCGAATCAGCCTGTAGTGTATTTAAAGCGCAGCACTTCTTGATACATTTCTTGAATGGAAAATCCTTGAGAAGGTCATTGTCAGTTAGACGGATCGTGTAACAGTGACGGAATCCGCGCTTTTGGGAGAAAAAAAACAAACTGGAGATGACCTAACTGTCCGGATCAAGTTGGGAGCCTCCGCCGCGACCAACGTTGATGAGCGATTCCGTTTCTGCATCTGTTCAAATGGAGCACAAATAACCGTGCATTTTCCAAGCGGCAGATCAATACAGGCAAGCCTTGGCCTAGTCTGGAGAGAGAATCTCAGAGAATGCATTCAATAACTCCGAGCGGAACCTGACGACTGGGTTGCTATTCATCCTCCATTACGAGTCACAGGCCAACAAGCCACTACAAGTCGTTTTGTGACATATTCGGCTATTAAGGCTGCCACTGACGTGTACAGCTGGATACCGGATGGATTTTTCTGGGTGTTATTGCTGCAATCATCAGATACGTTCCATTTAAGTGCTCACGTGACAAAGGGGCAGCATTCACTTCTTTTACATTTGCCAACAATACTCGACGCTTGAGTTCAAAATTATGAGCATTGAGTTCAAACTCCTTTTTGTAAAAATCAACGCAATTTACAGCGAGTGTATTAATGAAAAAAATAAAAATAGGATCACCAACAATTAGATCAACTTGTATTATAATCTGTGATTTATTTAATTTTACAAAAGAAATTCAAAATACAGAGTTCCAAATTCAACTAATTTATTATTATTATTATTATTATTATTAATAATAATTATTAGTAGTATTACTGATTAATTTTTTTATTTTATTTTTTTTTTTTCTTATGAATGCTATTTTGACCAAATCTTAAAAATTCTATTGAAAATCGAACGGACAATTCCTACCTACATTATATCTCCATCACGTCGAGGTTCTCAATAGGGTTAGGGTCAGGGAATGAGGGCAGCCACCCTGACCGTTTTTCTTGACGCATATACAATAGCAGCCAAGGAAGTAATATTTTGTCATTCGTTTGCTTTTTTAGCATGGGAAATATTTTTACTGAAATCGGAAAACTCAGACAAACTAACAGTCACGTCCTTAAATCCTATATGCCGAATAATTTAAGACAGTGTTTCTACCGACTCGCAACCACTTGAATAACATATTTCAAATCAATAACCATGCTTTCTTTTGAGGCGTTTCCCTCCATTGCACCGACAAGGACGGAGCCAAGATTATGTTTAATAGTCATGCTCCTATTGTGCACGGCAGTTTCTCCGGAGAGACTGCCCTTAAATACGGGAGCGCTCAATCATGACAAGAGGATCCCATGTTGGAATGAAATGGGTCATATGATACTTTAAATAAATATGATAATGAGGCAGACGGTAGCGACTTGCCCAAGGGGGTTATTTGTGATATGCGACGGGGACGGCCTGCTCGTGAATAAGACGCTTTGTAAATTAGATTTTGGTGTCAGCATCCGCATTTTCGAACTTTGTTCAGTGAAGGAAACACACACGCGTTTAGATAGTGTACTTCTGACAGTGAGATCAATGACACATACAGTGCAAAGCATCCCGTAGTTGTGCGGATTCCCCAAATGGAAGTTGAGTAGAAAAAGGTCAAGCATGCCATTCTCACACTTTTCAGGAAGGTGACATTTTTGTAAGAATATTTGCTTGTTTTTTTTTGTTTTTTTAATTAAATGAGACAGCAGGATTTTTGCCCCACCCCATAAAAAGATTTTGGGGCATTTAAACTTAGCGGTTCTCTTTTATTGCATTTATCGATGTAGACTGTCTGCCATGTTCATTGCTTCGTTTTTTTTTGTACGATTCCCTACTAAATTATTCAGCACTAAATATTTCACTAGTGCACAGCAATCATTTTTTAATCTATTGACTATAGTATGCAGCTGCTATGAACGTGTCAGCGCAAAGCCTCCTCTATAAAATCTTGTATAATGAAACGATGACCGAACTCAAAAGCATGCGGCAAGGTCCCTGGTGTTTGCGTTTTGTTGTGAAAATCAAATGCGCTGATCCCAAATAAAAGGCTCCAAGTGTGGGCAGCTGTTCCATTTCTTTTATTGCTGGCTCATGCATGCCACCTGCTAAAGAACTCGCACAGACAGCTGCGTGCTTGCGGTAACATTGTTAGCTCCTGTCAAATTTCCGAGCAGACTAAAAGCGCCAATGCGAGGCCTCCGAGTTTCTCATTGGACAACGACAAGAAAAATCTGCAACCCGGTTATGTTCTTATCGGCCGGATGAGAAGCCATCAATACAACAACCGCAGCCCAAAAAAAGCCATTTCTCCCTCGCCTCGTATCAACGCGGCCCATCTTCACGCAGGACCGGTCCTGGTCAGACAGCAATTAAAACCTTAGCCCTCCAGAGAGGCAGCGGGCGCGAACCACAGATCTATAAAGTTGATTTCTATCCATTCACCTCGCATCGACACATTTACTGTGTTGACTTGCGCGCCCGCTGGAATTACACTCATCTGTGGCAGACGCGTATAACTTATGGCGCAAAAGAGTGACACTGGCGATCTGACGCATAACGAAGGAGGTGTCTGAGAAACAGCGGAAACTTCTGAAAGCGAGGAGGCGGGTGAGCAGGAGGAGGAGGAGTGGGGTAGTTCTAATTTCATAACTGTCAGACAACGTGACGGAGATGTTGTGCTTTGCTAGGGGGGGGGCTGGGGGGGGGGGAGAGGGGGGGGGGGGTAGAAAATCAATAGAAATATGTCAAGACCGAGAATGTTCAAGTGCATTGAATCATTCATTGGCGAAGCGGAGAGAATGCCGCGGCTCTTTGCCACAGCCAAGAATAATTCTCTTGCACTCCTTTATTTATTTATTTATTTTTCCCATATCAAATGGGTGTTTTTAACCTTTAATCGACACCACGCGCTCACTCGCCATCTTCTGTGTGAACAACGACAATGCCACGCCCACCCCGAAAATTGACAATATCATATCGGTCAACATCATCAGAGTTATTTTTGTTTGCCATCATTTACACCAGAAGAAAACTTCACAATGGCGGAGCAGCTAATTTGCATATCAATGTGAGTTGTGTGACTTTCACCATTGGCGAAAACACATAATAAATGAAGGTTTTGTTTTTTTTTTTTATTCGGAAAGTAGTAGTTTTATGCGAGAGACGTCGGCAATACTTTCCGTCAACGTAGTAAAAGTTCAGTTGAATTGGCGGAATATATTTCTTATTTGTCATTTCGGCTCATTTTCGGCGAAAAAATAAAGTAGTTTATTTCATGAATCCATACTCTTCACACAGCAAGAATCTAAATTTGTTATGCGGAAGATACGGCAAAAATCTCCTTACAATTCACATGCGCGCGGCACTACAGTAACTAACGATGTGGCTGCAGCTCAAAATTTAACGAGCAAGCAGAGATGTACATCATTTCTTTGCTTTTTTTTTTAAACAAGCCATTTTATCGGCCGAAGCCTTGGCAGAACTTTAACGAGACACTCCGCCGAGCGACGCGGCGAGAGGCACATACGAGCCGGCGGTTCAAGTGTCAAACTCACAACGGTTACGGTAATTGTGTAACACGAGGAAAAGGAAAAATGGCGCGCTTGTTATGACGCTCATCTCCCCCGATCCGACCTCGTGTTTACGACTTAATGAATGTTTTACAACCGATCGCAACGGTAGCCGACCGTGAACAAGGCAACGATACACAATCTGCTTTTGTGGCGCCGATGGGAATGTGTTAAAGAAATATCTAATAAACTTTGCTTTAACGCACATCCTCGCAAAAATTAAGGACATATTGTGTTTGGCATGCTACTCGGTTTTAATGGTTTGGATGGCAGCCTGGCACGTTAAAGGGGAGTAAAGTCAACGCCTTTTAAAAAGTCTGCACCATTAGTTTTTAGCATCAGCCTCCTAAAATAGAGTCAGGACACACAACGAAGCTGCAGGACACCGTAGAGGTTTCGTGGTTCTGGTGCGAAATTAGCATTTACTCCGAGAACCAGTTACAGGACTAACAAAATCTTCTTATGCTTCCCGCTAAAAGTCTTCAGTCGCTGGAATACACTGGCAATGAGGCACTCTACGTCTAAGTCACGCTCGTATAGATAGCTAGCGAGCTAGCTAACGACAATGAAACGTAATGAACCCGCATACATCACAAAACGCCTGCTAAACCGATTTCCTCAACGACAAAAATGTCATGTTATGATCTTCACCCTCTAACATCCTTATCCGTGTCACACGGATGTTTGAGGGTGTAAATGACTTGGTGCACGCGCGCCGAGGTGACTCGCAGCATCTGTTTCGACGGCAACAGGCTCAGGCAGACGCAGGACGCGGGCTTATCTTGGCCGAGGTGCGCCGCCGCGCCGGCGAGGTGGAACGATAAACATAATTAAATTGAGTTGGATTACACAAAATGGATGGGATCAGTTGGGAAGACGGAGAAGCTAATCCAGTGCAATCCTCTATAGACGTGCCAGCCTCACAAAAAAAAAACGGGCAAAATGAAGATGCAGAGAAAGGAAGAACGGTGGCTGTCACAGGAAGATCAAGATGGTTTCCAAACTTAAAGGGCTGAAATTATAAAAACATTCATTTCTAGATTGCTCATTTGAATTTTTTTTGTTCAACTCACATTCTTTTATTCATAATGGGGAAAATATGGATTTTTCTTCCGATGAAAAGGGTAGAGTAGTCCTTGCAAAGGGAATAAATATCTAATAATACATATCTGGAATAAAATATTGTATTCAGGGAGCAAACTGATGGTACACTGGAAAAAAAATAATTCAACCACTGGATGAAATAAAATCGAGTAGCTTCACGACATTATTTCTTTTTCCCCCAGTGTACGATCACGGCTAACCAACACTTCCTGGGATGATTTTTTTTTTTCCTGGTACATACACAAATGTTCCTGTAATTGAGGCAAGCGTGATTTATTTATTTTTTTGGTCTGTTTTTTTTTTTCTTTCGGGTTGGGGGCGGAGGTGACACCACACATGCTGTCAAAAATGACAAAGTAACACCATTAGACCACCGCTGCCTTTGGAGCAAGTCAGTTTGGGCAAGTTCTCGTTTCGTCGCAGCAGTAATGACAATGATTAAATGGTGTATGAAATTACCGATGAGCTATTTGGCCGCTATCATAATCTTGGGCTATAATCATCATACGTGACTACTTCCTGGAATCTGTCACGTCAATCAACCCGCATAAAATGTTTGTTTTTTTTTGTGGGGGGGGGGTGGGGACTTGAAGCACCTAGTACTACTCGATGACATCATAAATGCTTTAAAATTAAAGTATTCGACATCACATAATTTGCACTTTCTGAAAACGGAATTGAGATGAACCAACGAAAATCGTCTTGCAAGGATTCTCCTCTGAAGGAAAAAAAAAAAGTATGTATTATTTAATGGGCCTTGTCTCGTAGCTTTGATTGAGAGTCTACTCTTGTAGACAGCCTAAGGCGGCTTCGGCAAATTTGACAGACTCGACAGCTGAATCCATAAGATGAGCACAAAGCAAGCATGGCGCCAAATGGCGATTGCATCCTTGCAATATGTTGACGGATCATTTGGACAACAACGGTTGCGCTCAAAGAGGAAACCAGCAAGCGCACAAGCTCTGACTAATGCGCCTGCTTAAAAACCATTCAAGTTTGACAAGCAGGCTAAATGTACGGGGTGTCGATTGTGTAGGATACGTTATACGCGCCATAAATTGGGAAACATGACAGGAGAGGTCTAATTACTGATTTGACCTGGAACTGTGTAAAAATTATAAACTAAACGTTGCCACAAAATGAACAAGTTTGCACTTGAGTGTAAAACTACATCTTGAATTTTGTATTTTAGGGAGGGGCTTCATATAGAGATTAGGGAGAATTTATTTTTTGTTGCTCTGCTAGAAGCCCACTTGTGGTGCATTGACGTTTAAGGGCAATATAAGATGAGGCTGGAATTCTATGAAAGTGTTTTGGGGTCATAGGTTGCGTTACCTGTACGATTTAAAATTTCAATATAGACAATTGTGAACTGCTTTTAAAGGTCTTGGGTTGAAATTTGGGTTTGAGGGCATTAATTTTCAGAAATCGCAATCGTGACAAAAATGAATACAAAAGCCAGTTCATCAGTTTCCTCAAAACGAATTTTCACAACGTGGAAGTTCAATCAAAACAACAAAACTTTTACCATTAATAATATACAATTGTGTGGTCCCCCAATACAAAATTCTCCATAAATATTTACACATCACAAATATGATATTAGTGGATCATTTATCGCACTTTAATTCCGATGCAAGCCATATTAGTGGTATGAACGTGTAAAAAAGGTGCTATTTGGTTTTCGTAGTCGCCTGCTGGTCCTGGCCTACATTTCCTCCCCGGATTCCCAGCGAGGCAAAGTACTGTGCAAACACTCTCGCTCAGCTCGCTCAAGTCGTCTGAATGCAAAGCAGCTAGCTGATGCGCCCCGTCTGCCCTCTTACAGCAAGTTCACTACATCAGGCGAAGGGGGGTCGAGTCTCTCGCAGGGACAAACTCAGGACCCCTCGCTGTGTGGCGCGGCACGTCAGCCAGCCGGGGATCGGAAGATCATTATCGCGAGCGAGCGAGCACTGTTTCCCCCCAACAAATCGCTATCTCTTGCCTTTGATCCCATGCCAAAGCCGATTCTCGCTCACTTCTGGGCATCCTAACCCAGGAAGTGCCCACACTTGAGGCCAAACTCAAACGCGGCTAAAAATACCCCCGCTGCTCTCTTGATGAGATGGGAATGTATAAATTAACGACGAGGCATCTTTCTGGAAAATGAGGATACTTATCACAAAACTGTCAGTTTTAAGAGATTACGAGTAGCTGTTTTTTTTTTGTTTTGTTTTTTTTGTTTTTGGGCTTCGAGGGCAAGCGAGCTGAGGAAGTCGGCTACTTGGATATTGGCTACAGTGGAATATCCGATTAAAAATTTACTTGAAGTGGTGCGATAACATCCAAACTGGGACAAAGTTTTAAGCATTCACACTAGCATGTTTTGTGCCCAGATATCTGCATAGACCAGAAAATTCGACTAACCACAATCAACATTGTCATGGTAACGATTTCGGGACTATGACGAATGTGACAAATAGCGATATCCAACTTCAGTTTGAGCAGTTTCGATGCAGGGTGGGGCGCAGGGGCACTGCCCCCCTGAAATATGCTTGGACAAAAAAGAAAAATGATGAATAAATTCCGTTTCCTGATCCAAAAATATATAAACTTCTTCTTGTTAGCGAAAAATATGCCATCCCGGCTGGACAATTCCTTTAAAGTTTCATACGATAATCCAAACGGCAAACCTTCCTGTAAATACTCTTACAACCTCACTGGTTTGTTTGTGAAGAAAGAAAATGCAATAAGAGCAAGCAGACTGCAAGGAGCAATTATTGAGAGAGCAAGCTGTTTTTTGTTTTTTTTGTTTTTTTGCGGCAGCACTTCGGAGAAAGATGGCACCGCTTTAAATCATTATTTCCTTAACATATTCCTCTGACTTGGAGTGTCAGCGTGCCGCCGCCCATGTGAGGTTTGTTAAAGGGACGCATGTAAAGGTCCGACAGGAAGAAGAAGTAGAAGGGCCACACTATCAAAGCGGTCCCTGGCCTTCAACCATACAATACTCCCTTCAACTCAACTGAAAATAACTCTCTCCAGACCTGGAATCATCTTATATTCCCCCGTTTGAATGCTCAGACTGCAGTAACTCTTGCCAGTGGCATAATCAAGTTGAAAATTCATCAGCAAGATGGCAGAAGAAACGCTGTATTAAACAGCGCCGTGTTCCATCTGTTGTGTAAGAGCGAGTTGTAGAGTGGTGGCAGACTGTTTCGGACATTTTTTTTTTTTTTCTGCAGCGCCAACTTGTGCTTACTTTAGAAAATGTCACGGATTAATTCTTCAATTTGCTGTGTTGTTGCAACTGAACTCTTTGCTCTGACACAAATGGGGCAAACTCGCTTCAAGAAAAGAAAACTGCCTGGGCCATCTTAAGGAAAAACTACAGTGGACTCTCTGGTTTGAAAAATTATTTCTGTTGTATTTCCAAGGCAATAAATACGGTCTACCATTTAACGAGATGAAGACAGTCGTCATCAAGTGGAGAAAATATGGCACAAAAGTGGCCACATGGTCAACTGCAAAATTGAAGGTGCCGCAGGAATTTCTGGCAAGTGCTGGCCACACTGATAACTCAATGAGTTGTACAGGTTATTGGGCATATAAACGGTGGATAAAGTTTTGAACATTTTTTACCTTGGTATCATTATGTATATAATATATTCTATGACGGCCAACCATACTGGTCCGTTACATTTCTTAAACTCCAATTTCACTTGACATAAATGGAATGCTAAACACCTCCATCGATCGACAGCGGAGTAAATGAAAAGCCCCCGGCCTAGACTCGATATGCAGAGATACGGTCCATGCATTAGACATTGTGACAGCTTTCCATACTAAACATGCAGTTTATATGGATTCAAAGAATCTCTTATGGATGAGGCCCGTGGCCGTAATTTTACCATACAAGCGAGACCAATATGCATATAGTCTAGCTGGGGGAGAAAGCAAACAAACTGTGCCTCACTTTTCAGAGGAACTCAGCTTGGGGACGCGGAGGCAACGCGGGACAAGCAGAGCACATGAAAGCATGAATTAGTTAGCAAATGTTTACACTGGACGTGTGCCTCGTGCATGAGGCGTTCCACAGGGCTCCGTCGCAGTCGATTAGTGACAGCAAAGACAACGGACGACAGTAATCAACATCGCCTGCCATGTCAAATTTAAAAGGGCACTTTTACAGGAGTATTCTGTTGACGATGCAGGAACAGGAAACTAAAAATATCTACCATGTGTGACTCAAAGAATATTTAAAATCGGCTCACAAAACCCAAAACAAACCAAGAGAAGCATCATTCTGTTGCTGCGAAGGAATCAAAAATATTTCACTTGCTTCAATTAAAACACGAGGGGATTTTCTATTGGTATAAGCAATGCTTTATATTTTTTTTTTCTTATCTCATCTGGTTTCGGGTCACCAGGAACAGGAGTTGAAAGGCAAACTACACCCAGGAATACAACATACAATAGAAAATTATTTATATAGCGTATTTTACAAAATAAGCAAGTAAGAAAGGGACACCGTGTGCAAACATACAGACAATAGAGACTTTAATGAAAATAAAATGCTTTTTTTTTTTTTAAATAAATGTGGGTGGCAAGCTAAATTCAACCCTTTAACCTAAAAAACTATCAAGTAGACAGTTTAACCACGGACAAGCAACAACTCAAATCCACCTTGCTTCCAGAAAAGCCAAGCCAACTGTCAACATTTAGCAATTAGTAACACAAACTAAAACAAATCGTGGTAACAATGAGCCTCAAAGACCCCCCCCCCCCCCCCAAGTCTCTTCTTTTAACTTTATTTTGTAGTAACGTCACATGTGATTAGCTTACACCAGCTAATAATATCGAATGCAACAACAAAACAGCATTAACATAAACGACACACATTACAACAGAGTGCAGCACCATTCACATTTTTTAAATACATTGTATGTATGATTAGAATTCTTGCTACAGCTCTTGCATTGGCTCTGATTAATACTTTCACGACCGAAGCTTACCTTGCTCCACTAGCCGAAGAGAGTGCCGGAACGCCGGGTCCAGCATTTCCTTCTCCGCCTGAAGTTCCGGCAAGTATTGTTCGCTCCCCATGTCGTCCCTGCCGGCCCCCGGAAAACAAAAATCCTCTTCAGGAGCACTTGGAGGGGAAACTTGAACAAGCTTCGAGCGGTTCCGTTGTCCCCCAAAAATGAGAAAAGGACGTTAATGTCGGCTGGCGTTAGAAGAGCATTTTCTTCCCTTCCAGGACTCGCTCACGCAGATACAAAATTTAAAAAAAAAAAAAAAGGTGAATTCGGAGCTTTCACGTTGTTGTATTTATCCCATCCGAAAGGATCTCCGCCGAGTGTTTTCCGGCCGTGTTCGTCCTCTTCTCTGTGGGCGGACAGTGTGCTGGAAGCTCGCGGGTGACTGTTCCAGCGGCGAAAGCCACGCCCCCTCATCGGACGGCAGAGGAGCAAAGAGGGCGGGGCTAAATGGGAGGAACTGTCCGTCGTTCTGAATCGAACTGCATAAAGTTGTACCTTGACTTACAAATTAAATTATTTGAGTCCAGCACATATGATCACAAAAACAACACACTTTTGTTGTTGTGGGTTGTTGAAATGGACCCTGCCTACTTTTTTTCTGACACAAACCTCAGTTTTTGTATGCCAGAGAGTTTGAAAAACTCACTCTTTCATCTAAACTTTGTACATCAGCACAGTGTTCTTTTTTGTTGCATCAGAAACATTTTGTAAATGGTGTAAGGCAGTAGATTGCTGAGCCGCTCTTGCCACACTTGGATGAATTGATGTTTTTTACAGAACGGTCCGGTTGATCGGGTAACTTTGTCATTATTATGATGTAATTTGTGGTATGCCCAATTCATTTTTGAGTCATTGTTCGACGGTGATGTCATTTGAGTGTCAAAACGCACAGTTCGCACAGCGGACCGGTGCCGTCGAGACAGCTTTGCTATAGGCGGATAATCCAGCCTCTGTGATTAAGAACCACAAATCCGATTCATCTGAATGCGTTCCAGTTTTGCACGATGACTCGTTTTACAAATGACCATACACATTTCCTATATGAAGCACGAGTCGACGTGTAAGGTCTAAATTAGCAACCGGAAGCCTCCTGCATGCTGCATTTGTCCTCTTAGCTTGTTGAAACCATTGATTGTTTGTAATTGTACGGGTATGTTGTCAATAGCTCTCAAGAAATCCAATCACCTTCTCACAGGTCAGACATGCTTTACCCACGGCCGTGTGTATGAATTAATTAAATAAAAAGACGGCGGTGTAAGGTTGTTCCAGAGGGTGATTGTTTTCGAGTAAAAGTGTGATGAGGATACAACCCCAATCCACTTTTCTGCCATGTCTTTTGCGGGCGAATCATATAAGAGCAACATATTGCTGCGAGAGTGTGAAAACGAGATAAGAATCCTGTCAATATTTGTGGAGGATGCTGAGGTAGCCTCAGGTGGGTGGATATACAGTATCTGTAGGCCGATCAACACCGCTTACATAATTGCCTTTTTTTTTTTCTTTTTCTCCTCCTTTCATAAAAATCACTTTTGTGGAGAATATGCGACACAAAGTCGAAAACCCAGATGGAAATATGTGCTCTATTTATAAATTGTGATGTGGGAGATGGCTGGTGCATTTTTTTTAATTTTTTTTTTTTCAACCAGTCTGATGGTAACTTATTAAAAGCTCCAATAATGCTTTGCCAAATACATCCTGATTAACGAAACTGCAGCCACCAAGAGACAAGGCTCTCCTCTTTATCCATGTAACTTCTTGTCTTTAACCCCCCCCCCCCCCCCCTCTCTCCCCTCTTGGGTATATGAGTGATTCACCGCAAAGAGAAGCGCATTATGAATCAGCTTACTTTTTAATCTCTCCCGGAGACCATTAAAAACCAGCTCAAATGCACTAATCTCCCGTGCAGGGGAGCACTTTATTTATAGATATGCTTGCCATCTGTTGCACCCTCTCTTCATAAACAAAAAAAAAAAAAAAAAACATTGTGCCGTAGTCGCTGTCTAAGGCGCTGATCAAAGCACTGAGATATTTTTATTTAAGTCCAACAAGGCCAGAAGCGAGAACACAAGCGATGAGGAATGTCCTGTCAGATGGCTGCCCGGGAAGAAGAATGTCGGGCTTTTATACCAAAACGGACGTATTAGTCTAATAGATGTCAAAAGCTCAAACTTCCCCACTGTGACATGTTTGGGATCTTTCCTGACTCACCTGTCTCATCCGCTTTTTTCGTGACGTCACGTGGTCCGCTATCAGATACATTTGTAATTGCACGACTATTGTTGTGTTCTAAGATCTGTTGGTGAAATGGATAACAGCAGCGCCATCTGCTGGTAAGAATGGAGATTTCTTCTTTGTCTACCACACATTCCTCCTTTATTGGAAGTTGTAAACATCTCCCAGTTGTTAATTCCGCATGAAAATGTTCATATGAAGTGAGGCTGATCAGCATCAGCATGTTTAATGACAGCAGAGAAGATGTTGTTACCTTCAAGCTCTGACGCTTCCCTGCAGCTGGAATGACTCCCTACCGGTGACTTGCTTATTAATAACGCACGGCCAAAGTAGCACGGCGGGACTAATGCTTTTCGCTTCTTTACAATAGCGTGAGTGACGCCTCAATCAACGAATGGATTTGATGCCAATTTCTCCCGCTCTGGCAAATGCTGTAAACAAGAACACGGCCCTTATTGGCTTCTTGATGCAAAGTGAAGGTGACCGAGCAATTTCTGCTAACTCGTAGCAAATCAAACGCATTACTCCATGTAAGTGGGTACTCCCTCATCAGTTTTCCCGCAATGGGAGAGGTGTCTTTCTGCTACGGAAAAATGAGCTCTATTGATCTATCTCAGAGAGGAGGGCGGGGGTGGTCGTTGGTAAAGGGACTCCGCGACGTCGCGTTCCAAATGCAGTGATAAATGGATGGTGGGATGAGAACGAACACCCCGTAATCAGATTGGCTATGGATTGTTGTGGGCTGAATGGAGAGCTCTTGGCTTCTCCCCAACCTGGAAGTCATAAATTGGTGCAGTTTGGAACGATACGCCCGCTCTGATTGGTTTACTGCGCGTGTCAACGCTACTCAATACAGATGGGGAGTCATTGTTGTCCCGTAAGAGGGATTCTTAATCGAATGGACGGGAGTGAAAGGAGGTGACAAATCTGCCTAAATGGAAGTAACCGAGTCGTGTACCTGCCAAGAAATGTTGACCCGGTTTTACCAAAACAGTCAAGTGGTCCATGTCCTAAGAAGATAATTTCCATTTTTGGGGCGAGAAAGACAACTCGTCCCTTAGAAACTGCTGACTTTGTAAAGTTTGGCCCCAGATGTGAAACAAGTCGCCAGTGCATCGAAGCAGTCCGTCGAACCGTGGCGGCCATGTTGGGTGAAACAAATGTTCCTCAATAATTTGCCCATTTCTCAACCCATTTTTACGTCAATGTCTAAAATGTGTGCCGTAAATACAAAATTTGGGGGGGAAAAAAGCACTTATAATTTGTTATTCCCAGTTCCCATGACTTATTCTGTTGTTTTGAAATCAAATCACGCAAATGGAACTACTGCTTGAATGAGTAAAGAAAAGGCGAATAACAATTTGATTTTCAATTTATATCTCTAAAACAAAATATAGCACGAGACACAAATGTGAAAAGGGGCTGGTTGTTTAGGATTGCGGGAAATTGTCCTAAACAGCAATTCATTTTCTGACCACAAGATGGCGACAGCGAAGACAATGTTCCTGTTTACATAAAAGCCAGCAATTTGATCATTTTGTTCCTTCACTTTACAAAACGTGAAACCAACTGTGATTTTTAAACACTAAACACGTTGCAAATTGTCATTTCTGGTGTAGCGCTCCACCATTTATAGTAACAACATAAAAGTGAAGCCTGCAAGTGTGGAGAAACGCGCCCTTTGCACGCTCATTTGCATATTAGCTTTTAAATGTACTGTATTCAATTTAGCTTGTTATGACGCTCAAGTCAAGACCCCGAGGGTTTTTTTTTTTCTTCCCTGATCAAGGTTTGTTGTTTTCTTTGAGTGTTTTCCACTAATCACGCTTTTGTCTCCTTGTCGAACAAGTTGTCGAACGAGGCTTCTATTCAAAAGACGGCTAATAACGCTCGTCGCTCTCAGTGATTAAAGCTTGTGGTGGAAATAAAAGCACACAAAGGACATTATGCTAAACAATTTATTTTATGACACTATCGTGTTCCGTAATATTGGCACAGACAAAATCATTTTCTCTGTACTTTACATAGTTTACGCTTCAAAATAACTTCACAGGGTGAAATAAATACAGACTTCTCACAGTGATGATTTTTTTTTTTTTGTTACATTCATTTAAATACATGTGAAGGATTTTCTGATGAACACGGAAAATGTTCCGAAACATTCTCCTCAATTTACACACAAACGAGAGCGGGACTCTCCGTAATGGACGATTATTGATCGATCGGTTTTTGACATCACTTGAATTAAGTTGACCTGTAAAGTTTCACGTTGATCCCAAAATGTCCGTTTGGGAACAATTCTTCTCCTTGAAACGACCCGTTTGATTTCAAGCAGTCACAATGACAACCTTAATCACTGGAACAGGAAAAAAAAAAAAAAAACACCCGACCTTGGTCTACAGGCGGGCGGCGCATGTTTCGAAGCAAAAAGATGCGCGCTTAATGAATTTTCCAAAGCCTGCTTTGAGGTTGACTCAATAAAGTGCACTTGCCGTCAAACCGGTGCAAAGGCTTAACACGCACAAGTTTAGCTTGACTATTAACTCATTTACTACCAGCCAAGTAAGAAAAATGATCTTTGACGTCTTTAGCCGTCAATGGTATTAAATTAGAGTTAATGCCGGAGAAGAGGCAGTGATCCAAACGTGGCATCATGTAAACTTAACATGGAAAAAAAAGGGGACAATGTGGTCAATACATCGACGGACAAATCTATTAGAACACCATGGAAAAATAGAAAATATATTTACAGCTACAAGAGCTTCCACTCTTCCGGGAAGATTATCCACAAGATCTACGAGTTGCGGGGGGGAGGGGGGGTACTCGATTTCTTACCAAATTCATCAAACCATGTTTCTGGATCTTTCGTGCAATTTATTCATTTTTTTTTAATAGTGTCTAATGCATCACAATTGGATTTATACACAATTATACAGTGTATTACCTATAGAAAAATAAAAAAAAACTTTAAGTAGTATTGCGCACACACGGAGTAAGGGCATAAATATACTTGCTAAGCTGTAGCCATTTTTTAAATAACATTTCATGGTTGGGTAGATAATATTTTCATTTAGCAAATTGCCTTATGTACGTTAAATTAAACTTTCTCTCGCATGTCTTGATGACATTTGATCAATAATATAAGATGAAAAATAAGTTGAGGCTTAATTACGAGAATATCGGTGAATTCATAATTTCTTTTGAGGTGTAGTATCTCTCGAAAAATCTCTACGAGAACATTTTTCACTGTCGGAGTAATTACTCTACGAGACGACAATCATATTTTGACGACATATTTTTGATTATCGGGAACAATTATTTATTGAAGTAGGATTTTTTTTAGTCCAGGAAATTTGAAAAAAAAAGACTTAAGTAGGGTCAAAATAAAAAAAATAAATAAATAAAGCAAAATCGGTCATAAACAAAAAAATATTGCGCGACACAATAATAAAATTTGACACTTTGAGAGGTACAATTACCACTGTGAATTGAGAATATAACAAAACACCTTTCAGCGTTATTACCAGATCATGCTTCGGATGACGACCGATGAAGTGGCTACTCGGATGGCGACGATGGTCGGATTTCTCCAAAAGGACGCGACTAGCTTGTGTTAATGTCGTGGCTGACAGCTTCGTGATAAGGCAAGCATCTATGCTGGATAGATGTCACATCTTCATGTTACAATTTGCATGGCTACTAGTCACACTCTGGCTGAGCGCTTCAAACAGTCGCTAACGCGCGTCGCTAACGAGCAAATACTCACCTCCTTCCTGTACATAAGACTATACACCGCATAAAAATAGACAAAAGCACCGTTATTTGAAGTAGTCAAGTCCAGCCACCAAGAAGAATTTCTCGAGGAAAAGTTCAGAGTCCAAGACGGCGATGTGGGCGGCCCGGCCGATTAGCGTGTTGGCCGTGTTGGGCAAAGCGTGGAAAACGTTCTGACGGATCAACCGGCAATCTTTGGCCTCCACGAGAGGCTGCAGAAGGTTGTTGATCATCTCCGTGTAGACGGGGCCTGATGGTGATGAAATGGAGATGATGAAAATGAGAGCCGGACCGATTAATCGGCGGGCAGGTATCGTTTTTTAAAACATTCGCCAATTTCTACCCGTTAGTAAATGTTAATATTTACATTGCGAGTGCAATTCTAAACAGTTAATCGTTATCTCCGGTCATATTTCAACAACCGATGTTTACCCGTGGTTTTGTCTTTGAGAGCCGTTTTGCACATTTCGATTCGAGCAGAGTGGAACGGAACATAACGGTCCTGTGGAGACGCCACCAGCACCACATTCTTGAAGAACTGCAGCCCTGATGGAAATAAAAAAAAAAATTGTTGAAAGAGCAGTGTGTGTGTGTGTGTGAGAGTGCAAAGGAGTCATTTTACTGTAAATGGCAAAACGCAATCCCAAAGTGACAGGCAAACACAATAAAAAAAAAAAGCTTTTTTTTCTTTTTTGGCCTGCTGTCACTGCGTGCTTTTAAAAGCGTGCCCCGGTGCGTTTTCAGTGACGGGGTGTCAGACTTGTGCCACTCTACTGTGCGTCTCTCGTGTGAGGTTGACAAAAAGCACTTCTATGATTACCGACATCCATGCCTGTGCACTCACACATTTGAATATTGCACTTTATTCTTTGTTTTTGTTTTTTTTTTTGCTCAGAATGACATTTTGGCGATTTTCCTACCGGGTTTTTGACTCAGGAGATAGAGGAAGGTTTTCCGCGGATCCATATTGTCTCTGAAGGTGAGCTGCAGCAAGGATCCCGATTTCTTCAGCTTCTGCATTAACCACAGACCTTCATACACAAACACACAATCCTGTGAAACTTTGCCTCACAACCGAGAGGCACAGATATTATTCTTCAAGTAGATAAATGTTGGGGAGCACAAAATGTTCACACACGGGGTACAAGTGGACCATTTGCAGTATTCACAAAGGTTTGGAAAGTCAAGATAATTATCACAAGACACTTTGAATAATTTATTTCTTAGGATCATAATTTGGAATTGTAATTACACACAATTATAGCGCAGGACTTTTCTTATAGTAAGGGAGCCATTTGGAACGCCTACTTAGGTAACCAAATTAGGTTCATTGTTTGATAATAGGCGGCAAGCACTTGGATAGTCCAAGTCCGATCAGGGTTGTGTTTAAAGAGTATTTTATGAAAAATAAATGAAAAGATTTTGGTGAGTACATTTGAGGACTGCAAGTCTCTCTCTTTCAGGTTGAATGTGCTACGTTCCATATTTCTATTTTTCAAATTAACGTACTGTTACCATTTTGAAGCTAAATAAAACTTTGTCAACAGCAAAGAGCGTACAATGTTGCGTAATATTTTCTTGAACTGAAAAACTCAAAATAGTGACTGGGTTCTATGACTATATCATCTTTGTATTTTTCATTGACGCTAATGAGCTGGAAGAACTTGTGGAACATGCATGCTAGCTTATAGCCCCCCCCCCATAAAAAAGTGGCTCACCTGTGCTAACCAGTGCGCTGTTGTTATACAGAGTGCCCAAATGCGGGCCGGACAGCGAAAGGAACGTGTGCAATCTCGGCAGATAGCAGCGGAATCGAGGCCTCGTCAGCACCGAGCGGATGATGACGTTCCCCAGAGAGTGTCCGATGAAGCTGTCGGTGTGAGGAGAAACAAGATCTTATTATAGACTTCTTGCAGTTCTGAAGTATCTAATTAAAGTAACTTCATTAGCTTGTTAAATTCTACGTCCTCAAAGACAATTTAACGACGCTTGCATTGAGGACGCAGTGGAAGAATTAATTGGAGTGGGTGCGACTAAGTCACCTAAGTTTAATGACTCCACCGTTGCCGCAACGGAAGCCCAACTCCCTCATCTCCATGCCGACGTCTCCTCATCTGTCGACAAACTCTGTACGCCAAATGAACTTTTTGCCTTACGTGCACTCGACTCTCCAGAGAGTGCAGCGAGAGCAAAGAACTCTTGCGCTTGGCATTTTGAGGGCAATTAAGCGGGAAGATGAATGGCTTAATTTGATGCGAACTAAGCAACCCGTCGCTGCATTAAGGGTACAGTCAATCAAATATACGCTGGAAACAATTTGGCTATGAATGTAAGAGCTCCAAATCCATTTTGAGTCACTTCAATTTGGAGTTTGTCGGGGTCAGTAAATTACAACGGGGAGGGATTTTTTGCTGGCTCTGCTGCCCTCTATTGACATTAAGGGGAAGTACTGTGTGTGTTAGGAAAGAGAATCATTTAGACATACAGTATTTCTGTTATTCATGATCAGTTTTTAGCTTTCTGTTCAATATCTAAATAGCTGTAGTGCAGATGTGTCCTCTGATGAGGTGAAAACTGACCTGATCCTGCCTATGGTGAGATTGTACAACTGGATGTGTTGAATAATCTCATCCAGCAATCTGTCTGTCATGGTGTCAAAATCAGCAAACGTGTCAGTCTGCAAAGAAAAACCAACCCAAAAAAAATAATGAAATGCTTTTAATGTTTTTCTTTTCAGTACAATAAATGTATATTATTACCTGGTTTCTCTCAGACATGAGGAAGTCCAGCCGGGATCCTGGCAGGCCTAACTCAATGAACGTCTTCACCAGGCGAAGGTCTGCGCTGTTTCCTGGAAGCAAAGATTAAATTAAATCGCACGATGTCTGAATCTGTTATTTTGACAAGCAGACATGAAAGACAAACTCCCTGTATCATCTCATGTTCAGCCTTGGGAATAGAACTCACCATCAAGCCCGTGCACGCACACTACGAGGTGTATGCCGTCGTCAAACTCCTCGTCGTCCTCCTCGGGGGGGAAGTAGGGCAGGTCAGATGCCAGCAGAGGAAGGTCGCTGTAAAGCCCACCCCGGAAGCTCATCCCTTGAAACAGCTCCTCTTTGGCTTTGAAGAAACTGGACGTGTGCATACGGGCAACTCGTAAACTGATTACAAAGAACTTATGAGAGAAAAATAATAATACAGCTCTTGGTGTACCCAAGAGTGAAAGTGGCCAGTGAGTGTTTTAACGCATGGAAAAACAAACCTCAGCATGCGTTCGTTGGCCTCGTGGTCCATGCCAAGATGGTTGACTAACGTTGAGGAGATGATCCCGAACGACCCCAGGGGCTGATTGGTAATGGGTGAGATTGTCTGGCGAGTGGACATTCCACTCATGGACGGAGAGTCTCTTAGAACGGAGGAAAAGGGCAGACAGGTGGGCGCGCAGGACACCGACATGTTCACCACCTCCACCATCTTCTTATTGACGAAGGCCAGGCCCGTGTTGGGCGCCTTCGAATGTTTCGTCTGGTCATCTGCACTCTCGTTCTCACTGGGGGATATCCCGTTGTGTGACGTGATCTCATTGCATGTCGGCCTTGTGAGGTCACAGCCTTGTGAAGATCGCAAAGAATCAAGTTCTACCGGTGTTCTGGACTCCCGGACATGAAATTCCGTCCGGTGGAGACTTTGTGTCTCGTCGACGATGACGCTCAGCCCGTCCGTTGCACTCTGAGCGCTTGGCTCGTGTCCGCTATCGCAGGGAAGTGCTTCCAGAGCTGTAAGATGCACATCCTCCACAGAGACACTAAGCCCGCTGATGTGATGATTTAGATTCTCCCCGTGGCAGTTCGGAACAGGGCTCTCCTTAATGCGAGGACCCTCCGCAGACTTGCAACTGAGAGCCGAGCTGGATTTGTAGGTCTCTAAAAGGTTATGTGGATGATTTGACTTTTCAGAACTGACAGTCCCTTCAGTACTGTTGTTTGTCATTGAACTTGTATCGAAAATCGATGATTCCGACTGCTCCGAGGTCAAAGAAAAACGGGTTTGATCGTAATGTTGGTGTCGGACTAAAGTACTTGAGGCGTGCGCTTCTTGAATCAGAGGCATGTGCTCTTCCTCATTATCGTCCGGGCTACTGATTTGCGGTGCAGACATGGATTTGGTTAGCTTGCCACCATGGCTCTGCTCCCGTTCGTCCTCATAAGGCAGAGAGCTTATCGACGTCAATGAGGCCTGTATACCTGCACTTGGAATGCTACCATTGCTCTCCATCTGCAGGCCCTCCAAAGAGCTGCGAAGGACCGGGTGGCGAAACGCTTTATGCCGCAGAATCTCCCGTTCGCTGGAGAAATCCAAAGGGGGTCTACCCCGCAGAACTGTTTCAACAGGCCACGCCACAGAACTAGGCTCGCTCTCGATACCAGAGTCCGAAATGACCGAGGACGAGCGCTTTATAATCTTAGAGATGACCAGACCTCCTCGATGGGACACATCCTTTCTGAGACCACCGAGGGTACTGAATGGAGCGTCCTCACTTTCGCCCTCCTTGAACTTTGTTAATGACACAGACGTATCAAATTCATTGTCCTCACTCTTTTGGCTAATGTTGTCCCTTGAGGCGTCATCATGGTCGATGTGATTCCCGTTCTTTTGGACTTCTTCTGTTTGACAACAATTGAGATCTGCAGCTTTTCCCAGACCTGAGCTATCACTTTCATCTACTGATGGGTTATCCTTTGATTTCTGCGGATCTGCTACTGGTCGCTCTTTTCTGTCCTCCGTTAGAATAGTGTCCTGAGAATGTCTGCAGTTGCTCTGCTTTCCTATAAGCGACATATAGGTTGTCAAATCCATGCAGTCGTCACTATCCGAAGGATCTTGGGATTCTTCAAAGCATTTGGCTCTCAGACCACTTGGGTGAGTCCTGTTTGCAGCCACAATAGCACCCGAGGCAGTCTGATCGTCAGACGCGGCGAGGACCGACACGTGAGGTTCCCGCTCTGGGTAAACAAAACCATAACTGTTCTAGAGCAAACATACCATATTTTACCGTAGTCTAGTAAATGTTTTACTTACCTTTTTCAGAAAACTCCATAAATCTGTCCTCAAAGATGATGGGAAGGCTGTTCCAGTCGCCATCAATGTCCAGGCACTCGACAGGTAAAGGAGGCATTTTGGCCAAGTAGTCTGAACACCGCACTTCAGCGGCAATCTGCCCTTGTCTGCTGATCCTTGAGCATAAAGATAACCATTTCAACAAGAGGTTCATCCAAACGTGTTTGTCCAGTTCCTATACTTACAGATCCTCTTGAAATATCAGCGATGTCTCTTTGGGGTGCTCCGTGAAGAAGTATGCCTCCGAAAACCTCCTCACCTTTGAGAAACCAAATACAGCATCAGGATCAGACTGTCATTTCCTTTATTTAAATCATCCAATTTAGAAATGGTCCGTAGTCTAAAGTCAGACACTGTGACAACAAATCACCAGCAGGACAGGATTCCTGGTGTATTTTTACCTCTCCCAATAAGTACAGAATATGTGTTAATTGAAATTCCACTGACGTGTGAAGGCTTGCCAGCCTACCGCCACCACGGGGTACTTCAAAACCAAAGCAAACATGTTCATTACTTTCAGACAACTGCAACAATGCACAATCACCCCACGGAGAGAGACACCAAACAAGCTTTGGTTTTCATTTTGAATGGGCCGGTGATTACACAGCAGTTGCCGCAGATGTAACGGTTGTCGACAAAACCAGATTTAAGGTGCGCAAGTCTATTACATGCATGTGTCCGTATTTGTGTTTGCAGTATGATAGAACAATAAAAACAAAAGCATGGCTCTCACCCTAAGCGTGTGATGCTCCTGAGCCAAGTAGGACAGTACATGTGAGTTGAGCACGGCCGCCTGCAGGAAGCGACTCCACAGGGCGGTCAACCGCGTGCAGAGGTGCCCCACGTCCCTGCTGATCTGCTCGGCCACGTTCTCGCGGCCATCCTGCAGCTGGTGAGGACAGCAGGCGGGTTGTCTTAGTCTCATTCAGGTTCATGACGTAACCAGAGTAACTCACATTTCTGTCTTCTATCACTCAGGAAATGATGTCAATGAAATCATGTCATTTTTTTTTTTCTGGTCCCCCGTACGCATTTGTGTTGTGTGTTTTCAACATACCTGTAACTCTATGGCGAGCTGATTTAGCGTCTCTTCAACAGGCAGAAGTTCTGGGATAAAGCAATTAGAGTAGAGAAGTAAAACAAATAAAATAAGAAAATAAAATCCATGTTTTGTGTGTAGGAATGCAGCTATATATGCAATTATATTAAAAATTGAATTATATTCAAATGCAAGAAAATACTTTTTTTTTTTTAATGAGAGAGTTGTAAAATGGAGCAAATTCATAAATTGTGTAAATTAATTATTTAGAAAACATGAAAGGAGATTTTAATGGCCTGTTTGACCTCAAATCGACCTTTTTGACTTTGTTTTGAGCTAGAGCGTGAAACTTAGCTCACCTGCGTCCTCTGACATCTGCTGTAGCTGCGGGACCTCCTTCATCAGCGCAGTGCAGTAGCTGCTGAGACCACCGTGCGCAGACAGCAGGAGGCGACAGAGTCTTCTGTGCCAAGTCTGCGCTCTCTGCAGGCAGTCCTCACTGGGCACATAAAAGCTCCCCTGGGCGAGAGAAAAAGCCAAGCAGGGAAATGTCAGCCGCTATGTAGGTCAGCGGTCGCCTCTCAGAAAAAAAGGCCCAACGTTAATATTCGCCATGAACACATCTGAACTTTATAGCCGCCATTGAAACAGTAGTGATGGCTGCTGGCTGACCTTGTGTTAAAAAAGTGGGCCCTTTTTTTGCGCATTGGCAAAGTCATGGCAATTACATGGAAGATCAAATAAGACGAGAGAAACAAATGGCCCTGAACGCAGCTCACCGGGAGCCATAAAGGCACATCAACATGTACATAGAGAACAGCAGGATGGAACGTGACCTTGTTTATTTTAACTTCACGTCCAAACTAAACCGTCCTTGATTTTCAAAGTGGGGCTTTTCACAAGTAAAGAGAGGCTATAAAGGAGAATTATTATGAATTCCCGAGTGTTTAAATAAGTTGGGCGGAAAAAAAGCTCCAATGAAGAATTATTGAACCCTTTCACCATTGTACTTCCTGCCCCCTCTACTGTGGGGTATGCCAAAATGAGTACCGCTTTGTATAACCGTGACAACAATGTCGCTCATTTATCAAATGCAGGTGCAAACACAAATGTCATTTTCTGACGGATGGCAGCTCTAAAACTAAATTTCTCTGTAATCCTGCTTTTTACGCCGACATTTTCTATGGTGACAATGTTTTTGACCTCCCAACTAAAAAAAAAATAATAATAATAATAGTAATGGCTCATGCCTGAAGTATCTGCGGACATACTATAATTTACCCCAGGCAAGTTCAGTCTCTGGCCCTATCATCATACCTGTTTGCGCTCTGTAATCGCAGCAGTGCAGTATAAGAAAACCAGGAAGGAACAGCTGTAGGTTTACTTTCATAATTCTCTTTACCTTTAAGCAGCCTGCGAGGCCGTAGATTGACAGGTGAAAAAAATAGCTGTATGTTTTTGTTTGAACGAGTCATGATACGAAAAACTGTTTTTTCTCTGTACTGAAAAAATCTGGCTTCGTGCCATTGGTTTTTCATTTTTATTTTCACGTCTTTTAGAGAAGTCCAAATGTGCAGTAATGTCCTATATATATATATATATAAAATAATTTCACACAATCTAACAACAGCAGGTTAAAAAAAATCTCTCTAAAGAGAGTTGAGCGAGTGGGACGCTTTTCACCTGCAGCTACGTGGCGCTTGTGAGCAGAACTCATTACTGGGATCAAACGAAGACATCTCACCACCACCCCTCCCACCTCCTGGTCTCTAGCCAGAGCTTATTAAAGTGGCCAGCCAGGGGTGGGAATAAAAGCAGGAGGCAGCAAATGGGGCGCTCATTAAGATTTACAATGGAGACGGTGAGGTCTAAAGCAACCTGAGATGAAAGTTACAAAACTGTGAAACCGTAGAGATTCACAGAGTGGTCAGTTTTTTTATATTAGCTGACCACATTTTGGCAGAGGTTACACCTATTTGTGGGTTGGACCTGTATTCAAAAAAAAAAAAACAATCCCAAGGGTGACACACATCCAAGATCTGTATTTCCAATTTGGCTGAGCCTGATTGCATCATTACGGCGACCCATCCAAATCCACCAAGCCAGCAGTTTGGAAACGTATCACGCCGTCATCACCGGATGGTATCGGCGAGCCGGAAAGTCTACATCGCCGCGAAAAACACTGGCTCGTACTGGACTTCCTGCGTCATACCTCGGAGATGATGGGTTTGCAGTACCCTGCTCCGAACACGAGGTTTTCCACAGAGATGGCAGCTGGGTCACTGGTGCTCTCCGGTGAACCTTTTCCCAGCCAGGAACCCTTTCCTGTGCGAGCAAAGCTGTACACAGAGAGGTCACATGCTCAAATGCAGAATGCGTGAATAGCAAACTCTCCTCTCAATAATAATCAGTTGTCCCCAACATCAGAAGAACCGCCGCGCTTTGTGCCGTTTTAAAGCCATGCAAATGCGGAACGGTGGTTTTTACTCTACCTGACCAGCGGCTGATGTAAGGCAACCAGTGAGGCGTGGATGGACACGGAAATGACGGACAGGTGGAAGTAGTCGAACATGACAGGAACATGATGATGCAAGCCTCTCTGCGGGTGGAAGTGGAGGTTGAGCGTGCGGCTGCTGATCAACGGGACGGAGACTATGTCGGCCAACCTGGGGAAGTAGGAAGTTAATAAACGTGAGTCATTTGTTTTCCGTCGCCTCAAAACGGGCCTGACGACACCTACTGTTGCTCGTTGTCCGTGAAGTGAAGATCCAGCTTCAATTGGAAGTCCACCTCGCCGAGGGCTTCCTCCAGCTGCAAAGACAAGAACACCCAGCGAGAGTCAAGTCAACTACCCCGTAGGACATGGTTACTTTCTAAAGAAGGCGACACACTTTCAATCCTAATTTGCAATTCCAATGTAACCTGATCTGATGAGATTTGAGTCCTAAATGTCTTTGAGTATTCACTGGAAATATTTGGTTCCTTTTTGTCTGAAAAAGGCATCGGGCTACTTCCTGTTTGGCAACTTAGCAACCAGTGCCAAATCCTTGCACCCTACTTCCACAGAATTTTTTGACCTCAATTGTTTGGTGAAGCTCGTGTTCAACACAAACATGGTGAATCAGCATTTTACTGCTACGCTGCATGCAAATAAATCCAGGGGTAAATCTATGCCCTTGTCTTGTCTACGTGACGTCCGACACGTATTCTAATCCGATGCCAAGAATCAAAGGTGCCCAACATGGCCCAAAAAACAAAACAGCATGAAAGAGAAGCCGGCAAGCTAATGGAGTCTTTTGAAGGTTGAAAGTAAAGCAGCCATGTTAATAGATTCACACGGCGGCGAAGATAAGAGCGCATCCTCGCCGCCTCCCACACAACAGTAAACACAGCCATCTTTGCTCGCCGGTATCGACGGCGCCATCGATCAGGCATGGATCGCGCATATGGGGGCGCGGGGAAACGAGAGGCTATTTTTGTCTGCGCTATCTCCGGATATGAGCAACAGATAACCTCCGGAAGGTTAATGAGCCAGGAGCCTTTGGGAGAACTCGCAGCTGACACCAGACATGTCTTAACGCTCCTCAGTCTTGCATGCAAAGTAGACTTTTATGCAGATTTACATTCTGCACATTGCACCATTTGCTACCATGCTCATTGGACAACAAATTACTCGTTACGATGTGCATCAGGATGACGAAGAATGCTCAATGATGCTTGTCAGGAAATGACGCACAAAGAGTTGAAAATGTGGCTCTGCAACAACACGAATCACGGGCGAGTCGACGTCCCTTCCAGTAACGACCCTGGCTAAACTCAGCTCGTGAACAGCTCAAGTCAAGAACGATAACTATATCTGGTTCCTTTTCGATAGCTCAACACCCCCAAAATCAGCGATGGAATGACCCCAGATGGAGACAAATCTGCATTTGTGGCCGTGGGGGCACAAAATGGCGCACATATCACTCACCCGCTCTCCATCCAGCAGCAGATGCACTTTGAAGAGCATGCTGTCGTTGACGGTGATATCCTCGTTCCTGTAAAGGATCTGGAATATCCGGCTGAATGCGGTGCCATCGTACACCCCCGGGGAGCTGAAGCTGCATTCGCCTGCTGTGTGACAACATGGCATACATTACAAGCGGCGGCGGCGAAACTCGTTCACTGAAGATGACAAGGTTTAGCGGCAGATATGCAAATGGGGTCCCGTTTCGTGCGAAACGTTGATTTGAATTTGTAAATTCATCGGACTGTGCATTTGAAAAGCGGCTTTCGATTTGGATACCTTGTGGCTGGTGTGAATTTGAACGCAACGTTTGCTAGCTGCACATTTGAAACACGATTGAACAAAGTGTGATCTTAACATTTAAGATTTTGTTACGGTTAAAGGTAAATTAACAAATCTAAATAAAAATTGTAATTAAATAATAAAATTAGAGTTGTTTGTTGGACTGGTTAACTTCTGTTAATGCTACACTTATTGAATAGTCTGGAAAATATATAAAAAACTCTGTAGTTTTGAATTTAATTGATTTGTTGAATCGTTTTGCAAATTAAACATTTTCACTTTTTTTTTTTTTTTTTTTTTGCAACACAGGCAAGACAAAAATGACATTAAAAATAATATTAAATTCTTCAATAAATTACTCTTTGTACCATTAATGTGACCTATGACTTTTTCAGCAGTCGGTGTTATTCTGAAATGAGTTGTACAAGTTACGGGTCACATAATAAATCTCAGTAAAAATTGTGAAATTATTTTTCATTGTAAAGCTGCAGATCAAAATACATTTTACAAAAAATAAATAAATAAATAAAATAATAATAATTAAAAAAAAAAAAAGTCCTGTGACATGCTATATAAAAGATGGTTGTGTAGCTGGTGTTATTTTCACACAAGCTTCTCCGCCGTCCAGCTGCGAGCCCTGATAGGCTTTTGACACCGTGCTTGTTTCGCTCTTAATAGTCTGCCCCTCTCCACGCGGTCTCCCTCCTGATAATGCTGCCGCTCCCTGCAGCATCAAACAGCCCCCCCGCCCAACCCTGACGGCTGCGAGTGTGGGAGCAAGCGTGACTCTTGTCAAAAGACTTGTCGCTTGCGTGAAGGAGACTGCAGGGTCAGCGTGCTGCCGTTGCGAATGATGCAATGGATTCGAGCTCAAATGTGAACGAATGTTTTCGAGATTTAAGTTTCAAAAAAATGGGGGGAAGGTTTTGAGTCATGCATCTATTTTGGAGATTCAAATAACTGAAAAGGTCAGCAGATCCTTCATAAATATTTCTAAAAGCAGGCTTTAATAATCCGTAAAGATTGCTACTGTCGTACTATTTACTGATTTTTTTTTTTAATTTTCAGATCAGACATCACAAAAGACCCCAAATTGATTATGAATGAGTATTTTATTTTTTTTTTTTTTTTACTTTTTGGAGCATTTTTCCCTTATACTTCAAAAATGTGTGATTTGGCGGACCTAATCATTTTTTTTTTTTTTTGTGAAATGTTTTTGTGCCTAATCCAATCAGAGCAACTCAAAATGATTTTCAGGTGAAACGTCACAAATTTCCTCGTTCAAGTCATTCAAACCAGGCCGTGAACACTCTCCGTGTTTTACCCAGTTTTTAAACACATGTTAAAAGCAATCGAGCCAATCAGTCAAAATTCCACATTATGACAACCTCTACATTTTGTCGCGTACTATTTTATTTTGGCGAGACTCCGCATGGAAGTAACATGTGCAGCGGTCACACATCAAACGCGTATTGCATAATGAGACGCTTCCGTCTGTACACGTTTTGGGGCGTTATCACATCCTGCCCTTTAAAACTTGCTGAACTGCCCCTAAGCTTTATTCACAGTCATTCTGTGCCAGAAATAATCTGCTCATAGCCTCCGGTATGCTACATCTGTTGTGTATTATAGTGTGTGTGTGCGTGCGTGGGTGTGTGTGTGTGTGTGTGTGTGCAGTCGAGCCTCCCTTCCCTATCAATAAAACCCACAAAACTCTCTGCATACAACCGCTCGTCATGATCCTATGACATTCCGCCTTGAAAATCATTATGTTATTGCGAGTGAATGGCCATCATTAAATGCTTCAGTTGAGTGTTTGGCGCAATCCGTCATAGGCACGATGAGCTTGTCTAGGGCCGAATAACTGAAATGTCAAGCATGCACTTTGAGGGGGGAGATCACAGTAAGGGATTATTTGTCGTTGCGGCGTATGCTCCACACACACACACGCGGGGTATCCTCCACACACACACACACACACACACACACACACAACACACACATCACCCACTGTTATCGCTCGGCAATCAGCCTGCGAGGTGCACGGGCTTAATTCCTAACCTTGCGAACGGAGCCGCAGCTCAAGGAGAGGGTGCGAGCGGCAGACTTATGATCGCAATATGGATATGAATACTGTACGTCAAGCGGTTTTCACGCTGACGCTCAATCAAAGTGGATGAATGCATTATTTGCTTGCATGAAATGACAAATCAAATTTAGATCTTAATTTGATGTGTCGTTTTAAAGTGCCATCCTTTTCATCTTCATTTTGTCTTTCTGTTCAAAGCCTTATTAGATCTTGTAAATTGGAAATATCATAGAATTGTAGTGTATCGTAAGAAATTAATTTGAGTTAAAACGGCTTTTTATATAAATCGTTTGGTTATCCAGAAGGCCTGAGCTTACACGAATAAGTAAATCTTAGTTCCTAGGGTATTTGTGTTTGCAGATGCATGCACCACATAGCCAGATCTCCAAACTAATTACCTCATTTTTGTAGCCATACACGCAACGCAAAAATGGTACATCATTTTCTTTCTAGGGCAAATATAGTTTACAATTGTATGTTTCTTTTAATAGATAAATGTACTCAACAAGTAGTCACACCTGAGCTCAGCTCCTAGTCGTCATGGCAACATGTTGGCAGTGTCTCATTTCCATGAGACAGGACGAGCTCAAAACAGGTTAATTTAGCAAGGTTGGTTTTGTTGAAAGTATGTCACAGACACATGAGAAACTGACGAAAGAAATGCATATTTCTCTTTTAATTAATGTTGAAGACAAGTACTACTTATATCCTATTTAAAACTCCGCTCAAGCCACAAACTAACGAGGTAAGAAAATTCCCTCACTATTGGTATTTGTGTCACCCTTTTCCTGTCATCACGCCAGGATTGATATGAATCAACATCATAACCACACACGCACGCACACAAAATTCTATATCTATCAATATCCCCAAAATGGCTCGCAATAAAAATTGTCCTGTAAAGAACAAAGCCTTTTTTTAGGAACTAGGTCCCCGCAAACCACTAAAAACATGCACGTGCACTTACACTCGTGCACACACACACACACACACGCAGAAACACAGACACGACTCGCCAGTCTGGAGAAGCTAAAAATAACAGTTATTACTGTGAATCATTATTGCCAGTGAATTGGCTTCCTGGATTGCTGGAGAAGCAGATTGTAAGACTCGGGACATTTCGGCAAGAACAGAAAGCAAGATGTCAAGAATGAAAATTGAGCGCACATGATTGTATTTCAGATTTGCAAACTGTGGATCGTGCAGAGGACGAAGTCATCATGTGGCTTCACTTGAATGAAAATTGATTGCGGCAGAAATATTCAAACCTCTACGTGGTTATGATGAGCGAGAACCAATATAGCAGGTTATGAATCTGAATATTCCTCATGGCGTCTAAAGTGATAAATCATTGGTCCTCACCTGCATTATTATCTTGCGTTGTCACTATTAATCTGTGGAGCAGCCGAGGAGAGACCTTCAATCCAGTTCGGACCTGGTAGAACCTGGAGTGGAATATTCGTATGGAACAAAAAAATCATGGATTAATTCAATGGTGGGTGTGCACGTTCTACCCTTCAAGCTAGGACCACCACTGCTGATATCCATCCAACATTCAAAGTCATTTTAAAACCAAACATGTTGATGTAAATTCCAAGGGGAGGGGGGTGGGATATTTACAATGCACCCCAGATGATGGGACTCAACAACAGCAGCAGCACGAGCAGATTAAATCGATGCTGCATTACGCTCAAGGAAAGGCTCATGTCTCCGGGGACGTATTGGACAATTAAGGAGAGCAAATTGTGGCAGTAAAGATAATTGTCACATCAGTGCTTTCGTGACTACATTTCTAAAGATGGAAAAAAAAATGCTTTGGACAGTCAATAGATACGACATATTGACACGGGTCAACACGAGTTAATGATGTGACACCGAGATACTAGCTCAAGAAATACATCTAGCCTGCTTGCATGTATATATTCAAATGCAATCACTTATGTAATTCAGAAATAGCTTCGCTGCAAAGGACATGTTCATCACAAAGTGCGTCAGTTAGTAATATGAATATGGTTCTAATTGCAATTGCCTCCGTTCCATCCTAATTTGCACTTAATCAGTCCATTAAAATCAGCCAGCGTGCATCGACTGCGATACAGCAGAAGAGGATTAACATTGATTTTTAGCAATCATATTACGGTGCGGCAAAAACGCTATTAGTGCTCTTCGGCCATCTTTACTTGACATTAAGATTTAATTAGGGCACGTGTTTGCATTACGAGTGTCCTTATATTCAATAGGTATGGGGACTGGTAAAAATAGTCGATATATGAATTTCACAGTCTGATTATTACGATTGCATTACAACTATATTTTATTTACCGTATTTTTCGGCCTATAAGGTTATATGGTTATAAGGTGCACATAAAGTGAGACGAACCTGCACAGCAAATAAGCCAGACTTCATACGACATCCATACATGAGGCGCACTTGATTAAAAGGCTAACCGTTGATTTTTGGAGAAGATTAAAAGGACTTTATATGCGCCTTATAGTCCGAAAAATACGGTGCGTGACATTACTTCAATCTCTTCCATCATACGAATTTGTGCACTAATTGGCCACCAATAGGTGGAAGCATTTGGCATTTTAATTTGCCGACAAACTGGACTCTAAAGTTCACACCGCGTGTCAGTTATAGGTTATGTCCATTAGTTAATTACAATCACAGAAATAACCGGAATGGTGAATTAAGACCGTTTTACTTCTGCACGGCCGCACCTGAATGCGTAGGTAGAATATCGAATATATGATCGTTAAATGCCGTGTACAACGTTTCTTACCCTCTCTGAAAAAGATCCACATTGTGAAACTTGTGCAACTCGATGGAAAACTCCAGTGTTCCCTGTACTTCAGACATGATATGATCCCAGTCATCACCTGTCAAAAGAAAACGAAAAAATAAAAAAATAACCTAAAACTAAATTGTCTGCTATAAATGAATCAGTCAAAATAAGAACACAAAATGAACTTGATACAAATAAATAGAATTTCCATTTAAGCTACGCTGAACTTAAAAAAAATATTTTGTTTCGTGAGAAAAAAAAACATATTGACTTATCATAGCCAAAAAATGTCAATTTCTGAAAAAAAGCATGACAAATGTCAATCCCAGGTGGAATCGGTCTGACGAGGCAAGAAAACAACAACGACAGCTGTTTTCATTTTGCTGACTCCGCACCCGGTTTGACGACGACGGGCACTTTCAGGCTCCAAAAGAGCACGAACGTTGCCATCAAAGACAAAGATAACAGTTTGCCGTCATTTGCTTCTAAAAGGCCCTTCATTCCTTCACTCCTCGCTCATTTCAATTCCCTCGTCTCTCTCGAAACGCGTCGATTGAACATCGCGTACCGCCTGAAAAACGGTCTTCCCCCAAAACAATCTGTCACGCGCTTATTACATAACACCGGCAGACGAACGTCACCGACTTTATTATTAGGCTCGTGTTGAAAATTCATCAATACGTTGATTATGTCAGCAAAGGGCCCACGTTGCCATTTGTTTCACCTGAGATGGCCGCTGATGCCTTTGATGACGCAAGATGACACGAGAAAATATCTCCTTGGGTTATTTGTGGTCTGGAGATCTATCTTAAGCAAAAAAAAAAAAAAAAAGAAGAATTTATTTTTTTATCCTGGCATGACAGATATTTTGGTGTGAGGGAGCAGTGCAGCAGTTTTTATAAGCACTTGCGCAGGCGTACTTAATTTAATTATAGAATAAATAAACAAGAGGACACTGCGGTGATGCCCTCAATTTAAAGCTCTTAATTTATTATATTTTTTTTAACAACAAGTTTATATTTTCATATATTTTCTGCACTCGACAATAACATTCAAGTGCATTTTTAAACAAAGCCCTGCACTTCCCAGAAACTAAAAGAGGAGACAATGTGTCCTTGGCAGAAAAACACCAAGCCAGAAATCATGTGATGTGATGTCATAATCTTTCCTGAAAACCCCCCCGCACTCCACCCCCCCCCCCCCCTCCCCCCCGACGGTGGCGTATTAAGCACTTCGCCGTGATGACATTCCAATCGCGACGCCCGCACACGCACGTGTGGTCATCGGCACCGGCCGAGCAAATCCATCCTTTAGCGCGTGAAGGAATGTCAACGATTTCAAACTATTTCCCACTCGCGGCTTGTCATCTCCTTTGCAAACTTGCGGACGTGCCGCTCCATCTGTCATGTGCTAAGATAGGCATGACAGTGACTGGTTTGTTCTCGGCCTTTCGCGACGCGGCGACGTGATCTTGGGCTGTTGCAATCCAAGCGGCAGGAGTCACATGAGAGGCCTCAGCAAGCTGTCTCCTTTCAATATAATTTCATGCATTAAGACATACACAACGGTAATACCACTCCAAAAATTTGGACGAGGCATGGGTCAAAAAAATAATACCATTCAGTCATGTGCTGGTCAGCCTGCAAAGAGCAAAAATTGAACGGCCACACACAAAATTGCTTATAGATGCCACAAGATGGCGCCAAAGCACTTTTTAGATTTAGACAATGCTATGGCCTGAGTAGCTATAAATCCTCTGCTCAGTTTTTTCTGGGTGGGGGTCCAAATTGCCACAAGATGGCGTTTATTTTTATTTTATTTTTTAAGTTCGACATCGCTTATATCGCAAATAACCGAGGATGTTTTTAAAACGTCAATCAATAGGTGAATTTAAATATTCTAGTACTTTCAAGCCTCGAGTTGTTTGATAGTCCGTAAACATATGTGAAAATTTCAAAAGTACTTTCATTGAACTTTGGTTGAAAACATGAATGAACGTCAAAGGTACGGGATTTTTGGAGCCATTGTGCCGAGGATGTGACGTTTCTTTGCAATGTTCCAGTTTTTGATAAAACTTCAGCGGAAAAGAAAACATACGTTGCCGTTGCTTTATATATCCTTTCAAATTTAACAGGACATTAAAAACAAATTGCAGTTCCGATGTTTGTCTGCGATAGCACCGCTAACTGAGCTTTGCTGGAGCTCTTCTAGTTTCCTGACTCGACTCCAGCTTTACTCAACAGCGACGTTTGACGTAAAGCTGCGGAAAGTTGGACACATTCATCGGACAAGCTCTGTCGGCTTTCGCCGGAAATCGCTCCTTGTGATGATCGGTATTAATCATGTGGAATCATAAGCGGACCTTTTCGTCTTCCACGCCGGCTGCCTGGCAGGCTTGTCTGCTCCCGTAGTGTCCAAACCCGTTCGGACCGACCCACACGCATGCACACAATCGCCGCCGATGCAGACGCAGAAGAGTCGGACATGGTTACCTTAGCGGTGATCCAGGAAGTGAGATGATCCGGTGAGTTAATGCAGATGGATGCGCTCCTGCGCAATGTTTATATCTCCGCTTGCACCGCTAACGCCGCCGCCGCCGCTGCTGCTGCTGTTGCCATGGTTATTCATCCAGACCCTGCGTGTACTGCAGTCCCCCCACTTTCCCTCTCTCGCTCTTCATCAATCCGTGTCCCTCCCATCCACATGGAGAGGCGGAGGTGGAGGAAGGAGGAGTAGGCGGCCAAATTCGGGCGTCTGCCGCTTAATCCGACTTTGTCCTCGCCCTCCGGCATCCAGTCCACTCGCAGAGGCGAGCGTACGGCTACGGTATTAATAGTAAAGCGTGCAGACACGCCGGCGTGTGTGTGTGCGTGTGTGTGTGTGTCCTGCTGCTGCACTCTCGCATGGCGCGTCCAGCCAGTCAGCCAGCTGGCTGACATCAGAGCCAGCCCACTAAAAGCTGAAGTGAGCTTTCAAATGAGGAAGGAAGCGAAAGGGGATAAATCACGCTCGCCGTGCGTTGACGCAACCTCAGAAAGAGAAACAAAGTCGATGAGTTGCAGGAGAGAGTGCAAACCCGCCACTCAAACTGTTGGGTCAAAATTTCATGAGCCCAACAATGGGCTAATGTAACCCAATTTAATCGAGTGCACACTGTGGGTGAACACCAAATTTCAAGGCGACAAACATCGCTAAAATTCTAAGATGGGCAATTCTACTAAAAGTTTTGCTGTTGTGAAAATAAAAAGAAACAACTTAAAAATAACAACTCTGCAAACAACCCGCTTGCATTGCTGTGCTAACTAACATCGTTGTTGTAAATTAGAGATTTGAAAAGTTGCACCAACTTCAATTGAAGCTTTTAGCCCAGTAAAATACAAGTCCTGTTTTTTTCATTAATTAATTAATTAAATAATATTGGGCAGTATCATTATGATCCACAAGGCTGCTAATCTTGGGCTTCCCACGACCCTGACCAGGATAAGTGGTATCAAAAATAGGCAGGTGGACGGCGAGACGAAATGATTGCGCTGTGGCTTTAAGGTCCGTGACGCAGCAGCAAGTTATTAGCGCCCGTCGTTATCGCTCCCCCCCCCCCACCCCCATCTTCACCTTGCTTTTAAAAAGCCAAAGTCAATCGCAGCTTTTCCCACATGGCACGCTGCCATCGGCTTGGAGCACTCTTGATTAAGGATGGAGCGCTATTGATTTTTTTTTTTTTTCCCAAATGTCCGCCGTACTATTAGGATGAAAAAGCGTGGCGGGATTTTCGAGGCCACAAGGACGTCGACTTCCAAGTCATCCAAGGCTAATAAAACAGGATAACATCAGTCATTATTTTGAATCATTTTTTTTGAGACTCAAATTAGAATAGAGTTTTTCTATATGGCAAGGTGGACGAGTGGTCAGCACATCGGCCTCGCAGTTCTAAGATTGTGAGTTTGAATCCATCCAGTAACTCATAATCAGTCATCGAAAATACACCTGTGCATGGTTATGGTTAACTTCTTTTTGCACTTGTATCACACTTTTTAGTCACCCTTGTTCCGTCTCAGATTCTGTCAAATTCCTTCTTTTTAATTTTTGTTGCTCATCAATAATGGATATTCCGCAATGGTTTGAGCAATATGTGACCTCGCCGGTCTCTGGTTGGTTGATTATTTTTAAATTTGCTGGTTTCTTTTGAATCTAATTAAAAGCACAAGATGCATGAGAAGAATGAATTTCTTTATTATTTTTTTTTTTTACAAGCTGCACATCACACAAATACATTGTGACATTCCATCAGGGCATACTGACCTGAATGCTGAACAACCCAAAGATGGTCACCATGCAACCTGGATTTTCCTTGTGCTCCAACTATTGTGACTTTGACATTTACAAGGAAGAGCCAGCTGGAGTCCAGCTCAAGGGCGGAGCCAGTTATGTCCGCAGGTCATGAGTGTGCTAGTCACGGGGGCGGTTGGAAAGAGTACTTGTTGTTGGTTTTTTTTTTTTATTTTGTTTTTTCTAAGAGCTGGCTCTGTCTCTGCTTGCACCAACTCTCAATTATGTTAACTGGACAAATGGTCACATCGAGGTCAGCCGCTGTACTATCTCCTCCTCCCCTTGCTTTCAAACACGCGATCCCGGCTCTATATTATCCTCTGTTAAAGTAGTTTTTGCATTTTTAAAATCTTCATTAAAAGGCCTTTGTGTTTTAGAATTATTTATATTATATATAATTATATAATTATATTTATATAATTTTGTTGCATTTGAAATATTACTGTTTTAATTTGCATGGGTGTAGAAGCACAAGACAATGGAATCCCGCTTCGTAAAATCCACTATCCAAACCATCTTTTCCTGTGAAGCAGGTGTTGCGAACCCAAAAAATTCACGCTTTTCAACCATAAATGACAATCCGAGAGCTTTTTTGGGGTTTTTTTTCACAGACGGTTAACTAAAAATGCCAACCGGTAGGCACAAAAACCACACTTTAGCTTTCAGCATGAATGTTGTGTCCTCACACACATGTTGCATGCACGGTTAATAACAAGGCGAGCTCATGTCAACGCAACGGGGCGACATGCATTCCTCTGGCAAACTCATGCCGACACGTGATTATAAAATGCACGTATCATCACCGGCGCTCTGCTTCTTCACTATTACGAGGATAATTATTAAGAGAATTACACACAGGCCGCACATATCATTAGGGGGCACCCAAGAGAGGCAGAAAAAAAAAAAAGAACGAGTTTACACACATGGGCCCCGGGGGCGCTTGCATCTTTTTAAGTATTGTAATAAAACGTTGACACCACCTCCCCAAGACGTCCTGGCCAATGGGAGGCCATTAAGCCAACTTTTTATTTGGCCTCCCAAAAAACGCTTGAACATCCCCCTAAGTGGCCGCCCGCACTCACTCGTCAACATGCGCAGGTAGGACCCGACTGGCGGATTCTAATTCGACTTCAGCTCCAGCATCCGTACGGTGTCGCCGAGCCTCCATCGCAGCGAAACATGGCCTTCTCCTGTTCTGCTTTGATGAGGTAAATAACTCACGTCAGATCAAGGTCAAGGATCCTCATCACTCAGCTTGGTCGTGACCTTGAGGCACTACGGGGCGTTATTTCTGAACTTTCTTTACATTTTTTCAATTAACAAGTGTGAAACTAAAATAACGGTCACCTCATAAAACATAACGTTGGTTACGCGACATAATTAGTTGGATGAAAAGATACGAGACCTTGCGCCTGATGGAGGAACTTTTAAATAAGATATTCTGTTGTTTTCTCTGGGAAGTTCTCAGACGGGACAGTTTGAGTCCACAGAAAGATGCTCTTCTAAACCCTTCTTGGGATCCAAATTAGTGGCTGTGGACCTTGAATTGATGAACTCTTCTTTTTAGATTCTGCATTCATTGCACTGAGTGAAAGTGATGAAGGGAAATACGGTGCCTTCCGTACAAATGCTAATCAGCCAAAAA
The DNA here is from genome assembly GCF_059441095.1 of Idiotropiscis lumnitzeri. Lineage (NCBI taxonomy): Eukaryota > Metazoa > Chordata > Actinopteri > Syngnathiformes > Syngnathidae > Idiotropiscis > Idiotropiscis lumnitzeri. Next base: position 12,100,039 of record NC_142406.1, on the reverse strand, counting down.
AATATATTGTAATATAAATATATATAATATAATATAATATAATATATATATATATAATATAATATAATATATATATATATATATATATATATATATATATATATACATATACATGTTTACGTATACACGTATATACGTACATGTATACACGTGTATGTAGATACATATATAAATCAAATGGAATAAGGTTTGCTCAAGTTTCAAAACGATTTTAATCACGACTGCACATCATTATCATATCGTTATATTTTCTTGTTTGATTTACTGGGGGGAAAAAAAAAATTGTTGATGCATTCTAAAGGGTTAACGGCAGATTTTTTTTCATCGTATATCCAAGTTCTCACCGACATTGCAGAATCAATAGCGTGAAGATGAATATGTCACATTCCTTTTTTTTTGCCAGCGTCATATCACACGCAAGACAATTAGGTGTCAGGCACGATGTGATAATGTGAGACAAATGCTCATTCCAACGCAAAATGCTTCAAAGAAACTCTCATTATCGCCGATGACATTTATTTATGCAAGAATTATTTTAAAAAGTGCCGATATGGAAAAGTGACAGATGTGCCGGCACCTTCGAGATGGACTGAGGTAAAAAGATGCCAGTGAGACCCTGAGACGTCTGGCTCTGCAAAGACCTTACTGCTGACAAGGCCATCAGTCACCTCTCTTGGCATTTCACTCACACGCCCGGTCATATGGATCTGCGAGAGAGTCAACATCGAGAGAGGTTAGGCCCTTGACGACACTTTCGGTGCATCAGTCCCTCGAGTGGATGGGCAGCAACATTTCATAAAAAAGGAGAGCTGTATCTCTTTCTCTGGATGGATTCGGGAGTGGAAAGATGACTCAAGAATAGAGGACAACGTTAACAAGACTGACTTTTTATTATAGTGACACCAATTGCCGAAGATGACTTACTCTACGGTAATTTTTTTTTTCTTAAGTATCGGTGGTTGGTATCGGGAGGTATGCCTGACTCCTTAAAACAATTCTGTATCGATACTCGCCCATCGCCACTTTTGTGATTGCAGTTTGCATTCATGAAGAGTTACATCACAGTTTGTTTCCAATATCCAGCAACCTTTGTGCAGCTGAATCATGTGGCCAAAACATTTTATATGCACTTACTTCAGTTGTGATTTTTTTTTTTTGTATTTATTTTTTTCTGTGCAGAAAGCAGCCATGTGCTGTGACGCCATGGACATACTCGCCTGTCTGCTTGGCCCTCGTGGCGCTCCTGCTTGCTCCCGCGCTTGGACGTAAGTCACCGCGTAAAAAAAAAATAATAAATAAAAATAAATAAATAAATAGATACATAAATAGTCATATTTATTTAAATAAATATTTATATTTATTTTAAAAAATTATATTTATTTACCAAAAAATTTAATAGATAAATAAATATGACTATTTATTTAAACAAATATAAATATTTATTTATTTATTTATTTATTCATTCATTCATTTTGGGGGGTGGGGGGCGAAGCAGGTGTACCTAATAAAGTGGCCAGTCAATGTCCCTGATTAATGTTCAGTCCTGTACCGTTGCCAGGTCGTCCTCTTTATCGTAAACCACCAAGCAAAGGGCCCGGAATAGCATCCGCGCTTTAGTGGTCTGTGTCGTGCCGAGGATTAAATCAGATTAAACGTCCCCCTCTGACAGTCCCAACAATGCCATTGTCTGCACTTGTTTAGGGAAGCCGTAAATGTAATATGACTGCAGTAAGCTGCGGATTTTTGTATTTCAAAAAGTGCACACGGGTCGCCATGTGACATCTTCCTCGTGGTCCGTGGCACGCTCGTTACAGGAATAACTGGCTTTTGCCCGCGTAAAGCCACGGCAAACAGCAACTTTAACAACTTGAGTGTGCGGTCAAATAAGTGTTTAGTGGCAATAAAAAAAAAAAAACGGCATGATAAAACCCGTCTCACCACTCGGTCTCTTGTCTCAGCGTTTATGTGGGCTCGGTGAAGGGCTTCCAGATGTGTCGCTAGCTGACTCAGGTTGCAGATTGAGGTGCCACCAAAAGGACCATGGGAAAAAACAGACCAAAAAAATAAACTCAGCATAATTATATTTGGAATACATTGTATAAAGAGTCTCCAATTTGTCAAAGGACTGACGCGTGCCTGGAACTGTGCACTTCCAGCTGGAAGACTTGCAAAGGCAGACTTATTTTACAAAGCTCTGGTAAACCAAATGTTGAGTGACAGCATGTAAAGCAAACGTTCCATAAATGTTGCGCAATCATTTTCACCAAAGGCAGCAGAAAATTGAAGAAAGAAAGTGAAACAAAATCTCACCTTTGTGGTAAACGTTTAACTCAGGGATCCTCAATCCTGTTCCTCGACAGCCGCTTTCCATCTCTCCCTCAATGCAACACACCTGATTCAAATTATAAGATAATCAACAAGCTCTTCCGAAGCTCGATAACAATCCTGATCATTTGAATCAGGTGCGTTGCATCCAGAGAGAGAGAGATGGAAAACAAACAGGACACCGGCAATCGAGGAACAGGATTGAAGATCTGAAAGTCTCTTGTATCTTCTGTCCGGTCAGAACTGGACTTCAACCGACTGGATGGTGACACCGTCTGCCCGCCACTGAGAAGCGGACAGGATGATCTTCCAGGTGATCAACTACTTGCATACGATCCTCAAATATTTTTCTTCATCGGAAGAAAGGAAGTAACCTCAATACTAACTAATACTCGGCATTTCTGCTTAGGTTTCGATTTGATCACCCAATTCCAGCTGGATGTCATCCCCCTGAAAGGCGTGAGGAAGGTGGACGGCTCAACTTCCCTCCAGGTGGCCTACCGCCTCGACCGGGAGGCAAACTTCCAAATTCCAACCATGTGAGTATGATTTTTCAGCGTATGGTTTCAAAGAGCAGCTCGAGACGACGGCTGTGCTCCCCTTGCAGGTGTTGCGTTATTACAGGTTTGCTACAGATGTTGCTGCATGGCGAGGGACACATAATTGATAGTGAAAACGTGTCTGAACACATTTTGCATCTCCCGGACCACAAAGGGATGTTTTAGGAAGCGTTTCGGTGGAGATGTTGGAGAAAACAAGGCAATCGTCTTCCGGGAATTTCTATTTCGTCGTAAAAAAAAATGTCAGAAACAAACATTTGAGCTTAACCTAGTTTTTTTTTTTACAAAGCAGCTTTTTGTACCAAATCAGACAAAATCACACTCATCTTGACGCGATCATTTGGTAATGATTTATCTTGTGCTGTGTGAGCTCCTTTTCAACGCTTTCGAAACAAAAGCGAGATAAATAACGAGTGCTGAAAACATCGCAAGCTTCCTGTGAAAAAAAAATTAATAAATTCACGGTTTCACTTGGCAGTGAGTCCGGATTCGCTTTTATTTATTTATTTATTTTTTTTTTGTGAGGGGCTCTGTGGCTTTGAATCAGCCACGGGCTCCAACTGAGTTCCTACCAAAGAATTAGGATTAAAAAAAAAAAAAAAAAAAAGGATTTAATCAAGCAAGTGAATCTTAAAGTCCTGGCTAGCCGAAAAGAAAAAAGACTTTCAGTCCTTCCCAGTTAATTTCCTATAATTAGAAGTTTGTATCTTGCAGCTACTCATGCTTGGATCTGATTGGCTCGTCAGGAACTAGTGGCTTTCCCTATAATAACATCAAAACAGCAAACTGTTGAATCACTTTGTCGGTTTTTACCTTCACGCTATAAGTGGTGTGTAATGAAAGCCTTCCTATTGGGTGATCATCCCGTCATATTAGCCCTGCGGGCATAGCGTTTTTTTTTTTCGTTACCGTAAATCGTGATTTCATCCAAGTAAATGAAAGAGTTTGTTCAGGTAATGGCCCTTTACATAATCAAAGCTGCCACCCTTCAGCTTAGGCTGCATCGACGCTGATCCTCCTGCAGGCCAGCTTGATCACAAGCTGTTACGTAACGCCCCTGTCGGCTGCACTGTCACACTGAATGCTAATACGTGTTTACGGCCTCTCCGGTCCAGCGGCTGCCACTTGAAAGTCCGTCCTCGCCAAGGTGTTGGACTGAAAATCACCTCCTGGCGTCTGTAGGGCAAACGCAGCACATACTTGAGACGTTCTAACCTCGGGCCAACGCTAGAAAGAGCTCCATTTGTTTTATTGGGGAACAGGAAACTGATTTTATTGCTTCACCTTTGTTGTTTACAAGAAGAAGAAGAAGGGAAGAAAGAAAGCGGGGCCCCTTCTATGAATTCACCACCTACTGCGAATCTGGCTCATTAAAAAAAAAGGCCTAAGTGAAAGATTGAATTACACCCACCCAGGCAGCATATTCCACAGAGGCTGAGTAATTATATAACATCGCGCGGCGTCCATATGAGTTGGTGAATCTAATTTGGGTATTTGGATGCCAGGTGCGATATTTGAAATCATGCATGAAATGATGGACGATTCTGGAAATATTAACTAATTGCAATTTTGTTTTCCTCAATATTTTGATTGCGATCTCATGTGTGATTATTTTTCTCTTAATCTTTCACTGCTAGCATAGGTAAAAATGTATGGACTTTTTGACGTAAATACCCGTCAATGGGATTGAATGAGTTAACAAACAAAAAAAACTAATTTTACAGATTTAAAAATACATACACATATGGATACGTACATACGGAAATTAAATTAATTTGTAAAAATTAACAACCCGGCACAATTTGAATTAGATTCATTGTTGACCCTGCTTTGATCATGTGGTACACTAAAACAAAAAACAAAATAAAAAACTTGTTCTGTGCACTCAGGCACAGTTTTCATAATTACCTTAATTTAATTATCTGATTGTGGGAAGTTACGTCACTTTGTGAACTCAAGCATTGACGAGTGGGAAAATTCTCTCAGCCCAAAGAATTACTTGCACATTAAATACTAGATTGATGATTTGAATTTAAACCCCATTTTTCAATCCTGGACACAGGCTGAACTTTCCCCGTGGTTTCCCCGATGAGTATTCCTTCATGGTGACATTCCGCATGATCAAGAACACAGTGAGCAAGGTGTGGAACGTCTGGCAAATAGTCGACGAGGACGGCCGCAAACAAGCCGGGATGAGGCTCAACGGGGACCAGCAGTCCTTGGAGTACTTCCTGACGAGCCCTGACGGCAACCTGCAGACCGTCACCTTCCCTGGCCTGTCGGTGCTCTTCAACACCAAGTGGCACAAGGTGATGATCGGTGTGGAGCGCGAGCAGGTCACGCTCTTCGTGGACTGCCAGCCCGTGGACCAGAAGTCCATCAAGGGCAAGGGGGCCATCAACACGGAGGGAGACACTCTCATCGGCAGGCTTGATGCCGATCCTGAGGCGTCCGTGGTGGTAAGCAATGTCACTGGATTGTCTTTTTTAACCCGATGTCCATCCAATCCAACAAAGAATTGCACAATACGTCAATCCATACAACCAATAGAGGGCGTTGCATCAGAACTGCATCAGGTTTTCACACCAGGAACCATTTTTTGCAGCTTTCTACATTCAATGGAATTTCTACGTCTCTCTTTGAGGTAGTAGACGACTTCTGGCAATCAGTTAATTAATTATGTTTGCTCCTCAATGATTCAGATCCAAAGATGACATTTTGTCATTACCGTGAAAACATGACTTCCTAAACTGGACCCGCCACACACCGAGCAACACAGCCGGATGCGACTGAACTGGACCATCGAGAAATCAATTAGAGTTGATGACACGAAGCAATTGAGCATCACGTGCCTATACTGATGCACTACAACGGAAAAACTTCAAGCCTGAATCCGTTTTTTTGGGGTGCCATATACAAAACGACAGTATTATTTTGTATTGAACCACAAAAACATGGAGTGATTGTCAAGGAAAAAACGGATAGCAACAAAAAGGCGAAATTTTGGCAATGATCATTCAGCGTCTACACCTGTGCATTTTGGCAACAGAGACTCTCCACGCTGAGCTTCCTCGCCACAATAAAATCGAAAATTCTACTGCATGTGTCGCGACATGACTTGAATGTATCGTTTCAGTTTGAGCTCCAGTGGATGCTGATTCACTGCGACCCGAAGAGAGCCCAGCGAGAGAGCTGCAACGAGCTGCCTGCCACCGAGGTACGTGCGGCTCAGATGTGTTAAGCATCTGCTGCGGTTTGTGGTTTTGGGTGAAGCGAGCGGCCCGATTGCATGCTGGGAGAGAACGAGGCGGAGAAGCTGAGACGGAACCGTACAAGTGTAACCAACACGGAACAAGGGGGGTGAACGGAGCCTGAATACAAAGTTAGCGAACAAGAAACCTGCATCGTTATGAAATCTTAATTGGTTAGACGGGGACGTTTACGTTCAAATCAGCCTGCATGACATTGGTTAATTCCACATAGCTGAGGTTGCCATTTAATTGGACTTCAGCTCGAAATTATGTGTGCCACAACATTTCTTGGAAGAGAGACCACACTACTGCCATTAGCGACTCATTAAAACTGTCATTTTCTTGTTATGACTTTTTTTTTTTCCAAGTAAGTGAACATCTAAACAGTACAGAGTGATATTTCAGGATTATGTTGAAAACCTGAATTTTTCCTCAATAAGTGCTTAAAATCCTTTATAATTATGAAAACAAAGTTTTAAACAGCATGTCTATCACTCAAACATGATGACTGAAATCTAGAGGATAACTTTTCATCCAAGAATGCATGTTAGCATTAGCATGCTTGTTACGCCTGCCCGTGAAACAAGATTTGCGCCTCAGGGAAGCATTTAGAACGAAGTCACGAATGGGACTGCATTAACGTTTGCATCCACGCAAAATGTTCATCCATATGCATTTGCCTAATGAGCTGCAGGCTAACATGTCGGGAAACGATTGTTTTACCCACCAGGAGAATGTTCGGACGTTGGGCTTTGTGTTGAAATGAAAGCATGATAACTCACTGCAATGATTCTTAGCCGAGGTGCTTCCACTTATGGTGACGAGGGGGGTGTCTACTTTCACTAACTCCGCTATTTTTTTCTGATTTCTCTGGCTCCTTCAGATGTTTGCCAATGCTGAGGTATTTATCTATCGTTTCTACTTTCTATTTCAAGTTGCTTGACCGCCTCATTGCTTTGTTACCAATCTAATTGAGAATGGTGGTTTGATGGTTGAAGAAAACATTACTACACATGCCCACAATAGCCTCGTAGCAATTTATCTCAGAAGTCATTATTTAGAATTTAGACTAGAACATAGCACGTTAGAAAGCCACTGAATTTATTCCTTACATAACGGTAAGCCATTAATGTTATTGACTGTCCATTTCCTGTCACAGCCTGACAGATCAATCCCAGGGCCTCCAGGAGCCATCGGCCCTGAGGGTCCTCGGGGTCCTGCGGGAGAAGACGGCCGAGATGGACGAGATGTACGAATGCTAAATCTAAAAATCCTACATTTAATTTTTTTTTTTGTAATTTTTTTAAATCGACTTGTCTCCAGGGTCTTCCGGGGTCTCCTGGCAGTCCAGGTGCGGCTGTAAGTATGTAAAAAAATAAAGTGCTCCTTTGAAAATAGGACCATTCTTCCTCCATGGCTTTACTTTAAATCAAGGTAAAGTGATTCACACCCACAGACATAAACCTTGGTCCTTTGATACCTTCCAAACAGTCAGCCTTGGAAGGCTGAGCAGAGCGGTCAAAACCATCAATTCTGCAGCCCATCCAAGCATGGAAGTGAAGCGATGACAGGCCAATAATGGAGACCCTTTGAACATGATCAAATACAAGTATTTCTATTTCTATGAGACAAATGAGAATGGATGGCCAAATCTTTTTGGAAACTGCAGCTCTGGTTCAAGAGAAGCGATGCACTGATTGAACAGGCCTATAAAAAAAAAAACGATCATTTGTCATCATTACTTTTGATGCGCCTCACTGTCTAAATAACACTTTCAAAGAGCAAAACAGCACCGGACCGCAATTCCTGGACTGTAATTCCCTTCATTCTTCCACAAAGACGTGATGAAGTATAATCAATCCACCTGCGTTCATCGCCATCACAACATTACGTTTGCATTTGCGTCAACATCCTAGAGACCACAAACATGGCGATGATATGGCTAAAAAAAACGGCAGGCTCATCAGTCGTACGACTCTGGTCCCGTCCAGCCTTAAACAAGCCGAGAAACTATGATTAATGCTCGCTGTCACTACCTTTGCACTGTCGACCAACTGTGCTGCCAGGAAGATAAAGCTCTCCCATTTGCGTTGTATGTGCTTGGCAGGGCAGCAAAGGCGAGCAGGGAGAAATTGGACTTCCCGGGCAACGAGGCCTACCTGGGCTTCCAGGACCTGCTGTAAGAAACACTCTCTTTTACTGATCTTTTGGATAGTTACTAAACTGCCTTTATCATCTCATTTTTTTTTTACTACAGGGTTCTTCTGGCCCAATGGGTCCCAGAGGGCTCGTGGGTGAGAGAGTAAGGAACCATTTAAAACTCTTCATAATATCCCAGCAATAAAATGGAAGATTACCCTTGACACTTTCCTGCATGACCGTCTTTAGGGTCTTCCTGGTTTTCCCGGACCTGCAGGTCCTGCTGTGAGTGAACAATACTCTTTTGATAATCAATGGAAGGTCTTAGTCTGGGTTCAGCAACTCTGTTCCTCAAGGGCCAACGTTGTTGTTTTAGATGCCACACTTGATTCAAATAATTAGGACATGCAGGAGGGAGATCACTAAAACATGCAGGATTGGGGCCCTGGAGGAGCCAGAGTTGGTGACCCCTGGTGTAAGTCATCAGTCAGGACATACTCAAATATCTTCTATACTGTTCTGTCTTTACAGGGCTCAGCAAGTGAAGGACCTGCCGTATGTGTTCACAACTAACGAGCTTCCCAATATGGTCTTGTGCGGTGAAGGTCCTGCTGTAACTCTCTGTGCATCTGTTTCTGACAGGGACCACCAGGGAAACCAGGAATCCCGGGAGATGAAGGAAATATTGGGCCTGAGGTCAGAGTCAGGGAATGAATCAACCATTTTAGATCATTTTATTCTAAGTAGTCTTCGCAAATTATACTAGTTCTGTGAAACAACACCAGTAATACTTGAGATTCTTTACTGTCAAAGGTCAAAGGTTTGGATAGTTTTTTGATCAATTTCAATCCAAAGTGTGTTCCCTACTCTCGTATTTTTAATAACACTATTGGTCATTTACTTTCAGAATGACGAGTTTTGATGACGTGTCTTGTAGGGTGCACCAGGACCTAAAGGGGATAATGGAAACCCAGGACCTCCAGGTCTTCCAGGACCTCCTGGTCCAGTGGTAAGAATAGCCTGATTCAAGTCATTTGTGCTTGGTGGTTTCCTTCACTTCTGCCATGTGGCCATTGGTCTTTATCAGTTTTATTCACACTTCGATGCTTTTCTTCTCTGCCTCTAAATTCTTCACTTGCTGGTACTTCCCACTCGGAATCTCTGTTTTGGGTGTTTAATCTGTGTAAACATCTAAAGCCCCTTTGGATGTTTTAGACGTGACTTTACTGTCTTTTAGGGGCCACCTGGTGCCAGTGGTGAGGGAAGTGGGGAATCTGTGAGTCTCTTTCACCCTGTCATCACGTTTCTTGGGTGCATGACTGCAAAATTGTCAGAGAATGTCTCGTCATTGACACGACGAGCCTCTGCGTTTTAGTTCTGTTTTGTGTTTTTATTCTGTACGTCTGGAATATATTTGTAGTGCCCTGCAGCCTGCCCCGCTGGACCCCATGGACTGGCTGGGCTACCAGGCATGAAGGTGAGAAATGCTATTCGGGGTTCATGTCAAATACTATCTATAACCTTTGACATTTTGAATTCAAACATCTGTTGCCTTCAGGGACATAAAGGTATGCCTGGTGAAAATGGCAAAGATGGTATACCAGGAGAAAAGGTATACGGTTTGACTGATACCGCAAAGAACATTGAGAGCAAACAGTAAACTGTGCATGTGACTGTCTTCATTCATTCCACAGGGAGACACTGGACCTGAAGGTCCTCAAGGTACGCCAGGTCGTATGGGAGATGACGTAAGACTATCTATCTACATCTATTGTCACAATATTCATTAATAATGTGTAAATGTCTTCAAAATAATGTGATAACTGTTTCTCAGGGTCAAAGAGGACCCATTGGACTACCTGGTACAACTGGGGAAAAGGGAGACAGAGTAAGTTAAATTCAGGTCTGCTCATATTAAAATCAGGATTTTGTCTTCATAAATATTTGTGCTACAGGGTCCTCCGGGTTTCAATGGCATGCCCGGACCTACCGGTCCACCTGGAGCTCCTGTAAGCAATCTCGTTCTGCATTTACTCCAATAAGGATCCCCGGAAAGTATTCATGAGTGTGTTTCTGCCGTCAGGGTGTGGAGGGATTGCGAGGACGTCAAGGTTTGGAGGGCCCCAAGGGTGATGAAGTGAGTGCTTCATTTCAACATGCTGGACAATATGATTTAAAATGCCACTTCCCATTTGTAATTTATGATTGGACTCTGTTGATTAGGGAGCAATAGGACCTCAAGGAGAGCAGGGTACTCAAGGAGAAAAAGGAGATGTTGTAAGTTGGATTGATTGCTTTTCAAATATGCATGAATTGTCTGCATTTTTAACAAAGCTCTCACGAGTGAGGGTTTTTTTTTTTTGTTGTTTTTTTTTGACTGCACTGCGGTGTGGTATGACAGGGAGCACCAGGCAAAGATGGCCTTAACGGAATTCCTGGAGTTGATGGTGTCAAGGTGACTTCTCAGCTAAAAATAAATAAGTACATTTTGAAATGTATTAATGTGGTTTTTGTGTGTGTCTAAACTGTCAAAATGCACCGCAGGGAGAGCCTGGTCCAGCTGGAACAATTGGTGTGAGGGGGGTTGTGGGTATTCCCGTAAGTCCTCTAATATTGTCGCTTTGATAACCATTCCTGATTCAACGACTGATTCTGCTTTTTTTCAATCTCACTTGTGTTGATTGCTACATTTCAGGCCTCTCTTGACACCATAACACATAGATTTAAACAAGTATTACAAGTACTCAGACGCACGCTTCACAGAGCTCAGCATCTTCAACGGTCGTTGTAATTTTTGCCAATCATATTTTAAGGGTATTCTCTTTCCTTTTTCTTTCTCTTCAGGGACTTCCTGGCAAGCAGGGAGTAGTTGGACCAACAGGTGAAAAGGTATATTTTCTAATGTTGAATGATGAAATCCTGTGTTTGAAATAATAATTTAGAGCTGTACACATTATCTTTAGGGTGACACCGGTGCTGATGGAACCATTGGGCCAATTGGATTTCCAGGCAAAACTGTGAGCTTCAGGAATTTGAACACTCATTTAATACTTTTACTCACACTTTTACTCACAATGCTATACACTTACTTATATATTTGTGTACAGGGTGAGACCGGAAAACCTGGAGAAGATGGAAAACCAGGAGATAAAGGATCAACTGTGTGTTGATATTTAATCATTAATTAATTTGTGTGTTAATGATACAGATAGTTTTTTTTTTTTTAATTGAATATGTGAAACATTTTCAGGGTGAATCGGGGAAACAAGGGCCAGTGGGGCCTGCAGGTCCTCCAGGCATCGAGGTAACACCAGTTTTTCCTATCTCTGGGCCAGGGCCATAGTGAGATTCAAATAACAAATTAACAGACTGGTTTAAAATGGTGTGGAATTTGTCGACACAGGGTCAAAAGGGAGAAAAAGGCAACGCTGGGGAGAACGGAATGAAAGGTCACACTGGACACAAGGGGGATCAGGTGGGACAACATTCTTTGTTATAAAGTGTCATGAAGCAAACCCAAGTCAAAGTATATTCATTAAAATTCTGGTTATAGGGGGTGATGGGACCAGAAGGACCCAAAGGGAGTTTGGTATGCCAACTGCTCTCCGAACATATTGTTATTTTCTTATTTCCTTGACATATCCTTCCTATGGTCTTTTGTGATTAGGGAGATACAGGAGTTCCCGGAGATCCAGGAGTCAAGGGAGACCAGGTTTGTTTCGTACCATAATCACTATACTTGACTTATTAGTCTGGATGATACATTCAACCTACCTTTTGTCTTTTCTCATATCTATCAGGGCCCACCTGGCATTCCTGGAATTAGAGGAGAGGTATAAATGTTATATTAATGCTTAAAACAAAACAAAACAGAAGCACCAAACAAAAATGAAATAAATATTCTTACATACCTGAATCTGGGTTGGAAATAGCGTTATTGGTTGCATCAGAGTGGACTGGCATTGAGTTACACTGTCCTACTCAGCACGGAGCAAAGGGCGTCAGAGGAGCAACCGGAGCAGAAGGTAGACCAGGTCAGCCAGGCCACGAGGGTTTGGCTGGGCCAATGGGAGCCCGAGGACTCGAAGGAGAGCCAGGATTACCCGGAGCACCAGGTCCCAGAGGTCTGCCTGTAAGTGTTGCACATGCTGACGCTGCCAGACGTTTCTCTCACATACAAAATGTACTAATAAACCTTTATGAACTCACAGGGCCCAAGAGTTAGTGACGACAAGCTCCGGGATATCTGTTCAGCTGTTGTTGAAGGTAGCTTTTGCACTTTGACTTAAATACTGCGACAAATTTACCTGTTCCTTCTTTTGCCAATGTAGAACAATTAGCAGAATTCATGAAGGATTTTCTGAAGAGGCCTGCTGCCCTGGGAGTCCCTGGTGTCCCGGGACTAGCGGGACCACCTGGCCCTGCAGGAGCTGACGGCGCACCAGGACCACCAGGAGCTCAAGGCCCGATGGGTGTAAAAGGACATCCAGGCTTCTTTGGGATCCCGGGTATACCAGGCAAGAAAGGTCAGTATGATGTAAATCAGGGGTCCTCAAACCTGTTTCTCGAGGGCCGGTGTCCTGCCAGTTTTGCATCTGCATTTGAATCAGGTGTTTTACAGCAGAGAGAGATGGAAACAGGCAAGACATCAGCCCTTGAGGAACAGGATTGAAGACCCTTGATGTAAATTAACACTGACAAAACGGGCTGTTCAGAATGAAGACTTGAGTAGGATCCCAGCTCCTTATCAATCGCCTCCTTTCCGTAGGTGATGCTGGAGCTAAGGGAGATAAAGGAGATAAGGGTGAAGATGTTGTAGGAATCAAAGGAAGTGCAGGACTACCAGGGGCACCAGGTAAAACAATAGTTGACACGTTAAAATCCTTCATTGGATTACTAGCGTTTGGTTTCGCTATTTGTATCCCTTACTTCATGGTTCATAAGTTATACCAAAAAACGATAAACAATTTGTTTCAACACTACCTTAGGCGTCCAAGGTGCTCCTGGCATTGGCAAAGATGGCAAAGATGGAGAACGCGGTGAACAAGGAAGCCCCGGCGTCCCAGGTGCAGCCGGTCCAAAGGGACCCCCTGGCCCACCAGGTCTATGTGACCCATCAACCTGCATCAACCGAAATCCAACACCTCTCTTCATGTACAGCGGGAAGAAGTCAGCTTCTTACAAAAAAAAGTGATACGTCAGCGCTCATTTGGCACACTCAGATCATCAACCTTCAAGTGACGGCATTTCTAGGCTGGTCCACAAGTCCAGTTTGGATCTTCTTCAGGAGTTTAAATCGGAACTGCGGATGATGGCAACACAAAAGGAAACAAGACAAGGCACAGCTGTAGAAATTGTATAGACATTTGGACTTGTGTGCAACTTTAACGGGAGTGTATCTGAAGGTGTGTACTAAATGAGCGAGCTTCTGACTTCAGCAAAACAAATTTGAACAACTGCAAAATAAGCCGAACAGGGTTTCGACCCACAGACTTTTAATGCAAATACGAGCCAATTAGAATTTTATAGAATTATCTTTTGATGCTTATCCCACCAAGGAAAAACGTCCAGACTAAAACTCTTCAGATTTCACTTGAAGTGCAGACCACAGGCTGTGCTTGTTGATGTACGACGATGACATGCTCCATTAAAACAACGTTCTTTTTCAAACGATGTAATAAAGGTTTCGGGAGTGTTGCATACCTCACAATCCAAACACTTTTTCTGTCACGCCGGCAAAGAGTTATATCACCACACCGACACAAAGACAATATCTTATCGTAGCTTACAGCCAGTTTGCGGTTGTGTGCACAAGAGTGAGAGTGTACCACCCATAACAACAATGCAGCTAAGCACAGGTGATTAATGCCGCAACTAATTGCTCGATGACGAAAGCCTGCAGTATGCTACAAAATAAGATAGCTGGAGTCTGATCACAATCAAAGCTTGCAACTGTGGTTGGAGATGAATTTATTCCAGTCTCTATAGTACAGTACATTACAAGAGTTTTTCAAATACTTACAATATGCTACTATTTAAAAAAAAACACTAGCACCATTTCCCCAAATGAAAACATTGTATATTGCCGTACGGAATAAAGAGACTTGAGATATATTCTCCCAATTAGCCGAGGTGACCCAACGTTTTGTGCATTTCATGCGTTCTAAGGCATGTCTGACTGAGGAGTGGAAAAATACTTTTGAAAAATTCAAGACTACTTTCGTGGGTCAACCATCCAAAAGAAAGCTAGAGCGAGAAAAGGCATACGATGGAATCACTGATTTTTAAGTGAGAGTAATGCGATGCTTTCTACAATTACTTCTCTGGTTTGTTTGGGGTTATTTTGGTGAGAACCAAACCATTTTTTTAGGTTGGTTTTTCCAAAGCACGCCAAATGGAATATATTTTTTAAAGACAACTCTATGAATTCAAGATGACCAGCACATTTGACGATATAACAAATATATGAGCTTATTTGACCAGTTCATGTAAGCTCTGAAGAAGCCTCACCAACGAGTCATAAAGTGACACAAGAATGTGGTTTGATGCAATGAGCCTTTAAAAAAAAAAAAAAAAAAAAAAGCGGTTCAGCACTCAAGTCAATGCCGTGACGAATGTAGGAAGGTATTCCTCTCTAAAAAATGAAAAGTCATTCACTTTTATGTCAGGGAAAATCATTTGCAAAGTCTTGATTTTGTTTTTTTTTTTAATTTTATGTAACGAGACAGATTTCATAATTATAAAACTCTTTCAATCTCTCCCAGAGGTAAAAAGGCTCAAATCAATGAGTTGGTAGAGTGGGAGGCGAGTTGCATGGCCGCAGGTTTATTCCATCGTTAAAGCTTAAACATCAAAAAGAAGGTACTTGGATTTACCCCCATTTTGGACAAGCGGGGCAAAATTATCCCATTCAAGGCTACATAAGAAGCACAAATGTGGTCTCACATCACTCCCACGAACAATCATTGTTAATACTGCCTGATATATTAAACATGGCTTCCCAAAAACAACTCCCACCCACCTGATATCAGCAAAATACCGAGCGATTACCCAACAGACTGAGCAGTAACTTACACTGAGATAAATCTATAGCCTGACACACCTGGAGGGACTTGCATCATCCGTTTTGTCTCCTGATGTATTTTACAGGAAGCATGCAAGTCAGGAAAACATATTTAGCTGCCCTTTTTGTCCCACATTCCATCTTCAAAAGTCCCCGGTGTCCAATCCCCATCAATTGCAAGCGTCATACACCCCAGAAAAATCCAAAGAAAACAAATAATAACCATCAGCCCGCATGGCTTCAGTCTTCAAAAAGTGAGGTCATTCCCCCGTCCCTCCCAAAATGTTCTTTAGTCAGAAACTACAATGTTCATAAATACAGCTGTACTTCAAGCTCTTGGTGTCATTTTTTTCAAAAGTTTTAAGTCCCCTTGACATTTTTGGTGTGAGGTCTGTTCGCAAGGCTGGCGTAGTAAGCACACTGAGAGGGGTCACATTGGCCAGAAGGTCCTGGAGGGCCAGGTTGACCATGGGGTCCAGGGTTTCCTGGCTCCCCTTGGGCTCCTGCTTGTCCTGGGCCTCCGTCCTTACCATAACCAGGCATACCAGCTGGACCTGTGGTAGACAGAAGAACTTTAGCCCTCAAGATAGCTTAGTGCAAATCCAATAACATCAAGCTAACAGTGTTCAGTAGAATGTTTGGTTTGTGGTTATTACCTATTGCACCAGGAGGGCCTTGCTCTCCTCTTTCACCGATCCCAGAATCTCCCTTGTCTCCTTTCGTACCCCTTTCACCTGGAAGGAAAAAGTAAGATCGGTGGATTGTGTCATGTTAACGATTGAGGTATATTCACTCGAACATTCCTTGGGTGCTTTTTGAACAGACATAAGCAAATTCAATCGATAAATGACCATTTGTACTCGGAGCTTGTGAATCTCAGTTTTAGCTTTTAGAACCAGCTACCAAACTTAAAGAATGAGTTGGATGCAATGATAAAAGCTCCGCTGGTGGGATACACACAGTACCAAGGTCAACTGTGTGAACCACTACAATGACTAGACTTTTTTTTTTTTTAAATATTGTGTCTACCTTTTGGACCCATGGGTCCCCTCAATCCTTCGCCTCCATTAAGTCCAGGTATTCCCGGTTCACCCGGTGGGCCAGTTCGTCCAGGGTTGCCTTCTTTACCAGGAGGGCCGGGTGGTCCTGGGCGTCCCGCTGAACTCTTTACGTGGGCAGGTTGCATCTGAGCCATAAGGTAGGCTAATTTGGCTGGAAGCACAAAAGAAACACTTCTAAGGAAATGGACTCTTCATACATGAGAACCCCGGCAGAGCTGCTGCCTCACCATCCAGTTGCTTAGCCAGTTCTTCTTGAATGAGCCTTCTCATCTGCTCCAGTGATGCGGATTCCCCCTGCGGAAATGTTGATGATTCCGGATGACTGAATTATTTACAAAACATTGTCCCTGCTTACTGATACACTACTTACTCTCGGGCCAGGCATTCCAGGGTTCCCAGAAGGTCCTTGTGGCCCAGGAGATCCAATTTCACCGGGTGGTCCTGACATGCCCATCATCCCAGTATGGCCCTTTCTGCCAGGTGGTCCTGTATTTCCTGGTATACCAGGTTCTCCCGATTGTCCTTTATCTCCTTTGATGCCAGTGTCACCCTGAAATCGATGAGAATATTTGTAGGTGGTATTTTTGTGCAGAGAGATCCTAGTACTTACTTTTTCACCCTTAAAGCCACGATCACCCGCACGTCCTGGGACTCCCTACAAAACCCCAAAGATGTAAAAAAACAAGAAACAAAATTGCAATATGTACTGTACATTAAATAAAATAAGTTATTGATGTTAGCTACCTGTTTCCCTTCTGGACCAACAGGACCAGGCGGACCCTGGAAATCGGGATAAATGTCAACATACGAAGGGTGCGAATCAGGGATTTTAACCTCCAGACACTTACCGAAGGACCTTTAGGCCCACTGAAGCCTGGTAATCCTGGATTTCCGGGCTCTCCTCTTTCCCCTCTCAAACCCTGAATGATGGCAAAGACATAGATGGTCATCACACAAAATGTACTTCCCCTACTTGAGTGCAGTCTAAAAACCCAGATCCTTAGGGAGGATTCAGCGAGATTAACATTAAGCTTCGTGTTCTAATCAACATGGCACAGTACTGTGGATCAAAATCTCATAAAGCAATCTTTTATTTGAGATTTACCATCTCGAATGGATTGAAAACATTTAGAAGTGCCAAGGACCAGCATGGGTTATCCAATCTTTGCAGGAACGGCAGAATATTGGACTCACGTGGCAACGTTTACTATTCACCAAAAGTAGCAACGTGATTTTGCGATACTCTCTCTTCTTCAACACTTTCTCTTCCAACCTCTAAGTTTCCTTCCCTCTTGCCTTCCCGAGGCCATTTCTGATTATCTGCTCCCTCTGCCGACTGATGTAGTTCCCATCCGACTCACCCACCAGCCGCCTCCTCCCAGGAAACCATATATCAGCCCGAGGTCCTGCAGTCTTCTATTTGCGCTCCACTGTTCATGGCCCTGGTCCTTGTGTCACCCCGCACTCCTTACACAAGTGAACTGACATCATTTGAG
Organism: Idiotropiscis lumnitzeri; assembly: GCF_059441095.1. Lineage (NCBI taxonomy): Eukaryota > Metazoa > Chordata > Actinopteri > Syngnathiformes > Syngnathidae > Idiotropiscis > Idiotropiscis lumnitzeri. Next base: position 12,082,144 of record NC_142406.1, on the reverse strand, counting down.
TGTGAAATCTCTCAATTATATGGAGAGCAGAGGCTTCACAAGCTTTAAGAGGACTCGGGTGGCACTTTGAAGAGATGGGTGTCTGCATATAAGCGACAGTCACTGAACGAGTCCTTTGTCTACCTCGAGGAAGTTTAGTTTAAGGCACGGAAGGTAAGAGGGACGTTGTATAAATAAACAATTGGACTTAAAGTTTAAAGTCAAAGGAAATTATTTCACGTTATTAAGGGTTTCTGTCACATTATCAATGCCAAGCTTGAATTCCTGATGTTCCTCCACAATAATTTTCCAATAACTAATTTCCAGCCTCTGAAAGTTCATCCAAAGGGGAGACTTTTGTCACCAAGACAAATACATCTTCCATCATAACCTGACAGCTCATCTCCAAGATGAAGCAACACTTCCCATCCTCTCGGCGTGCTCTCATTCTACAAATGCATCTTTTCCTGTTTTTTTCTTCAATTTATTGCCACGCGACATCGCATCATCATCATTCAGAGATGTTATTGTGACAGCATGGCTGTTTGCGGATGTTGATATTTTTTCTCAGTTGGTATATTGTGGAATAACGACATTACTCACTGGAGTCCCTGGGAGACCTCCTTTGCCCGACGGCCCTGGTTCACCCTGCTTGCCCTGGGAAGGAAAGAAACAGAGAGAGAGAGAGAGAGGACGCGATGGACTTATTTCCATACATCGGTGCGTCTTTCTGCTTGACATGACACTTTGCTGAGTCGTGTGTTCATGCTCACTGTCTCGCCTCTTGCTCCAACGAGTCCCTCAGGTCCAGGAGGCCCCTTTGGACCCTGTCATAACCAAACGAGAGTTTGAAAATATACAGATGGAAGAATTAAAGGTGCTCTGGTTTATAAACGTGACCGTAGACGGAGATGGATTAAAAGTCCCTCATGACAATAAATGGGACAAAACTCTCAGAATACAGAAAGCTCCCGCGGTGTGATATTTGACACTGCTGCTGAGTAAAACATAGACAGGATGAAAGGTTATTTTGGCACTCTGCTCCAAGCTTGTTTTAATCATCGGTGGGCTTGATTCCAGAAGACGGCGGGAAGCAACGCTGCACCCTGAAGAATGTTTTATGTAGTTTTAACAGTCCAGGATTTTCGACGGTGCAATATTTATCGCCACTATACAGCATAGCTGGGAGGAACCGCTATATTTAGTTATTTATTATAAGGTTTTGTGGTTCTCACTCCGTTTTTCTTGGAGGCAAATAAAGCACATTTTCATATTTGATATATTCATGAAAATTACACACAAGTCTTGAGAGATATTAAACAATATAAATAAACACACCGTACCTCCTTTCCAGGTTTGCCCTCTCGGCCGGGTAATCCAGGTTTTCCGTCTTCTCCCTGTTTGACACATGGAATTATAGCGGAGATAACTTGTATACTATATCATGATGTATAGAATAAACACACAAGCACATGACTATTAACAATTATAACGATTTTGCATGGTTAATGCTTAAATGAGGGTACATTGCATATTAGGGACAAACGTCGAGCGGAGTTCAATCTTGCTCAAACTTTGTGACAATACAAACATCAGCTTTATATGCCTCTATAAACTCAGATTGATGGCTCATTTGCCCTAGTTTAACAACATTTATTTTTAGCTCACTTGTGTTTGCTTTGCTTACCTTTGACCCAGGAGAACCGGGTTCTCCTCTGTGGCCCTTGAAGCCCTGAACAGGAAGAGACCGTGGTGAACTGGCTGCAGCGGCCGGTGTGGTCGTTTAGATATTGGATTTTATTCTGGAGGCTACTTACTGGGAGTCCACGCAGTCCAGGGTTCCCAAGTGGTCCAGGTTCACCTTGTTTGCCCTGCCATCAAAAAAAGTCTTTCAGCACACTCTCCAACTGGTGTCATGATAGGAGACTAAAGTGTTCTACTTACTGGTTCTCCTTGTTCACCTTGTATACCGTCTTTTCCGATTTTTCCAGGTGGACCCTGCAATTGAGTGGAATGCAATTGTCATTAGGGAGGACATTATGATCACACTGAATGTATATAGTTTGGAAATTACATAATTATTCTTACGATCATGCCAGGAAGACCCGGAGGACCCTGGATACCTTTAAGCCCCTCTTTGCCCTATTAAAAACAAACAGACAGAGTCATTAAAAAGATGAAGTGACTACTAGGCACCACCACTTTGCCAAAAAGCAGAACTGCGTATAGCTTTTACGGGCGGGAAAGTACGTGATTCTGGCCTGACCTTCTCTCCAGAGGGTCCTTGCGGCCCAGGAGGACCAGGTTGGCCATCATTACCCTGCACACCAACAAAATGTTACCAAATTGAGCACATGTGAACTGCTTGGAAGAGTATTTGGAGGATGTGTTAGAAAATGTCTTGGTAAATATGAAATAATAAAAGAGCAATTTACCACTGCACCCATCATTCCAGCTGGACCGGGGTGGCCTGGAGGTCCAGGGTGACCCTTCAAAATAAAGAGGAAATAATTAAAACATAACATGCTGAATATTAATGCAATGAGTAGTTTTCAGCCTACCTTTTCTCCTTTATCTCCTGGCATTCCAGCTGTACCTTTGTCCCCTTTAAGTCCCTGTGCGGATAAATTGGTTAACTTGATATTATATTTTCAGGATGAAATATTTTCTACAAATACACGAAAACAAAACAAATTACTTGGATTAAAAAAATGGAAATAAATAGAAATAAAAGTTAAGCAGAGCTGCAGAGTTTGTGTTTGGCGATGTGTCTGTTGCATGCACCACATACACAGATCTGCTACACCAATTTTCAATCGGCGGCTTAGTGATGAAGTGCTGCCTCCATGAATGAAAATACAATCATTACAGTCTCTCTTTCTTCGCACTTTGTGCCTGTAGTGCCTCGTCAGCACTTCTGCTATCATGCTGGCAAAAAGCCTTCTCGAAATTGGGCTCACAACATTCGGATGCAGTGAGTAGTGGCCCATTTGCATGAGACAGCACCACCCACTCAAAACTGGCTGATTTTAATTCAGGCAGAAAAAAAAACCCCATCTGATTCAATAGAATGAAATAAAAAAAGAGTTTGAGCTATCACCTGAACAGAAGAAACGGAAAAAAATTAGCATTTTCCCATGTCAGCAATAAGGAAACGCTTTAATGTGCCAACTTACCTTTCCTCCATCAGCTCCGGGAGGTCCTTGAGGTCCCGGTAGTCCCGGTGCGCCCTGTAATGACACGGCAGACAATCAGTCTTTGTCCTGGAAGACTAAGCGTGCCCTAATTGCTCACTAGTGCCCCCGGAGGAGGCCCTACTAATGACGCAGACTGTGTCTGGGCGTACTTTGATTGATGAGCACACATTAGTAACTTGGACCTCACGCCTCGTGTTAGGCCAAATGAATGCAGCCACACACACACACACACACACACACACACACTCCATTGACTTTACATTCGGGGAAAGGTGATATTAACCATAATTTAGAATACAAATGACTTTGTCCTACTTGATAGCCATCTTGACCATCTTTCCCAGGAGGTCCATGTTGTCCTTTATCGCCTGGCAGTCCCGGGAGACCGGCTGGTCCAGGGGGACCTGCTGGGCAGTCTGAGCAGATGTCCTAAATGATACAAAAAGCGCCTTTTAGTTTTAGTTTTCAATCTTTACATAAACAAGCAGTGGCGCTTACCTTAAGTTTGATGTCAGAAAGGTCTGCTGCTTTTCCCTAGAGAAAATGATCATTAAGTATCAAACTGAATTGGAGGATGCTAGAATATATTGCGGTTATCTACCACCATATATTGAAAATACAACAACAAAATATTTCAGGCTTGAGAGCAGTGGTCTCCAATTCCGGTCCCCATCCCTACTCACAGGCTCTCCAGGTGATCCCTTCTCTCCAGGCCTTCCCGGTAGTCCCTAATTGGAGAATTTCGGTGGTGGATAACATGTACAGTATTATTAACCGCATTGAGTCAATATTTTGAGAAACAATATGCAAGAGGGAGCCGAGTTTGGACTCACGTTATGACCGGCAGGGCCATCAGGACCAGCAATTCCAGGAAGACCCCTCAAGCCCTGAAAACCAGGGAAAACAATTATTATTATTATTATTATTTATAATAATAATAATATCAAAATCAAATATTACATACAAATTAATATTTACCCAAGACAAAAGCACAAAATAATTCCTGAAATTTAACTTACAGGTGGTCCGGGATCGCCATTATTTCCAGGGGGGCCCTGTAAAAAAGACAAATGCAGTCATTACAAACTTGTTCAAAGTCCGATAAACACCGTATAGTCGAACAAGCTTGTATTGGCGATCATACCTGAGGTCCTGTTTTGCTTTCCCCTGGGGAGCCCCTGTCACCTGGTAACCCTGGCTCACCTATTGACCCCGGGGGACCCTGAGAGACACAAACCAAGCTCAAGCCACTCTTCTCATCCTCCGTTATGACTTTTTTTTTTTAATTAATTTTATGTTTTCCGAATTTAATATCAAAACCTCCGTGAATGAACAGAGATTAATTTGTTACAGCCCTACATTGGGCTGCCTCTGATGTGCGCCCTTTGGCCACCAGGGGGTGGTACATGCAGATGCACACGAAGACTTTCACAACTGACAATGCTGGAGGAATATCTGTCGTTCTTCACAGAGGATAATTAATATATGCCTGTGAGTATTACGTCTGTCTACATGTGTTGCTTCATCCTTCGTGTTCATTTATCCATTAATTAAAGGGTTTTAGCAAAACGATGCAATTAATCAAAGCTATTCTTTTTTTTCTTTTTTAATCGACTTGCTTCTGTCTCAGAAACCCCCCTGTGAGTTGACTTACCACCGTATTTCGGTTAAAAAAAAAAATAAAACCATTAGCAAACACAAAGAAAATCACACAATACTGTATCTATTTTATTACCTTTGGCCCAGGGGGTCCTTCATTTCCCCGTGGTCCTGGTTCTCCCTGCCATATCACAAATGAAGTCAATTAAGTATCTCGGAAAAACAAACACCTCATATAAACTTCTCAAGACTAAATCATTGGGCATTAGAAAGTGTGTACAAGCTCATTCTTCATGCACATAAATGGCAACAGCGAGGCCTCGGGGCCGCACCTGGCTGCTGTAAAAAGAAGAATGAATCAAATAAATGAAAACTAAGCGTGCTTCCTGTTTGCCCGCGCCTCGTCAGCAGCTCTGAGGTGGGAAAAAAAAAAAAAAAAAACTGAAATGGATGGAGGCACAAAATGTGCCAACTCAGGCTTGGAGCGTTGCGGTTCGACATGTATGCCACGTAGCGCATGTTTACAAGCACAACACGTGTGGAAGAAAAGAGCTGAAGATAGTAAAAAGTGTGTATTGTCATGCATTTCTTACAGCAAGGCCATCTTTCCCCTTCCCTGTTGGTCCTGGGGGTCCAATCAAACCAGGCTCTCCGGGTGGTCCTCGTTGCCCTGTCTGCCCTGGTTTGCCTGACTCTCCCTAAAGAAAATATAGATTTTATTAGATTTTTTTAAGAAGGTAAACTTATGATTATGATTATATATTGCTAAACAAAAAATGCATTAGTTATTGTGGGCAAACTTTTTGATTGGCGGGCTGGACCAGGAGCAGATGGATGGAGTGTTTTTGTAACCTCACCTCATCGGAGAAAAAAAATACATTTAATTTGAAATGAAAATGAATAAATTACAGCAAAATATATGCGTTTGACACACCAGAATATTTAGAAAATAAAACATTAACGTTTATTCATTTATTTCTTTTCCAAGTTTGGCGGGCCGGACTAAAACATTTTATGGACCGCATGTGGCCCCCGAGCCGTAGTTTGCCCACGCCTGGTTTAGTGTGATTATGATAATGGTATAAAATAAAAATAATAACCCCCAAAATACCCGACACCGGTGGTCGGTTCAAAAATGGCTCACCAGTGATGGGACATTGTGATTTCTCAGGAATAATTAGAGAGCGAGTGTGAAAATCTAACCACTAGCAGATATTTACAAAAATATAGCGATGCATATTATTTACTGCATCTTTTTCCCACCTTGTTAAATCATTGTTCATAACGATGGTGAGAAATCATTGACATGAAGATCAGAATATTAATTAAGACAGTTTTAAAAAATGAGTGACCGCACTACTGCCCGGTACTTTAAAGTCTGTTGTTTTTTCGCCATGAAAATGAACTATGCGACCTTGTCTCCTCTCTCTCCAGCAGGACCGGGAGGCCCGGTGATGCCTGGTATGCCCTTAAAAAAAAGGAGAGACATTGTAAATGTCTGTTCAGTCACACAGGTTACTTCAAATTGCGCACGTAGACGTACCACGTTGCCCGGTATCCCGCGAGGGCCTTGAGGACCAGCGACACCAGGAGGCCCCTGCAGCAAACACATGAGTGGTTCGTTGCTAAACAATGTACCACGATCGGGCATCTTCCTGTAAAACGCTTGAAATCCATTCAACTCACTGGGTCCCCGACACGTCCTGCCTCGCCTTGAAGTCCCGTGTCTCCCTTTGAACCCTACAAAATCAAATATGATCAATTGATTGAGTTTTGAATCGATTTAATAATTATTGCTTTTGCTTCTTACCGATAGTCCAGGTGGACCCTTAAAGCCTTGCTCACCAGGTAATCCTCTCGGGCCCTTCAGTGAAAATAAAGGCTATTTACTAGTGCACTTGATTTAATTGAGGAATAAAAAAAATCCATTAAATAATATAATATAATAATTAAATGACATGAATAAATAATATTCATAATTGTAAAATTAACATGATGCAAGACATTAAAAATGATGAGCATCCCATTTGTCCAGCAGAGTACAGTAGTCATAACATTCATATTGTACCTCTAGTGACATCTAGTGGACGCTTTTGCACATTGCAATATATAATTGATAGAATATATCAAATATAAAAAATAAAAAAAAGTCTGAAATATAAAAATATGTAGACAAAAATCCCACCATTTCTCCAGTCTGTCCTTGGTCCCCTTTCTCTCCTTTTTCTCCGGGTTTTCCCTTCAAGTTACAACAAAGTCAATGTGTGTGAGCTTAAATTAATTTAACGAGGAAGGAAGAAACACTGAAATCATCGCTGAAATATTTGCTAATTCCATTTCAGGTGAAACTTTTTAATTTTTTTTTTTTATAAGACATTGTTATGTTGAGAAGCAACTTACAGGTTCACCCGGCTCAGGAATGACATTTGCTACCTAAAGCAAAAATACAAATATGATATTTGTTAATACGCAATCATTATTATTATTTTTATGTTGCTATAATAAAATGGAATTTACATTTCCGGGTATGCCAGGAAGTCCTCTGGCTCCTACTTCACCCTGAAAGCAGGAGAAGAAGACAATAATGTGAAATTAATTAGAGCAATATTCGTCTTATATAAACACATTATATGCACCATCGGATAAAGATAACTTCTGTACCTTGTCACCCTTTTCACCTTTTGGGCCCAACGGTCCCTCTTGCCCCCTGTCGCCCTAATAAAAAAAAAATAATTATTAAAAAAAATATATTTTTTTTTAAAAAATCTGGGATTTTTTTTTTTCCCACAGTTGCAGAAGTGATAGCGATATTGTTTTCTACATACATGACTTCCCCTCTCTCCTCTCGCTCCATCGGCACCAGCTACACCAGGTGGGCCAGCCAATCCCTTGTTTCAACAAATAAACTTTATTTCCAAATCCAACACAAAAAAAAAAAACATAAATCACCAAAACCAAATCCATGCGCTCACTCGCTCCCCTGGAGGTCCTCTTGGTCCAGGTGGCCCGTCATCTCCCTAAGATGTGTCGAAGAAGGGGTTCGCCAAGTTGTGAGATTTGCGGATGGAAAAGTCATATTTAAAAAAAAATAAATAAATAAATAAATAAAAGCTACCTTTGGTCCAGCTTTGCCAGGAAAACCATCTGCTCCACGCTCTCCTCTGGGCCCCTTAAAGAGACATCATACCATTATTAAGATATCAAACATCACTTGGAAAAATGGAGCCACGGGTACACTGTGCGGGGAAATCTAAAGATAAATTCCAAAAATATTGTCTACAATTCAGATGAGGTTTTAAAGTAACATCTAATTATTTCCAGTTACCAGGCGTTAATCTGACCTCAAGGTTCGGTGGTTCAATCAAAGGTGCCAAATTTGGTCTTTTTTTCCAACAAAAGGCCATACATGCTACCTTGTATCAATTTGTTACTCAAACATTTTGATTGGCGGGTTCTAAAATTTGACTGAGGGGCCGGACCAGGAGCAGATAGATGGAGTGTTTTGGTCACCTCACCTCATCGGGGAAAAAAAACAAAAAAACATTTAATTTTAAATGAAAGTGAATGAAAGCATTTCAACAAAATCTGTGTTTGTATTTAGAAAATAAAACATTAACAAGATTTATTCATTTAATTTTTTTAAAGTTCGCCGGGCCGGATTAAAACGTCTAACGGGCCGCATGTGGCCCCTGGGCTGTAGTTTGCCCACCGATGCTCTAGATTATTCTTCTTACATAAAATGATACAAACCATAGTGCCATCATTTCCAGGAAGACCGTCCAGCCCGTCTTTACCAGGAGCACCCTTTTGAAGGTCAGAGATGAAACGACACGATGACGCACAGATGAAATCGTACAGTGTTCGTTTCATGAAATTAAATCATTGAAATTACACTCACAGGCTTTCCAGCCTCGCCTGGTTTGCCGGAAAATCCAATTTCACCTGGCAGACCCTTTGTAATAAAATTAGTAAACAAACCATTCAGGCATATAATATTTCATCATCTTATTATTGTAAAAAAAAAAAAAGAAAAAAAGAATAAATACGTGACTATATTTTGCTTACAGGTGGTCCAGTGTTGCCGTTGTTTCCCGGTGTTCCCGGTGGACCCTGCGGACCCTGCGAAATAAACATTTACAACATGAATAAAAATTATATGTGAAGGCTTGCAGGAACATTTTTCGCCATAACATGAAAAGTTAATTTGAAACTCAACGATGCCCTCGGCAGAAGCATGCCATTTTTTATTTTTTTTTAATTCTACTTTGAATAATTGAGAAGTCCGCACTCTTAAAATATGAAATAAAAGCCCAGTGTTCTTGCTCATTGCTTAATGGTATGAAAATGAAACACATTCTTACAATCGGTCCGGGGAGGCCGTCCACTCCGGGTAATCCACTTTCACCTTTCTTTCCCTGGAAGACAAATGAAGAGGAAAGAGGTAAAGATGAAAAATACATTTCGGCATAATAAGTGTAACGATGACTCGAACCCGCATTAGGAAATTGTAGCATATTTTCATAAATGTGAAGATAACAGCTCTCCGTGGTTTGGAGCATTCAAACTTTTTATACCAAGTAAAAAAAAATTAAAAAAAAAAAGTTAAATACAACTGAACAGTTACTCAGTCATTCTTTCACACACCACTAGAGGGAGCCCCCCCCACACTACAATTTGAGAATCCCTGATCTGTATTCGTTTGTATTTTGGAAGTTACTCTCGCCAATGTTTTGACCACTGGGACCTAAACTCCGGTGGGTGGATGCTCCATAAAAGCAACACGCTGCTCATTAATTAGAGCAAAGAATTAACGTTGAGGTTTTCCAAAATTGTCTCTCTGGGCTACGATTCATTTAGCAAGGAGATTAACTGCTGCCAGCTGACACGGCCCATATGTTTGGTTCGCTGGAGAACATCTCAGGAGAGAAAAATCATCCAACCGAGGCTTGGTAGGTTGTTCGTTCGTTAGCAATTAGCATATTTCCCTCGCGGAACGACGCCTAAGAAGGAACCAATCGGGGAATGTTGCAATTTTTGGTGCAATTTCGGTGCAGACCAATGAGGAGAAATTTCCCGTATTTCTCACAGTAAAAAGGCGACAAATATGTGAGAACATTGTACATAAAAACACAATTTTTACCCGTTGGCCAAACTCGCCAGGTTCTCCTGGTATCCCCTGAGGTCCTGGAGGACCCTTTTGAAGAAGAAAGTTTAATTACGATTATCCGTCAGGACAACCATCACACTGCTTGCATGTGAACAGCCTCAAGCAAACATGCGAGGGAAAAAAAATCCTTACAGGTGGTCCGGGTGGGCCGTCAGCCCCTGGAAGCCCTGGAAGCCCGAGTTCGCCCTGAAATTGGTCATATGATTAGCATGGATTTGCACATTTTGATGAAAAGAGGGAGAAACGGCGGCATTTTCTTGACCATTGTCACTTTTTGGTGTGTTACAGCAAGAATTTTTTTTTTCTCACCCTCAATATTGTATAAGTAACGGGCCATGAAGAAAAAAATAAATAAAAGAATGCATTCTTATGTTCAGTTTCAAAATCATGTAGTATTACTTATATTAAGATTAGAACTCACCTTTTCTCCCCTCAGACCTTCTTTTTGGTACTGGAAAAAAATAAAATAACATAAAAGTGATATTTGAGCCAATAATAAAAAGGAAGCACCAAGTGTTCACAACATTATTTTTTTAAATATTTTTTTTTTGTATGCATGCGTGTGTTTCGGCATTTACCACATCACCAGGAAGTCCGGGAATTCCTCGCTCGCCCTGTGACACAATCCCCGCAAGGAGAAAGAGCTCATCAAAAGGAAGAATGCTTAAATTTCCTCGGGCGACGTGATAACAGGTCGTTAACGTTAACCGCAGTCGTGAGTGTCGTCTGTCGACAAAGTAAATCACAAATTGCACGCAGACGAACGAGCGTGCGGGTTTTTGATGGTACGAAAAAAGACGGAGGAATGTCTGGGAGTGGGGCTGTACCTTATCACCTTTTACTCCACTGGCACCGAGAAAACCAGCCTCTCCCCTCAAGCCCTGAACAATTTTGGAGAAAAAAAAAAGTTATTCTGATAAGAATAAGAAAATAACTTCGCACACTTGGTGCACAACTTACGTCTTTGCCGCGAATGCCAGGTTTTCCAGGTAATCCATCCAAACCGCGCTCACCCTAAAAAGACGGGAGATTTCAAATATTACACAGAAAAATAACTTGTGAAAAATTATGAGCAAGAGTTCCGTGGCAATTCTCATTATTTTTTTATTTCCACAAAAATTACCCGTAGCAAAAATGATTCATGCCTTTTGCAAGAACACTCAATGAAGAGATCCAATTAATCGTAATTGGTCGGAAAATTGTTTATTGACTACAAATCTCTCCATGCGAGAAATTTAACCAGAAGTTCACTAAATTCATACAATTCTTCAACCTGCCACCAGAGGGTGACAAAGCACTATTGAACTCCTCAACATAGAGCCTCGGCACGAAGATGCCACAAGATGGCGGCAAAGCGCAACATGATTCTCTAAAAATCACTTCAACATAATTACTCGGCACAAGAAGCCACAAAATGGCGCCAAAGCACTACATGAAGCTCTTAAACTTGCTAACATAGTTCTTTCGCACCAAAATGGCACGTAATGGCGGCAAAGCACTACTTGTAGCTCAATTCACTTCAACAAAAAGTAGTAATTCCTTAACCTGCCACAAGATGGTGCCAAAGTAATACTTTTAAATTAGAACAAGCTCTGGCCGGAGCATAAAAAAAAAATTATATAGAACAAACTATTAATTGGTACTGCTTAGTTTGAATACAGTAAAACGAAAAATTAAACACGAGTGCGGCCATTTCACAGAGAGAGAAGAGAATAGCGGTCAAATCAATGACTTGAAGTCTCTTTATCACTTTTCCTTTTAAGTACTTCCTCACTTTTGACCCTGAGGAAATTGCTGACTCGCAGTTTGAACAACAAGCTGAACATGTCACAGCGCAGCTTTTGATGAGATTTCAGCATGCCCGACAACCTGCTCCAGATCCTCGTCGCCACGTGAGAAAGTCATCAAGGTTTTTCTGTACCAATTGTTATTCTAGCAAAGGGTCAAAATCAAGTGGCAACCGACAGGTGGGCGTGTCCCTTCGAGCGTCACGGTGATGAACCCGACGTCGTGATTGAGCTGTTCCAGATACTCGCGGAAGCTCGAGACGTCAACAAAGCATCTGTGGCTTGGGGAAAGAGCTGCACCGGAGCCAAAATAAGCCCCCACATGCGAAGCAGACGGGAAGCGGGGTGAGGGAATCAAAGAAGTCACATCTGTTTGTGCAATTTGATGTCCCTCCGTTTGCGCTTTCACCAAGAGGAATGGTCTCTCTCTCACGACGAGTACTCAGGCATGACCACGTGGGCTTGTTTGACCGGACATCTTCATCGTTTAAACATGTGCGGACGAGGAACCTGTTCCCACAGAAATTTCGGGAGGATTTCAAATTTTGGGAGTAAGAAATATAGAGAGAAGAAGTGAGAAGCCAAATGGGAAAACATTTTAGGTAAGTAAAGCTGCAGATCCTTTCTTTTAAAAATCATCATTAATATTACAATGTAGTTAATTTGGAAAATAATTCCAAACTCCGCATCACTCACGCTTGGTCCAGTTAATCCTCTTTCTCCTTTTTTCCCCTCGTCGCCCTACGAGAAAACAACAAACTGTTCTGGTTATTTTTCAGAAAATTAGGATGTTGATGATTAAGACATTGACACTCACATTGACACCTTTTGGTCCCGATGTTCCCGGGTAGCCTGCATCGCCTTGAACGCCCTAAATTGTGCCGCAACACATGACGATGACGTAGCAGTTTTAGAATCAACATGATTGACATATAAACTCGACACGACTTGAGGATTTGATGCTCTAAAATGATGTGTAATTGCCAAAGAATGCCACTAGATGGAGGCAAAGAATTCATTTTGACGAAATGAAGCTCCTCAGCTCACTTCTAATTGTTTCTGTGGCACTGAGGTACCACCAGATGGTGCCAAAGTCATACAAAAAAAAAAAAAAGAAAACAGCAATTTGAAGGATTTTAGCAAAAGACGACTTGTTTAAAAAAAAATAATAATAATAAAAAAAAAAAAAAAAAGGAAATTCACCCACCTTTTCGCCAATCAGACCAGGAAGTCCTGGATTGCCAGTCTGCCCAGCCTCTCCCTATCAAAACAATGATTAAAAAAAAAAAGAAAAAAATCAGATTTCATTTCATCCTCAAAACAATTTCACACAACCAATATTTACTTTTTCGCCTTTTTCTCCAGATAGCCCGTCGAAACCGGGAATACCGCTGACTCCCTGTCGGCGCATTTAAAAAACACAAAGTCAGGACCGGTTGGCGAACCGTTTCGGATTCAGAAAGCAAAAATCCGCTGAGAGTCCCGCTTCAGGAATGCCAGACCTTCTCTCCTCTTTGTCCGGGGGCACCTGTGAGCCCTATGCTGCCTCGATCGCCCTGTTCAGATAAAGTAATCGTTATTTACGAGGGGGCGACACTCGAGCATGCAGGGTGGCGACGGCGTGATGTCACAACCTGTTAGCGCCACGAAAGAACGTTTAGTCGGTTAGGTTACGGGACACAAAAGGGTTAGAGACACACGGACAAAACTGTGACAACCATTTGATCAAGCATATTGCAAAAAAAAAAATTGGAACACACGTGCCCGCCGATCGAATCTTTAGGATTGCTCATAAAATTTTGGAGAAACATTTGTGTCTAAACTCAGTTTTGGGATGATTTATTGGAGCCTGCTGAGGATAGGATCATTTCAAAGAGGTCCTTCGGGGTATGTTCTGCAGCAATGACCATATCATAGCAAGTACCGAGATGGTTCAGGAGAAAAAGCTCTTAAAGTAATGGCTTTAAAATTACACGGTGAGTGATATATTCAAAACCAATTGAACATGTCACATGCAGTACTTCTACCAGAGGCGTATGTTTATAATTTGAACACACGTCATTTCTTTCATCCCAGATTAGGAGAAAGACCGTCTCTGCTCACAAGTGACGGGACTTAAAACAACATTGCATCGCGGGGGGAATTGCCCCTTGTGAGTGAGTCACTGAAAGGTGCAATTAGAGGCAAGGAAAAGCGGGATGAATTCACTTTCACATGCAAGTCAATGACCAAAATTGCTGCATTCTTAGACTGCAGAGCGTGCTGGTTTATGTCACAATTTTATGCTGTTGAAGCAAGAAATTGCATGCATCCAGCTATACAAGGAAACCCCCCCTATCAGAAAATTAAAAGTAAGCATGCAAAAATGTACATGATCATATATATATATATATATATATATATATAAATGTATATCAGGAGTGGGCAATTTTTTTTTTTTTTGATTGGCGGCCACAATGGGTTCTAAAATTTGACAGAGGGGCTGGACCAGTCTTTTGAAAACCTCACCTCATCATAGAAAATAAAATGCATTTAAATGAAAGTGAATAAAAGCATGACAAATATATATATATATATATATATATATATATATATATGTATATATATATATGTCTTTGAAAAAAACCCACAGTATTTATCAAATGAAAAATTTTATTTATATTATTTAATGAATTTTTTTCAAGTTCGGCGGGCCGGATTAAAACGTTTAATGGGCCGCATGTGGCCCCCGGGCCGTAGTTTGCACATGAAAATATGAACAAAAAAAATAAATAAAAAAGAATAATAAAATAAATGCAATTATATATATATATATATATATATATATAAAATATAAAGTGAGAGAACAAGACAAAGTAGTAAAGGTTTAGCAAAATGCAGTAAATGACGCGCATGCTCGTACACAAACGTCACAACGTATTAAGGTCCATGCAGCGCCATTAGCGACAGGTTTACTTACCTTCTCACCTCTATCACCTCTAACAGAGATGACTTTGCCCTGCAAATAATTAATCAACAAGGATTAATTATTATCGAGGCTGGCAGAAAGCCAGAAGAGACAGAAAGAAAAGCATGCGGCCTGAAATGACTTGTGCGTTGATTTTGAATTAATTCATTAAACTACGTTTGAGTTTTTCCATACACTTTCTCCCTTTTCTCCTCTGAGGCCTGACAGACCGGTGGCACCTCGAAGGCCGGCTTCACCCTGTAAAAGTAGTCGGCACAGTGAAACAACCCCATGAACGTGTTTAACAAACGCCAGCAAAAAAGATAGCGGTAGAAGACCTTTTCACCCTTGAGACCTGCACGGCCAGGTGCACCAGCCTCTCCCTGCGAGGAACCAAAAGCCATTAAAGAAAAGGCGTTGCGGGAATATATATCAGGAGGAAAGAACGGAAGGAAAGAAGTCGTTCACCTTGTCGCCTGCAGGGCAGGAGCAATTGGCTTGGGGGCCCCTCTGCTGCTCCACTGTTGTGGGTGTCGGAGTGGGGATGGCGATGGGAGGAGCCTCCGTCACAACTTTCTTTGGGCACTAGAATCAGATGCATTTATTTATTTATTTATTTATTTATTTATCCATTTTCTACTTGATTTCACCTCATTTGGGCTGACTTTGGGGAAGACCTGACTGGTTGCTCGACAAACTCCTTGGACAAACAATCATCCACCTATGGACAATGGCTCAAAAATTGACGTTGCAAAATTGCTGACGGACAAAAAAAAAAAAAAAAAAATTATTTTTTTAAATTTAAAAAAAATTCTGTCTCATTGGGATGATGAGGCGTGTGATGGCCAAAAATCTTCTAAAACTGGCACTGAACTGGAGTTAGGGACAGAAAATTATCTTGCCAGTCGGCCATTTTGAAACACTTCCTTCAATGTGAATTGGCAAGCCATGGCCAACGGAACGGATAAGTCCAAGCTACAATGCTTCTTCCCCAAAGTCAGCTGGGATACACTCAAGCTTACCGCAACCCGGCTATATATAAAATAAAAACGGATGAAATGATATAGAAATAGATGGCAAAAAAAAAATCCCTCCGGGACGTGCAAAAAGGTCATCCTGGGATCAGCATTCAAACTGGAGAAGCTTGGTTAGAAAATATGAGCTTGTGGTTGTCGAGGGAATTGCATGTCATGATATTATGCAATATTTCACTCCAACCCACACTAACCAGCGCATCCTCAAAAAAAAAAAAAAAAAAGTCCAATAATTGTTTTAAAATGCCCAAGAAATTTCACTGATGTGTACTCACGGGCCCATTGGGTAAATCGCAGCAGGTTTCCAGCTCGGCATGTTTGGAGTCGCAGTAAATAACCATCCTCTGGAGGTCAAACTGTGCGGTCAAAAAGACACGTGAGCGACGCTGCCGACTGTTAAGATTGATGAGACGGCAGCCACACTCACATCGATGGGCACGCTGTCGTATAATCTCTTCCCAATGACCGTCTTTCCGTGGATATCGATGTCCTCCCGGTCGCCAATGGGCAGCGTCTGGATGTGTTTACAGTCCAGGTAGAGAGACACGCTCTTGGCCTCCACGCTCAGGGCTATTTTGTGCCAGTTGCGGTCGAACAGGTTGTCCACTTCGGAGTTTCTGAACACAGCTCGGACGGCGTCTTTGGTTAAGCCCACGGCGTTGTATTCTACCGCCTTGTTCTCACCGTCGAGCCTGATGGACACCTGGCAGGAAAGATGGAGGAGTGTGTCGACGGCAAGATCATTGATGAACAATCAATTGAATGATTCTATCGATACTGTGAGCAACCTAAATATATATATTTTTTTACTTTATTAAATGTCATTGTATTTATTCCATCAGTAATTAACTTATACAATGTAAATAAACAACTGCATTAAAGTTTTCATGGAATTTAAAATTGCGACATTCTTAATTACATTATAAAATTATAAAAAATTATACAAATGATATTCCTGTTAATTAATAAATAATAAAAAATTGTTAACACCTTCAAATCTTTTAAATAAATTTTTTTAATTTAATTTAAATACGTATGTGTTGTTTATAATTCATATATTAGAGCAATGGAAAAAAGCACAAATAAATAAATAAAAATAAATAAATAAAAAGGCATTAACAAGTACATTAATTCAAACATTTTAAAATAGTAAACCAAGAAAATTAACTGAATTTAAGAGATATAATTATCACTATGTGAATTGCATTAAGGAAATTTTGTTTCATCATTTAATATATATTTTTTTCTTTGACGTGAAAACCATGTAACCACCTTTTTATTATTATTAAGATTATTAATAATAATCATTAAAGAGACTCATGTGAGAGCTTAAGCGAGCTGATCCTAACCTGAGTTGACCTCATCATTGCCAAAAAAAAATAAAAAAAATCACAGAAAAACTAAAAATAGAACCATTTATTGCATTTCGGGGTTTGCTGACCCACCTGCGGGATTCCATATTTGTCAAAAATTTGCCAGAGGTACCAATCTTCTCGTCTTGAGGTTTTCCTGAATTTGAACGTTGTCACAAAAGCGTATTCATCCGGCAGCCCCTGAGGGAACACGTCTCTATGGAAAGAAAGCACTAATCACATTGTCGGTTTTCCAAAATGCAATGGAGCCAAGTTCATTGGATCCTATTTGCGTACATTTTTTATTTCTAAACTACGTGTATGTCACAAGCAACAATAGATCCCAGACAGATTAATCAAATGCATCTACAGTATGCTAAACTTGCACGGTCAGAAGATTTTCTTTGCAGCATATCACTTGACATAGACGTGTTCGACGTTTTGGATTAAAAGGCCAACTTGTTTAAACCAAAACCCAGCAGGAATAAATCGTTTGCATTTTGAATTCATTAGCATCACAAGTACCTTATTTAAATATAAAGTGTATAAATCACAGAGAAAAAGCCTTGAGCCAAATGAGCTTTCAAAAACTTTCTTTTCTCTTTTTTTTTTTTTTTTTTACCGTCGACTAATTACGCCTCGAATTCATTTACTTTTAACATTTAGACAGTTTGGTTGCAGCCGCTTTGCATCCTTTCTGCAATTACCATTTTTAAATAAATTGAATTAGGCACGGTTCCAAGGCTCATTTCACTGCTCGGTTACGAGTATCTGCAGTAGTGGTGGGCAAACTACGGCCCGGGGGCCACATGCGGCCCGTTAGATGTTTTAATCCGGCCCGCTGAACTTTAAAAAAAATCAAATGAATAAATCTTATTAATGTTTTATTTTCTAAATATTGTGGTTTTTCAAAGACATATTTTGTTGTAATGCTTTTGTTCACTTTCATTTAAAAATTAAATGTATTTTTATTTTCTCCGATGAGGTGAGGTTACCAAAACACTCCATCCATCTCTTCCTGGTTCGGCCCCTCTGTCAAATTTTCGAACCCATTGTGGTCCGCCCATCAAAAAGTTTGCCCACCCCTGATCTACATACAGTATGTATGCGACAAATAAAGCTATTCATGTGACCCCCCCCCCTTTTTTGGATTATATTGAAGAAGTACGTATACGATGCTGAACATACACCAAGTTCTCCTTCAAATCAAAATGGCCGACTTTTTGCTCAATTGGGCTACTTACTCCGTCTGCTGTACGATCGGCATGGTGCCAAGCCGAACGTACGCACTCTGACCCTCGTCAAGTCTGGTGCCCAGAATATCTCTGACGCTGAAGTACTCCATCAGGTCGAAGCCTGCATGAGAAGCGCACATACGTCACTCCGGCATTGAGGTCACGTAAGGATTTATACGGACAGTGTCAAATATTGGCTTGTGTGATATACCGAGGGGAAAAAACAAGTCACTATCACTGGTACGCTTCCCAAATGGGAGTCTTAAAGTGCACGTGTGCGCATGTTTGGCGTTTGAAGTGGCGCCACCACAGACCATATATTCGTGCGGCGTAAAGTGAACACTCCCTTATACAATAAACAAACGCCGCAGCTATGGCGACGGCCGCGACCAGCTTGACCTGGCAGTCATTTTGGAAACGTTCACGTTAGTATACATTAATTGGAAATAAATAAGTTATTTTTGAACGAATACCTCGGAACAAAATGACAAGAGTGTTAGTGGAGGATTTCAGGGCATAGTCTAAATGGAAAAAATAAAATAAAATTAAATAAAATAAAAAAATAAAATGAAAAAATAAAATAAAATAAAAAAATAAAATGAAAAAATAAAATAAAATAAAATAGAAATTAAAAAAAATTAAAAACGAGTATCTAAGACAAATCACCTTCAAAGTAAAAATTAAACAAAGAGAGTTACACATTATTTAAAACAATTGTAAATTTGGCTAAAGTCAGTCAAATTAGCTAAATGCTAACACGTAACGGGAAAAGCTATTGACAGGCTAATGGATATCATATGAGGCGCTGTTAATAATTTGAGGAACGGCTACCTGAAAACCAACGGTGCAGCAACACAATATAGCATTACGTTTGCTGAGTCCGTCCATGTTTATGTAAAATAATAGTTGCATCATTCATTTGATGAGCGTATAATAAGTTTGTGTTCAATTTCCTCCCACTTTTGCTTGACAGCTGTTGCCCTTGGTTTGACAAAATACAAACATGATAAACGTTTCAAGCTGTTGGATTTGACCTCATTACAATTTATTTAGGCACAGATCGCCGCTCATGCATAGCCGGCTTGCCTGCTCCCGGGTCACCGGCTTGCATTGTGCACACTCGCACACCACGCCGCCTCTGTGTGGTTGCTTGGAGGCCATCGTTGCGCAGAGTTGTAATTTAGACTGGCGGTGCGTGCTGTATAATCAAGTCAGAAAGTTATTTTGGACGGCTACGAAAACGACCATTTGTGTGAGGGTTGTAATGGGGTGGGGTGAGGGGAATCTGCGGGAAATGCCGCTTGAGTTCACGGGCGGTTAGACGCGACGATGTTCATTTGATGGGAGCAGATGTTGAATATTTGCGCAGCATGTTCAGACGGCTGGATCCGACCAGACGTCCCATGGCGAATACAAATCCGGAATAAACCGCGAGTTGTCTTGGTGACCTGATAAGTCGCTGTGACGTTACGCCTTCGTCCTCCTGCTTCCCGGGGAACTCATCTAAAGTTTGTGCTAGAAAATCTGAGCGAGGTTGCTCAGATTTGAAGTGCAGGGCATTTTTTCTTACAGGGGGGTAGATTGGAATGTTGGTAAGAGCAGCAAGCAGTCATCCATCTACTTTTTATCACGCTTGTTCTATTCAGGGTAGCGAGTGACTTTGGGCTTTTGGGCAGACTGCATTGTGGACTGGTCAACCACAGGGCACAAAGACTGAGACAGACAACCATTGACATTTCAAACCAGCCCTGAGTGGGAACTGAAAAAATTTGCGCAGAAGTCAGGCAAGTGAAACACTACACAATCAATAGATAGATAGAAAGATAGAAATCCCTTTATTGTCATTGTACTCAAGTGTGCAACGAGATTAGAGGGCTCCCCTCTCCAGTGCAATACAACAATAATACAGACAAATATATAAATTAGATAAATAAAGAAGACAGTGCAATGGAATTCAGTACTGAATAGGGCATATAGAAACACATCACAATGCTGTTTTGCGAGGTTAGGGTGGTCTCGTGTGTGTGTGAGAGTTCAGTATGGAGATGGCTCTCGGAAAGAAACTGTTTCTCAGTCTATTGGTCCTTGATTTGATGCATCTGTAGCGCCTGCCAGAGGGCAACAGGTCGAACAGGTGTGAGTTTGGGTGGGTATTGTCATTGACGATGTTGAGAGCCCTTCTGAGGCACCGGGCGGTGTAGATGTCCGACAGTGGGGGGAGAGGGCAGCCAATAATCCTTTGCGCTGTTTTGACTGTCCTCTGGAGCCTCACTCTGTCCGCCTCAGTGCAGCCGCTGTACCAGGTGGAGACACAGTACGTCAGCAGGCTCTCGATGGACGAGTGGTAGAAGGCCAGCAGCAGCTTCCTGTCCAGGTTGAATTTCCTGAGGACTCTCAGGAAGTGCAGACGTTGGCGGACCTTCTTTACCACTGCTGTGGTGTTGTGACTCCAAGAAAGGTCATCGGAGATCTGTACTCCCAGGAACTTGAACGTGTGGACCCTCTCCACACACACGCCTTCGATGCAGAGGGGGGGCGGCAGCGTCTTGTTCCTCCTGAAGTCGACGACAATCTCCTTTGTTTTAGCAGAGTTAAGGTGCAGTCTGTTGTCCTTGCACCAAGTTGTCAGTCTCTTTACCTCCTCTCTGTAGGCTGTCTCGTCACCTTCCGAGATCAGACCGACCACTGTCGTGTCGTCAGCAAACTTGACGATGGTGTTGTTGCCGTGGGCCGGGCTGCAGTCGTAGGTGTAGAGGGCGTACAGGAGAGGGCTCAGCACGCATCCTTGGGGGGAACCGGTGCTCAGCATGAGGGTGGAGGACGTGTAGGGGCCGAGCAACACAGTCTGGGGTCTGTTGGTCAGAAAGTCCTTAATCCAGATGCGTGTGAGGGCAGGGAGGCCGAGAGTGTCCAGTTTGGCGACGAGGATGTCTGGGATGATCGTGTTGAATGCCGAGCTGTAGTCCACAAAGAGCATCCTTGCATAGCTCTGCTGTCGTTCCAGGTGGCCCAGCACAACATGCAGAGCAGTGTCGATGGCGTCCTCAGTGGATCTGTTAGCCCGGTATGCAAACTGGTAGGGGTCCAGAGTGGGAGGAAGGCAGTCCCTGATGTGCTGGAGAACCAGCCTCTCGAAGCACTTCATAATGACTGGTGTGAGAGCAACAGGACGGTAGTCATTCAGGTGGACGGCTGGTGACTTTTTGGGGACAGGAATAATGGTGGAAGTTTTCAAGCAGGAGGGGATGACTGCCTGAGCCAGGGAGCGGTTGAAGATCCTGCAGAAAACATGTGACAGTTGGTGGGCACATGCTCTGAGGACCTTGCCTGGTATTCCGTCGGGTCCAGTAGCTTTCCTGGGGTTGACCGCCAGGAGCGCGCGCCTCACATCGTGTTCCTCTACGATGAGTGGGGGGGAGTTGGAGCTTGAAGTGCGGGGGTGTGACGGTTGGGGCGAGTCAAAGCGAGCGAAGAAGCAGTTAAGCTCCTCTGCCAGCGATGCACTCGGGTCTACAGAGGTCGTGCTGCTGCCACGTCCGCTATTACCAGTTAGTTAAACGGTAATAACAGAAATTTTCCGCACTTGCAGTGAAAAACTGGCACATCGTGTTGGTGAATGTGGTAGATAACTCGTGCCGCATGTGGTGTATTTGATCGAGGTCCAGGCTGACAAATTCTGCACTTAAAAAAATTTGAATTATTAATATTTTAATAGCGCCACCGTGTGGGAAGGTCACACACAGATTCACTATTATCCATATCACACGCACGGCCGACTAAATCATCCGCAAGGGGAGATCTTGCAGTTTCCCTGCCAATGCTATGCCGGGATACCAGTGAGTCGATTTACGTGATGTCAAGCATAGCGAACTAGGGCGTACTGTGCTCGGACCACCCAGATTTTGATGCAAATTAGGGATGCCACTAGAATAGTGAAAGGGTGAAGACTAATTGACATGATTTCCACTGCAAAATCTAACTTGGGCACCTTTCATCCCAGAAAGTTAGCATAAGTAAAAACTGTCCATCTGTTTTTTCTCTCTGTGCAATGTACGTGGGTGGGAGATCGAGACAGGAACTCGCATCGCCCCGAAAGACTCTTGTAACGACATCCAAACTTTCTGGAGAAATGCTGTCCAAGAGTTCTGAGAAAGGTTTACTGGGAAAAAGGGGGGAACAATCTCATCGTACAGTCCAACCATCTTTTTTCAAACAGAAGTAGTGAGGACCCGTTTAGAAGTCCCACATGCACTCAAAGGGCCAATATCGAGTAATTTTTCTATTCATTGAAATGCAGGCTACGTGAGATCACTTCATGCAAAAATCACACCACCATTAATCAAATGTCGCATTTTTCAAAACAGTTCTTGTATTGGATTTGATTCGAGTCTGCAAGTGTACCTAATGAAGTGTCCGGTGAGCATAATAGTAAATTTGAGGACCTTGTGGATTTTAATACACGTAACTGCAATATTTAGGCCATTGATACCGTTTCAATCAAACTATAATAATTATTAACGTTTATAATTTCACCTTTAAGAGAACATTGTTTTTGTTTGTTCTTTGCACTTACCTGGAACTTGCTGAAGGCCGTAACTCGTGCTGTCTTGTTTGAAGCGATCAGGTTGCACCTTCATGTTCGGACATAAGACATCTGAGGAGAAAAGGACATATTAGGATGCAGATAAGGCAATTATTATTAAAAAAAAAAATAAAATAAAAAAGCAGCCTTGTTGCGAGCACAAATGACACAGTGGTGCCAACTTGTGAAAATCCTCCTCTTACTTCAACATAGTTCCTTGGTACAAAGACGCCGCAAGATATTTGCACAATCAGAGAATCAATCGGTGATTAGGTGATCTTTTCAACGAATAACAGAGGATAGGTTCCCCCAGAAAAAAAAATAATACAAAATCCATAAATTAGCAAAATTGCAAAGACCGAACCGAGAATATGCAGGGCGGTCACGAGAAATCCATCCCGCAGGTCTGACACGTGAACTCAAGAACACAAACGATTGCCCTCTGGCTGTTTGGGAAACGGGTGTTCATGTGTGGGAGCAGAAGGGTTGTTTAAGGCTGGGTGAAGATCCAAAATTTTCAAGTGGACTTCACAGAAATATCTCAAGGTATGCAGAGCTGCAGTTTGGCGCACGACATTAATTGATCGAGTGTAATTCGGCGTATACCTTCCTAATGAAATTTGACATTGTTCATCATTTCAACGATACTTTGACTCGATAATATCACAGGCCTTTATTGTTCGTGAAGTCCACGAGTCCCTTGAGAGGGCAATGCATGTGCGTCACCGTTTTTTAAGCATGCCATGACATTCGGCACGCCGGACACGAAGAACCAAGCTACTCCCTGCACTTGTGGGACTCCAAGCTATAATTTAGGGATCCGGCTGCGATTTAAAACGGTAGCGATGCAAAAAAGCTCGCTAAAATATCTAAGACGGATTTTTTTTTTTTTTTGATCAGCGGAAGCTAAATGTTGACGTGCACAACAACCAAACGTCTGTGGTGCCAAATTTTGATTAATTCAACCCTTCTTATATGTGATTATTTCGGATTGTTCAATTTGTTCAATTCGGGTGTGTTTGATTGTGTCGCATACAATTATTATTTTCTTGTTGTAACTATTGATTAGAAGTGGAAAGTAATATCAGGGCGGCTGCACTGGGCACACTTAAAACAAGGAAAGCTGTAATTTTCCAAGTGAAAATAGCCTGCACTGCTCCGGCGACTCCACCACTGATATACTTACAGGCCCACTTGTGGTCATTGAAGAGATTACGGAAAACTTACTTTTAGGGGAAAATTTTTTGCTTCCTGCTGTCATCTACATTTAAAAAAAAAAAAAAAACATGCCGCCACCCAAGGGGTCGGTTACGCAAGGTTAAAGGGCAGATGCTTCGAAATGAATAGCTGCGCTTTCAAAGAAACACGTGCTGTGACACCATCGACAAGTTACAGTGACACCGCAGAATCCGACCCTATAGAATTAAAACAAGGGCCTCATTTTCTTCCCTCGTGGGGTTATTTTAGGCAGGAATCTTCATGTGTTGGCGTGGAGCGCATCCATCATTCTCTGTGGCGTATTTATATGCAGAAAAACAGCAGGGCACCGACACATTAGGTAAGCGACATACCAGGAAGTCTATAGGGCGATTCATTGTCTGGTGCGCTTCCAAAAACTCTTTGCATCTTATACAATTCATTGACCAACAAAAGGACTAAACAATAAAGAAAATTTATGCAGCAGACAGAGAAGTATAGATTGAGCACTTGTTGCTAGGCAGAATTCATTTGAATTTCATCAATTCAAATAGAGTACAGATGGTCTAGTAAGCTTTTCTTGAGGGTGTGCACACTTGCGCAACCATATTATCCCAGTCGTTTATTTTTACTTCCCCTCTCAAGAACAGTGCAAAAAAATTCCAATTGAATTGAACATGTTGCAGGTCACATGACTAGCGGATTGGTTTTTGAAATTTCAACCGGGGTGTTAAGACTTTTGATAGTCACAGTATCTCTCTCTCTACTGATCAATTAACGACCTACGTGATGACGTGCACGTTGAGGGTGTGGCTTCCGAATATTGAAAATGCAAAGTGAGTTATGACGGACTTACTTTCACACAACCTCCTCCTGAGTCGGCCCCTGATCTTATCAATGGCGTTGAAGTCCGTCACGTGGAAGACGTGAGCGTTCTTTGGTTCGGCCGCAATCTCCTCCAGCTCCACCTTCAGGGCCTCGCCGATGCCCACCGCAAACATCCTGATGCCAGCCGCTGCGGCCGCCCTAGAAGGCTCCAGAACATAATCCTGACTTCGGCCGTCTGTGAGCAAGATCGCCACCTTCTGGATTCCCTTGGCCGCGGGCCTCGCTCCGTTTTGTTCCAAAAAGATGTTATTGGTGGTGTAGCTGATAGCATCCCCAGTCATGGTATTCCCCCCCAGGTAGCGTATGTTCCTGGCGGCTTGCTTCACCTCCTCCAAGGTTCTGTATCTCCCCAGGTGGAACTCCGTGGTGGGCCGGTCACTGTAACGAACCACGGCCACTCGGGTCTTGTCTGGGGCGACGTCAAAAGACTCCACCAGGTTGGCCACCCATTGCCTGATTTTCTCAAAATTCTCCTTGCCCACACTGGACGAGGTATCCAGGATGAACGCCAGGTCATAGTGGACATTTTTGCAACCTGACATAAGCAAAACACACATCAACGTAGTCCTTAACGAATCAG
Source organism: Idiotropiscis lumnitzeri (assembly GCF_059441095.1). Taxonomy (NCBI): domain Eukaryota; kingdom Metazoa; phylum Chordata; class Actinopteri; order Syngnathiformes; family Syngnathidae; genus Idiotropiscis; species Idiotropiscis lumnitzeri. Next base: position 12,056,600 of record NC_142406.1, on the reverse strand, counting down.
AATCTAATCTCCGAATGGTCTTACCTGCCCTCTGCGCTTCCACTCTCTCCCCAGAAAGAGCCACGGCCAGAATGACTGAAACCAGTGTGATCCTAAAGCCCAGCCGGAATTCCATCTTGGTTGCTTGTCATCCAAGTTTCTGGTCTGCGGAAACATCAACAGTTTTTAGTAGATCAGCAAAGAAACCAAAATCTAACTGCTTTTGATGGAGTCTCCTGTCCTGCGTAATGCAAATCAGCCGGTTTCCAGTTTTTCCAATCCAGTGTCCAGTTTGAATTTCTCAACGTCTGCTTTGAACTTTGGCAATGGCTCCCTCTATTCTCCGGATAATAATACCCAAGACCAAAATACACAAGCCTCCCAGAGGAAACTGGCCTCACCGAAGATTGTTGGGAAAAGGTGCCAAACTAGTTTCATTACATCCAAACACCCGCCAAAGCATGAGAAAGAAAATATGACTTTCCCGTTTTTAGACTCGCACAGAGGTGATTCTCGGTTTTCTTCGTAGCAGGTCTCCGAGGACAACCATTTTGGAATCATTACGGAAGATTATACACTTGGCGAGTCTTGTGCCTGTGTGGCAATGACACCAATGTGTCACCTTAACACAAAACCCTGTTTGGCTTTATTGTACACAAGGGGTTGTGATGCGGCGGATGCGTGACTGGTCCTAGCCATAACACCGTCTCATCACGACTGGAAAAGATGACTCAAGTCAAACGTTCTAATTACCTTACCTTTTTTTTCTGCATTTATTCTACTATTTTAAATATTTATAGTCCAACCAATGAATTGTCTCAAGTGTGTTCACTTCCCAAGGCCCAAACACAGCTCTATCATTTGTCCGGGAATATTTTCAATCATTCAGATCTTTTCATTCTCCGGGTATTGAATCGATCGGAACTGGGTCGTTCTGGTTTTCTTAAAACAATCATTTCAGTAATCTCACAATTAATTGTTTAACCTCTTATGTCTCTTTTTGAACTTTGGCCTCAGAGCGTTCCACTCAAATGTAAACAACAAACATGGCCGACAACCTCGATAAGCGCCATAGTCAGTATGCTAACAGCTAGCGTGTAATATGCTAACAACGAGCGTGATTTTGTTGTAGTCGCATTGGAAAACGTTGCAGTTTTTGGGAACTGGAGCATTGTTTGAATGTTAAAAGTGGACCTTGTGTGATTAGGCGGTTGATACGAGCCAACAATCAAATCTTTATCGGGAGACTTTAGCAAAACAAATGATTCCAATGCTCTCCGTATTGTTCAAATTGACCACTTTCTAGTCCAGTCAGTATTGTATTTGGTTTTTATGCGTTTTGTTTTCCAACGAATTAGCATCTAGCTGCTAAGCTAATCTCCAAATGCTACAATAACAATTCTGCGGCTAAAATCACCGGGAACAAACAAACTCAAATGAAGCCTTTTTGACATTTACAATAATATGTTTGACTCGCTTAAAATCATTGCTTGTCTGAAACTAAATAGAGGACTTTGAGGGGATAATTTACAAGTACGAGGTTGAAGACATCTGACAAATTGGAGGTGGAGTGCATGTTGGAGGGCCACCAACTAAACAAGTCGCTTGTGCAACACAATATTTACTGGACGTAAATGACCGTCTTATCTGATGGTCCATTAGGCGATTTTGGCCTCTTGGTTTCTACTGGCGCTATTCAGTGTGTTGGGCGACTAATTACCACCAATTTGTCTGGGAACGCCGGCTCGAGTAAATTGGTGTAATTCTCCAAAGTTTCCCCTCAAGTCTTGCATGGTCTCGGTTGTCTTCCTTGGGAGCAACCGAGCGATATTTTAAAGCTGTTTTGTCTCTGTCAACAAGCGCCTGTTGCTGTGTTTTAGGATGCCTGCCGCCCCCCCCCCCTTCCTCTATAACTCCGTCAATGGTTGACTTGGGAATTCAAGAGAAGATGCATATAACAGAAGCATCATGCGAGACCAGAACATATTTTTTTTCATCTTTGTAACCCAACAGAAACGAGAAGGGAAGTACTGTAAACATTTTTAAGACACTTGATTTGTTTTGTACAAAAAACGGTTAAAAAGGTGACTTGTTCTTACCTGCCTTGTTAATCAGCTCCACTGGAGGCGCGAGCGCGACCCCTTGCCTGCAGGCCCGTGCCGCCCCGTATCAGCAGCCCCGCAGCATCTTCATTCAAATTGAACTCAAGTGGGCGGAAAATGTGGTGGAATAATCCCGGGTGAAAATCCAGTGTGCAGTTGAAAATGTGAGATGGGTTGAAAGAACCTTGAGGATGGCTGCGCGCAGTGGGCGGGAACAGTGAAGTGGTGGTGGGAGGGGTGTTGGGTTTCATGGTGCTGGTGGTGGAGGGGGGGTGGGGGAGTAAAAACGAGGTGGCTTCTATAGCATATGTTTCACTCACACATAAAAAGCAGAGCCAATTATAGACGCAACTTTCAGGATATTTTGGTCCCCCACCCCTCTTACATTTTACCCCTTCCTTTCAAGCTGAACAGCCTCTCTTACTTTTTTTTTTTTTTTTAAACCATCCTGCCACCACAAGTGTCCACATTGCCACGGTGGAGCCGCCCTTTTCGGGGCTGCTCCTGCTGGGCCAGGCCGCACGCTTCTGGAGCAGGCCTGTGTTTAAATTGGCCAAATGATTACAGAACAGCATTACATGCGACGTGCCGTAAAGATTTCGGAACTTCTGTGATCCTATTACGGAAATTCAGTGTGCCTCTGACAGGGTGACATGCGTCGGACCGCAACATCTGTCGCTTTTTACTGTTATTTTTAAGCGGCATTTTTTCTTTTTATTACATTTACATCTTTGGAATTTTTCAACACTGGGCACATTTCAACAAAAACTAGTCACACCTTTGGGCCATTTAGGGACTTTTACACAAACCAAGTCTCAGTGGGAAAACTTTTTGATTGGCGGGTCACAATGCATTCTAAAATTTGACAGAGGGGGCCGGACCAGGAGCAGATGCATGGAGTGTTTTGGTCACCTCACCTCATCGGAGAAAAAAATACATTTAATTTGAAATGAAAGTGAACAAAAGCATGACAACGATATCAATGTCTTTTAAAAACCAGAGTATTTTCAAAATAAAACATGAACAAGGTTTATTCATTTAACTTTTTTCAAGTTCGACGGGCCGGATTAAAACGTTTAACCGGCCGCATGCGGCCCCCGGGCCGCAGTTTGCCCACGCCTGTGTTAGTGGGATGTGCAAACATTTAATCTGAGCTGGGCAGTCCGTCCGGGGGTGGAAAGGTCCGGTCCTGGAGCGGGGGGGGGGGGGGGGTGACTGGTGAACGGTGAACAATTTTTTCAAATAAGGACAAAGGGTTGAGGACGGAAGGGTACTCAGATCGCATCCGGGAAAGACCGGCAAAAAGGGTCAAGTGCCCAGCTCTGCTTTTATTCCTCACACAGACGGGGTCAAGCCATGAATCCAACCCAGAACCTTTATGGTGCTTATCATGTTATTTTTCGTACCATCCCTCAAAGTAAACGAGTACGAAAAGAAAGTCTTCAGCCACTGACTTCATTGTTGTCGCTTCACAAGAGAGTAATTCCTGCAATAAAATCTTATTTCGGTGATTATTTGGCAAAGATGACATCAGAATACTTGCTCTTTATAGAAATTGATTTTGCTCTGATTTAACTTGATAACAAACATCCGTTAATGTTGATGATGAAAACTGTAACATTCACATTTAATGTGCCAAAAAAAAAGGACAACTTGCACACCTCACCTTCCGGGATGTTTTTTTTTTTTTATGGAAGGTGAAGCGTCGTCTCTTGGGTGCGGCCATCTCCGGAAATGGGAGTTAGCTCGGTGGTCGCACTTTTGAATGAGGAAAAGCGCAGGGTGGAACTAAAGTTATCAAATCCAGGTCCAGAAAGTAAAAACTCTGCCGCAGTTGGACTTCAGTCACAAGTGCTTCTTCTGTCACAGGTGTTTCCACTCAAGAGGTACCTGTGGCGAAAGCCAAACTCTGGCAGTGTTTTGACTTTCTGGACCTGGATTTGACACCTCTGAGTATAACAATGAACATCCTTCTTATTTGTCAACTGCGGAACGAAACCTTGAGCAAAACCAGTTTCAGATGAAAACTTACACTTGTTTTCCCGTACACCTACCGCCAATTTAAAGTCTTTAATTAACACCCAACATGCGTCTTTTTTTTTTTTTTTTTCGGAATGTGGGAGGAAGCCGGGGAGAGAACGTTCAAACTCAGGCACAGGAAAGCCCAATTTGAGATCTCAAACCCAGAACCTTTGATGTGCTAACCACATGTTCCAGCATGTTTCCTTTCATTTGACTAGATTTTGTGAAATGAACTCAAAGCTTAAGAGTACATCAAACACATTTTGAGAATGACGTCATGCGGAAAACCAATATAATCCAGTTTATTTGTCCGGCAAATAAGAATGGACATAACTTCTAAAGTTCTTGACCTCATCTGGTTTGCGGATGAGCCGGACAGAAGCGGGATACACCCTCAACTGGTCATTTGCCAATTACAGAGCGCGGACTGTATAAACAACCACTCAAACAAATTTTGACACCGACGAATAATTACAGTCGTACAGTCGCATGGGGAAAACCCACACAAGCATGGGTAGAACTCCTCACGGGAGGACCTGAGCCGAGATTTAAACCCTGGACCGTTTGGGTGGCGCTGACGTGGCACTAAAACGCTCATCGTGTCAACATTTGAATGTGACAGACAACAAATAACAGAGTCACTCGATTTCCGGCACCTTTGTCGCCAAGGAAAGTGAGAGCGGATGTTGAGAGAGGCTCGGTGCGAAGAAGAAGGGACGTGGGATGATGATGATGATGATGATGACGATTCCGGGGAGATGCGTGTGATGAGCGATGCTTTCGGTTCTGGAGGAGCGTCTGGTGCCGGCGCCGAGAGCACTGAACAGGTTCCCATGATGCACCGGTGGAGGAGAGAAGGCCATCTGTCATGTGACTGACCGGCCAGATTTCATCCTACCACATCTACAAAGTGGATCTTCTCTCCACATGGGATTTTTTTGATGAAGAAAATAGTTTTTTTTTTTTTTTTTGGGGGGGGGTGGTTGCCGGAGGCCACCTCTCTTTGCATATCACAGCAGCTAATATAATAATACGCCATCTAGTGGCCACTTGGTGCCAAGGAATTAAGTTTAACGTAGGCGAGGAGCTTCATTTAGTCAGGCAATAGCACAAATGGGCGTGGCTTCTGAGCTCAGTCCCTATCCTGCGTAAATAGCGGTGTGAACATTTTTGAAGCTTGCTAATTGCATGTGTTCTAAGAAAATCTTGCCAGCTCAAATGTTCTTGGTATTTTTTTATTTATTTATTTTTTAATGTCCAGTATTTGCAGTGCGGGTCGAGTTTCAGATGGTGGCCTTTCTTTTTTTTAGTATCCAGTGAGAGAAATTCCATGAGTTTGTCCCTCAATGAAAGCCTCGTGGTGGTACTTCCCGACTCTTCCGTCCCCCCAGCAGGCTTTTCTGTGCATTACCCAGCATGCATCTGGCCCCTCGAACCTCCAGCTTGCCTTCCTCCGCCGCGTCGGCCTGGTCCTCTTCCAGGTGCTGCTCTCTCCTCAGCCTGACTCGCCTCCCGCTCCCGCCGTCCGGCTGCTGGGTCTTGCCGCAAAGTGAGCACCGCGAGTTGGCAGGAGGCGCCGGTTTGCTGCTTAAATGAGCTCTGGTGCCTCGGCACTGAAACTCCTCCAGGCGTTCGCTCAAGCTCGCCTCCACGGCCTCCAATCTTGTCAGCTGAGGCCTTGAAGGTCTCGTTTGCGGGGGGTTAGGGGGGCACGTCGAGGCGGCTTTGAGCGCTTCACCTTTTAGCGTCCGTGTCATGGAAGCGGGCGCTTGAGCTTCGCGCTGGAAACTTTGCAATTTTTGCCTGTGGCTCTTCACCACTTGATCAGACAGAGGCGCCAACTTCCGGGGCCGACTTGTTGGTCTTCTGCCGAACTCGCTCGGGTACTCGGGTCCGGGCAATTTCGGCACCGAGAGCAACAGCGGCGAGGGCGCCGTAAACTGACCCGCCGCCTCCTCTCCATGTGTCGCTGACAAATGGCGGCCAGGTGTTTTTGAATGGCGGCCATATTTAGCCGCCAGCCGAAGGTTTTGACCGTTCAGATGCAATGTGGTATTTTTAACTTGGACCGTCGACATTTTTTCCGGTCTGGGAATTTCCTGAACAAAACAAACATCGCACGTCAGTTGCAACACACACATCAATGACATTCGCACTAATTTATTTTTATTGATTTATTTTTTCCTTTTACCGGTTCTTATTTACTTGTATTTAATTTTACATGTTTCTTTTAACTTGCTGAGTAATTTACTTTCACTTTCTTAATTATTTTGACTGTCTTTCAGGTTTAATTCAGAATTTATTCTTGAGGGACACTATTGCCATAACATTCAGGAATTTAAAATAAATAAATAAATCATAATAATAATCAAGTAATCCAAGCTTTATGTGATTTTCCCACTATTTACATTCAACACTCTCAAGGGAAAAGAAAAAAAAAAAAAAAGAAATTACTCCACGGACGGGAACAATAGGAAATATGTTGAAGAATAAATGGATAAATTAAAAAAAAGATGACACAAGATCGAATGTTAAATTGAATTGTTCTATAAGTAGTTGTAAAAAAAAAATACAAAAATAACATTTTACAAAAAGCATCTTTGATCACTTAGCACACGTAAAATCGTTTTGCAACACCTCATCATAGATGATGGATGTCAACAGATCACAAGTATTATTACCATTTATCTATTGTCTATTACATGGGTATAAACAGCGATAAACGATTTTAAAGACATACTGGCAGTTCTTGAAGATAGTAAACAACAAACTCACCGGTGTCTCTCCCTTGATCTTTTCTTGAGTCATGTCCTGTTTGTGGAAAACCGAGAATGCCCAAACCAATTATGTCGCTTCGGCTCGAATAGATTAAAGCAGCCTTAATGGGATTACAGAGATTACGCTCACTAAGAAGTCAAAGTGGCTTCTAAACAAAGCCAAGTAAAGAAATGCCAAATCAACATTTCACTGCCTTTTTCTTTTGTCATCATTTTCAGCGCATTAATTAAAATGAATTTATTTTCAACAATGGAACATTCTGACACAGTTGAAATGTTACGAGTGTTGTTTTTTCTTCGTCTTGCCACTAGATGGTGCCAAAGACCACAAATGTGAGGGAGTAGGACGACGCTTCAAAAATATATATTTTTTTTAATCCTAAAATGATCTGAAGGACTCTAAGTAGAAAAAGATTTTTCATTTTATGAGGGTACAATGTTATTATTAATAAAAAAAAATAAGTGATATATAGGGGGGATAATATGTCATTATTATAAATACTAATAAATCCTCATTGGAAAAATATTGAAAAGAAAAAAGAAAGTATATAATAGAATCATCTATATTCATGTATATTTCATCAAACTATTTCAGGAGGTTCTAATTTAGAAATTTGCCTTTCTTTCCTAAAGTGCCTCAAGTGTTACAGGCAATATTACATTTGATGAAATGCATTGATTAGATTCTCTCCTGTTTCATTCCTTCTGGGATCTCCTTCTCATCAAAGTGTGATAATGAACAAGATTCACCAGGCTGGCAGCAACGTGCAACTCCATAAATGAAAGAAATTCATACAAGTTGCTGTTTGGACCGAGCGCTGCCTGCAGGAAAGCGTTTTTACACGCAACCATGACATTGCAGGTCGCTGGTTTTAATTTTAGCTCCATTACTCCCACATTTATTGAATTTGGAAGTCTGACTGTCGCTTGTTTTCCACAGTGGATGAGCCGGTGGCAGACAAGCGGTGGAGCTTCACGACAAGTCATGAATATTTCACCAACACCCTCTTCTACTGCTTATAAACAAATAATGGCGAAAGAAAATCAGGTGTTATGCTAGCACCTGCTTATTACAGAGCTCCATCATTGTTCCAACGCAACTTGGCGCCACTTATGTGGTCGTATTGTTCGCCAAATTACAGCTCCAGGGTCCCCCTTACGCCCCTTTGCTTGTGTTCTTATTGTGTGGCCCTGACGTTTGCGTGCCGCGCGCTGCAATTACGTCAGCTTAAGCCAGCGCTCATTTCACCACCTACTGAACTACAGCTGTGCGGAGCCACCAGAAGGAAAAAAAAAAAGCTGCCCTTTTGTTTCGAACGATTAATGAAATTGTTTCTCTAGTATCTTGTTGCCTGTTCACGAAAGAATCGATCGCCTGCTGATTTACGGGGTCTCCGCCTGGTACGGCAGCTGCACCGAGGCAGACAAAGTGAGGCATCAGAGGAAAGCTCGATGAACCGAAATGAAAACGGCGAGTCTCCAGTGTCGCAGCCGTGACAGAAGACGACAAAAGGCTTTCAAAAGCTCAGCATTTGTTGGTTTTATTATTAAAGTGTGCTATGGCTTCACCCAGCTGTGCCACGTCACCCAGTGAGTCACCCGCACCGAATCATGCACACACCTTTTTAAAAGAACAAAAAAATATATATATTTTTTCAAATAAACAACGTCGAAGGTTGGTTTACCTTCAGCTTTCTCTTCTGCCACTGTTGACTCGAGACGTGACTGTTGTAACCGCATACAAGACTCCTGTTATAGGGAATACGGTACACTTGATTTGTTCAATCACAGAGAGGACGCAACACAAAGAGCGCTTATGGAACGTATCAAAGGCGTTCCTAACAGAGGAATGGACAACGCCGCCACATGCAAACCAAGACGATTTTTTCTCAGCTTTGCAATGTTTAGGGTGGAAACACAACCAGCCTTATGCCAGCGACGGTGTGTGAGCGTGTGAGTGTGTGCACGCCATCTGTCGAGGGCCATAAGTGTAGCATGTGGCACGGGGCGGCAGCAGGCGAATCAGAGTCATATGTACGCATGTGGTGGATGGGGAGTGGGCCGGGGCGGGGGGTTTGAAAATTCATCCGACATTTAGGTCACCATGAACAAATAATTTTTTTCCTTGTAAACTTCCCACACAGTTTGGAAATTTCCATTTTGGATCCATTGACCTTGGTATAAAAAGGAATATAATGGTCAAACTGGGAAAAAAAGATCAAATTATTTTTAAAAAAAATGAGGAACGGAAAAATGATTTGACGGTGCCTTTAACCAACAATGTTTTGAACAATGCATTTTTGCCGATCGCCGTAATCGTGAACAAAAAACTTCCGAGCTTTGCGGTTTGTCTGCAGAGAACGGCCACGAGATGTTACGAAATTAATCTGACTATTTTAAAATCAGTCCCGATTTTAACGGGATTTTACTGTAATCAGTTAAAAGTGTGGAAATATGCCCAAGGCACGTCTATACGCACGTGTAAAAAAATAAATAAATAAATAATACACATGCCTCCTTATTTTTTCTGGATTTATTCCAAAGCTTGATACAAACATATAAGCCGGTCGTGTTCCCAGAACGAAACAATCTTTATCTCACACATCGTTGCCTTGCCTGCGTACATTTCCTCTCACCCAAGTAGAACGACGGTGTCGCTCTTTTCCCATTCGAGGAGCCAAGGCAAGATGGACACGGATTTTTTTATTTTTTTTTTAACTAATAAATACGGTTTTCCATCGGCTATAACTTGAATAAAGGAACGGGAGAGGGGGGGAGAGCTTTAAATCTTGTGCGTCTTATGAAAAGCTAGAATCGGTGTCCAAACAATATACAGTTGAAATGCTTTCACCATGCGTTCCAAGACCAGCTGTGAGAGAGAGAAAAGGCAGATTGGGCTTTAAAAACAGGCCTGAATGGTCTGAAATATCTACAAAGGAGAGCCGGCCTGGCGAGATGATGCACCTCATTAGTCTTTCTTGGAAAACGTCGCAGAATATTTTTAAAGGAAAGGTATGTACATTGTGTCGTTTCTAAAAAGGGAGCAACGCAAAACAACTAAATCGAGGCGATTGGTTCAAACCTGAGAGCAAACGTTCTTGGCGAGTTTGACCAGGTGGGACATTAGAAATGTGTCGAAGGTAAAGCAGATCTTTTTGAAACGCAAAATGAAAAAAAAGGATGATGTGGTAAACCGACAAATGATAATTAGACATTTAATCCAAATAGAAGTAGCCTCTTCGTACAAAAACCCAAACGATCATGCTGATGTTGACGTTAAAACATTTTCTCCTCCACAAATCTCGGCTCGACTGAGTTGTTGAATTTCAAATTCTAGATAATTTTAGATCAATATTTGATGCCGATTTTTTTTTAAAGTTTTGACATAAACAACATTCACATGCTCGATAGAGTTTGAGTCTGGGGAATTTGGTGGACGTCCCTTTTTTTTAAATTGTGTTTCATATTCATCTTTCCAGCAGAATTCGCATCTCTTGTCAAACCTTTTTTGGAGGGGAGTACATATATGCAAATGAGGATTATTCATTAGTAGAAAATTGAAAGCAAGCTTTGAAAGAGGCCGCAGGGTTCCACCGAATTCATTCGTAAGGAACTTCAAATGTCGATATCTCATCATTCGGACTGTCGGCGAGTCATCTGCCTCTTGACCTGTGAGTCGCTTTTTAGAAATGATGGATGTTCTCTTTATTTAAATCCTGACGATCTTTTTTTTTTAATTTTTTTAACTGCAATGCCGAGAGCAATTCATATTATCAAGGAGAAAAAGGCAAAAACGTATAAATACGTCTTTGGGAGGCGGGGACTAAATTTTTGAAAAGTCTGCCCAGATATGATCTTTAAGGCGCCACGAAAAGGAGATAAAGAGGGCGATATTAGTCCCAGCAGCATGATCCTTTAGATTCCAAACAAAGCTGGTTGGCGACAGACAAAAAAAAAAAAAAAAAAAAAAAAAAAACCGCACTCATTAATAAATGCACATGCGAATATTAGCGACTGTGTTGGCGTGTGATGGCTTGTAGAAAAATCATCCTCTGCGTCTCCGCGACGGGTTCTTCAAGTTACGGTGAAACGAGCGTCCTCTCGTATGAAAAATAACATTTCCGCCAGGTGTGCATCGTTTGGTGGGAAAGTTTTTCCAGGAGTTTTCTCGAGTCCACTGGGAAGGTCTATGAAGCGTTTGTGTGTGGGTAATCCCTTGAAAAAATAGACATCCATGCTTCATGCTTTGCATCCCATGAGAATGTTCTTCACCAGATGCCAAAAAAAAAAAAAGAAAAAAAATCAAAAAGAAATAGAGAAAGTGCTTGAAATGAGGTTTGGCGAAAGGCGGACTAGATGGATTTTCTCCTCCTCATGAGCTGCAGCTTCTCCGTGAAGCTGTGGAGGCCCGGCGACACCGAGCTGACGGGCGACGGGTAGAAGCTGTTCTTCAGCGTGCTGGGCGAGATCTCCTCGATCTTGTAGGAGATGGAGTGATAATAGTGGCCCGGGTTCAGCTGCGAGCCCAGCGAGTTCTGGTTGGAGAAGGCACATCCCAGTCCGCCCATCAGCCCGCCGGGGGTGGGCAGCTCGCGCGAATGGTAGCGCATGCACGAGCACACCGAGTGCAAGTCGCTCATCTCGTCGCGGTGGCTCTCGCGCGGCCCCCCCCGCCGCCGCCGCCCGCCCTGCAGCGACTCGTCCTGGATGTGGATGATCATGCTGTTGCGGTTTCCCGCCAGCGACGCCCGCTCCTCGGCGTCCCGCCGCTCGTCCTCGCTGTTCATCGTCAGGAAGCGCAGCACCACCAGGTTGAGGAAGGCCCCGATGACCGTGAGGCCCACCAGGATGTACATGAAGCTGAAGGCCACGTAGAGGGGCTTCTTCTGAAGGGCCCTGTTCTTCTGCAGGGCCACAAAGTCCCCGAAGCCGATGGTGGTCAACGTGATGAAGCAGTAGTAGTACGACTGAAAAAAGCTCCAGTCCTCGTAGTGCGAGAAGGCGGCGGCGCCGATGCACAGCGTGCCGATGCAGGAGAAGAAGCCCACGGTCACCATGTTCTCCATGGACACGTCGGTGATGTTCATCCCGCAGCATTTCTTGATGCGCTTCAGCAGGTACTTGACAAACGTATTCATCCTCTCGCCGAGACTCTGGAACATCACCAGAGTCAACGGGATGCCCAGAACGGCGTAGAACATGCAGAAGGCCTTCCCGGCGTCGGTTCCCGGCGCCGCGTGCCCGTAGCCTGGCAGGAGGAAGAAAGAAGTGCATGAGTCGGTAGTTTTTGTTTACAGTGCAGGCTGCCAAAGAAAAAAACTGAGGTGGATCTGGCACAAAACACAACAGGAGGGTGGGGTGGGGGAGGCGGGGTATTTGGGGGGTTATCCAATTAGTTTGCGGAGAGGTAGATGAGTTTGGAAGAGGAAAGACTTAATGCAGAGCCAGTGACGCTTTTAGCTAATGAAACTTCAGGTGCTGACTCACAAGTGTTCGAGGCCTCCCAAATATCCGCCGGCGATGTTACGCTTTTTAAAAAGTCCATTATGAGGAATGTGTTGCAAACGGTTGTCGCATAAGCGGGGTGGCGCCACGGAGATGGTCGCTACGATTGGGAGTATAGTATAGACTTGAAAAAAGTCCCCCGTCGATTGGCGTTTGCATCATTTCACTTCACTTTCTTGGCAAATGGAGTCACTCCAAAAAAAAAATTAAAAAAATCTTCAGCTACTTACTATTTTTTGCTTACGTTATCCTGAATGAATCATTTATTACCCGGCCACCCATTCACATTTCCAACCTTGCGTGCAGTAGTTTTATTATTACATATTTTTTTACATTATTCATGATTTAAAATAAATGAATATACTTTATAGGATTATTTTTATAAGAAATATATACATAAATATATATATATATATTTTTTTTTTATTTTTTTATTTAAGGGTCACTGGTAAAAGAAAAAAATACTATTTTGAGGAGAACATGTTTTTATATATTTGTGAAAAATAAAAACAAGATTATAGTTGTATAAGAAACTACAAGTTTTAAAAAAAATACTCCTCTATCCGATGATGACTTTAAAATCCCAATTTGCTTTCTTCTATAAAGACGAATTATTGAATGTGTGTATTGACAGGTCACAGCAGTTTATTATATTGTAGGCTTTTGATTCTGCACACGTGATCGTATCGCTTGAAAGCGCGTGCGTTTTAAACGGCCCGTGCGCTTGCCAACGACTCGACGATGCGTTGTTGTCTTGGGAACGCTCGTATTTGTTGTGCCGCGCGCAGGTGCTTTTGTGCTCGGCGTGTGTGCACAGGTGACGCTCGTGTTTGTTTGTGCGGGGCCACAAAAAAAAAACACACGCGCACGCACGCGCGGGTGCTCACACACAAAGAGAGAATGGTTTCAAATGAAAATGAGAAAAGACAGTCAAGCGAGTAAAGTCAAACAATCATGACGTCACCTACGCTCACGCGCAAATGTTACATCATCAGACGCTGACGTCAATATTTAGAATTTAGAACTCTTCATTTCGGTTGTTTTGCTTCGTCGTTTATGCAATAAAAAAAAAAAAATAATGCGAGTTGTCCAGAAACAGAGCACGTGCCATGTTCCCGACGCAAGATCACATGCACGCTGCTCTCGTCCATTTTTGTTTGTCTACGTTGCACTTCACTTATTTGGAGCGTCTGCCCACACCTACACTCGTTTGTGCGCGAGCGTGTGCGTGCGCAGCGGACTTTTGAGTCATTGATGCTCAAATTGAACCGACACGGCATGAAAGGGCTAATTCCATTCTGATGTCGCTCCATTATTATGTCCTACATTTTTCAATTCTCCCGACATGCAAATGGCAAAACGGGCCTAATGAATACGTCAACACGGAAAGGCAGATTTCATAGCCGCGAGAAGACAAATGAGAACGCGAGTTTAGCTCTTTAACAACCTGACAGGGTGTAGTTAGAAGATTACTGCAGATTAATCCCGACGACAGTAATTCAACGCTACAAGTTCCCTTTCCGTTCAAGAATATAAAAGCTGCATGTTAATAATATGACCGCTACGTTAAAAATTGGGACGTGTTACTTTAGACCATGTGTGGGCAAACTGCGGTCCGGGGGCCACATGTGGCCTGTTAAATGTTTTAATCCGGCCCGCCGAACTTGAAAAATAATTTAATTAATAAAACCTTGTTAATGTTTTATTTTTAAATATTGTGGGGGGGTTTTGAAAGACATATTTGGTTGTAATGCTTTTGTTCACTTTCATTTAAAAATTAAATTTATTTATTTATTTTTGGGTGGCGTTACCAAAACACTCCCCTCTGTCAAATTTTAGAACCCATTGTGGCCCGCCAATCAAAAAGTTTGCCCACTCCTAATATTTTACATCCGTCCTCCTCAAACAAGGACGTCGTCTGCTCCCAGGTAAACAAAAGTAACACTCTGCGATTTTCTTGTTTCTCTTTTGTTCGCATTTCCGCCATACTCGGCCCCACTGAGAGCCATTCTTGTTAAATTTGCACTCGGTCCAAATGAACAGTTGGCATGAAGAAAAGAAAAGAAAGAAGAAAAAAAAAAAAAGTCAACTAAATTAAGTGTAGCAGTCACATGAGTCCTCAGGCTGAATGTTTGATTAAGATTAAAATGACTTGCATTGCCGGCCAATAAAATCAATCAAAAACGCTGTCCCTCCTGAATAATTAATTCTTCCACCGCCATTGACGGCTGTAGGAGCCAAAAATTATTTCACCTGACTACATTTTTTTCAGACGTCATACACGTAACAGGAACCCACCAAAAATGGCCGACCAACTTTATGGGGTCCTTTTCACTCTGGCTGTTAGAAATCAACTCATTTAAAATGCATCAGCTCAAAACAGCTCACATACAGGTGTTAAAAATAAATAAATAAATAAAAAAATAAAAAACAGCCTGGGAGCTGTGTTAACTTAGCTTTAATGGGGATGCTTTTGATTTTTATGAATTGGGCTCCAGGGGGTCATAGTAGCATGGGGGGGGGGGGGGGGGGGGCACACCTATTGATACAGAGAAGTGTTTTAAATCTCACTCACCAAAGGCGAGAAAAAGCGAGAAAAGGGCAGATCGCTTCTGGTTTCCTATTTTTCTTTTACATTGTAAAAATCCGTGGACAAAAGAGCCACTCTGTTGACAACAAAGACAAGCGGGACGATTAAGCTCGGACCGTCGCGGGAAATCGAGAAATATGCAACCGAGAACCGGATGGACGGCCTTGTGATGCGATGATACGCTTCGTGATACGTTTTGTAAAACAATCATGTTTCATTGGAGTTATGCCTTAATTCGATGGCCGCTCGCTCGCATCATGCATTATTTATCACCGAGTCAAGGCTGAGACTCATTAGTGCCCACACCCAGCCTCGCCATTAACGCTACAAGTGTGGAGCACTTGCTTAAACCAGCGTCTTTTCCTCGTTTGATCCGCGGGTTAATCTGCCTCCAACCTTCTCAGGTAGCCCGGAGGTGTTCACTGCTGCGGGCTTTGACATTTTAATGAAGGTCAAGAGGAGCGGTGAGGCAAGAACACATCAGGCGAGTTCAGGTGGCATGGGACTCAACTGTCAGGGAATTTGCCCAGAATTCTTTTTTTTTGTTGTTTGATTTGACTCGCTCTCGGCAGCTAAGGACTTGTAAAAAGGCTTTTGTGGTTTGAAGATCTAACGAGTTGGAAGTAAAATGCACAGAAGCGTATACAGCAAAAAATGTATTTAAACTTTAAATTAAAGTTATTTGTTTGTCTAGAGCAAGCGTGGGCAAACTATGGCCCGGGGGCCACATGTGACCCGTTAAATGTTTTAATCCGGCCCGCCGAACTTGGAAAAAAATCAAATGAATAAACCTTGTTAATGTTTTATTTTCTAAATACTGTGGTTTTTCAAAGACATATAAATTGTTGTAATAATTTTCTTCACTTTCATTTAAAATTTAAATTTTAGAACCCATTGTGGCCCGCCAATCAAAAAGTTTGCACACCCCTGCTCTAGAGTCCAAGTACTTAAATTCACATTTTAAAGGGCCACAAACAGTTTTCACGAGTCATCGGGTCAGTTAGGCAAAACCGAAATTCTCAAAACAGCAACAAAAATGCAAACTACAATAAATGTCATTTCCATTTCAACAACTTGACAAATTAGATGAGGAAAAAAAAAAAAAAACAGGATCCTGTCATGAATGAAAATTCAGAATTTTTTTTGAAAGATTACAACTCTTTGCTTTGATTGACGCTATCCTCTGACCGTATATTTATTTATTTTTATTATTGTGAGCTTTGGATTGCACCGCATCATACTGAGAGATTCTCCTGAATGCATTGAGCCCGCATGAGATGCGCAAGTGTGATGCAGTGCACGTTCCGATCATTAGACATCTCAGGTATGAGATCCAAGCACCCTGGGGAGGAATGCTAATAGCGACGCACAACGCCTGCATTCAGAAATTCGCATTTCATGTTCTCCAGCCAAGTTAGACCGCGGCTCCCGTAGTTATTGTAAAAGGAAGCGTCGGGTCGCATGCACCAGCAATTACCGGCTAAATGAACGGGAATGAATTCACTTGGTGCTCGGCATCCGTCCTTGTCTGAAGAGTATCGACATGTTGGTGTCAGAAACATAAATGATTGAAGGATTCCGAAGGAAAAAAAAAAAAGAAGGCCCCGCAGATATGAACACGAGGAGGCAACAGATGCACGTGGCGACACGCGGCCCGCACATGGAGCCCGGCGCCAAACAATGCGAGGAGCTGTCAAGACGATGCACACATCCTCGCCGGCATTTGCCGCGTGACAGCGACAGCTTGTCACTTTCTAAAATGTGTTTGGATGTCTTGGCAGAAGGCTCGTGGTGACCCGCGTAGTCCAAAGGTCAAAGGGCCTGAAGTCAAGCTGCAAGTGTACATTTATAGTCCACCAGTCTGTGCGACGATGTCTGACTAATCGAGTTAAGTTGGGAAATTAAGGGAGACAATACAGAGAGGTCGGTTGGTTGATAAAAAAATAAATAAATAAATAAATAAAAAATGAGTTTTTTTCATAGATTTTAAAAAGCAAATTATCCTTTAGTGAGAAACTAAAATCTCATCCCAAAAATTACTTACTTAATGAAAAAAAACTTTATATTCTGTATTTTTTTTTTTTTTTCTGTTTTAAATTTTTAGTTTTCATCCAAAAAAAATTTAAAAAAATATGTTTATATTTTCCTATCAGGTAGAAATCATTTGCAGATTAATTTGGTTTATTTTTTTCGGTCTGAAAAAGACAACAAAATATACATTTTCCATAAAATGATAAATTTATATATTATTTATATATTTTCTTGAAACAAAAATAATTAAAAAAAAAAACTCCAAATTAATTTGGAAAAAGAAAAGCAAATCAATTAATTTTCATATACAGAGGAAATACAAAAAATGCATATTAATTCTGTTTTGTGATTTTCTTTTTTTTTTTTTTTAATTCTACATTTTTGTTGTATCCAGAAAACAAACTAAATTGCGGTTACAAGAAAAAAAAATGGCTGAGTATAATAAGAGCTGACTACCATGATTGTCCGAGCCATTTTTTTAAATAACTTTTTTTAATAACCACTGGCAAAGTCACAAATTCGTTTTCTGTTTTTTTTCTAGATGCTACCTTCTTTTATTAGCCCAAAACTAACCTATTAGCTGTTTTAGATGAAAGAACTATGTTGAAGTGAGGGAGGAACTTCATTTAGACACTCTTGAGTCCCATCTTGTGGCATATAGTCCGTTAGAAATCATTTTTTACAGCGGGTGTAATTTACTGGCAGATATTTTTGTGTCTTCTCCAACCGAGAATTTTGAAAGATTTCACTTGCCCAACTTAACAAGGCTTGTGTACTTCTTCTCTCTCATATACCAATGCATCCACTTTGCAGCCAAACAAAAGCGCTCGTTAAACGACATTTAGCCGAGAAGAGGACAAGGCGCCAGACTATTTGGACGGACGCAAATGGGAATAAAAGCCATTTCCAGCCGCTCAAACTTTTACGTGGCTGTGGCAATAAAAAGTCAAGAGGGATGCCAACGAACGGTCAATTATTTAAACGCGGTAATGTCTGTAGTGTGTGGAGAGATGTTTGCCTCATCCATAACTTGCAACTGAGTTTTGACTCATTGACTACCATTGACGGCTAAATACGTCAAAGATCCATTTTCTGGTAGCGAATGTAATCCCACCAACAAGGTGGAATTAAAGGTAAAATCATGACGGATCAAAACGGATCATGAAAAATGGGCGGAAAAAATTCTTGTTCAGGATACAATTTTTAAAATTTCATTGTACAGAATACCAAAAGGAGATACAAGACCAAAAAGATTCAAATTGGATAAAAGCATTTGAGAACATCTCAGCTCATGCTTAATAACTTCTGAGACTTTCTTGAAAATGTTACGTTGATGTGAGGTCAGCAAATGCTCACCTTGAAAATTTTCAAACCACGCCGATGCATCCGACTCGCCCGCGTCCCAGGTGTCACCCTTCGCCCGCACTCTAGGCTCCCTGCACCTAATGAAGCTCGTCGTCCGGTGTCAGGAATTACGGCCAAGCGAGCGCTGCTAAGCAACAGGCACTCGGCCGTTCCCCGCTCTGAAATCACTTCCTCGGAGAAAGTGACACCACTTGGCCTGTGGTGGCCTTGCCCCCTCGGTGAAGTCACACTCGGAACGGCGGTCACCTCAATCAGGACACACTCCACACTACTTTTTGTTTTTTTTTCACATATTTAATTTACCAAACATGAACCAATCGATGTTCCACGATTCATCATTTCATAAAATGACAAATTATACAAATGTTAAAATTTTCAATCATTTTTGGGGATTTTCGCTATTAGCGAGCTAGCCCTTTCACTATCACCAATGAATAGTAGGGGTTTGTATTTTAGTTTTAAGTTGTAATATCACCATTCACCAATAGATGGCAGACATCAATCAGTTGTAATATTAGCATTACGTCATTAAACTTTACTAGCCGTTTTGAAAAATTTAGATCAGTCCAACAATCAGCGTTAAAAAAAAAAAAAATAATAATAATTTCAAACTAACTCTATCATTTGGCAACAACAACAGGGGAATGAAAAATTTTCAAGAAAATTGAAACATACAAAAAAATCAAGATATTTGGGGATTTTCTTTTTTTTTTACAGGAAGTCAGAATTAAATAAAAAACTTCCTTAACCTATTATTTTACGGTTTAACTCCCATCGCATTAGTAATACCTTCGTAATAGAGCATGAATTATGACCAAAGCAAATAGAACAAAACCAAAAATAAAACAAGCAGAGCTCATCTAGCAGGTTTACAACCTGTGTGGGTCAGCGCTCGTGCCAGCTTCTGTGTATTTGTTTCAACCCTGCAGGGGTGCCGCATTTAGCAACAGAGACACTACTCGCGCCTTTTCCCAAAAGAAATAAATAAATAGCAATTCCGAGCGAGCGGACCGCACACTGTTCACGAGCCGCCAACGCAGATTTTCATGCTGCTGTTGTGTGCCGATAACTCAGAGTTACACACACACACACACACTCCCACGGAATCAAGTGCTTGTGAGAAGAACTGCGTGGGAGCGCATTACAGCGCAAAGGCTTCACGGGGAAGATAATTGTCAGCGTCCAGCAGGAGTGAATTAGCAGCAGGTGGTCCGGTGGAGTCGTGTGGGTCACATAATCATCACTGATATCACATAGAGTGTTCCCTCCTATTTGCGGAGGGGGGATAGGGACCGAGCCCTTCCCTGTACGCTAATTGCCGGGAAAGGACTACTTTTGTCTCAATGAAGCTCCTCAACTCGGGTACTAGTTTGCGGGCACCGGATCGCGCCAAAGCCATGCAGTGATACTCAATTTGTTGTTCTAAATAATAATCAATATATAATGTGGAGGACAGAATCTCACCAGAAATGTTCCTCGTCCACTTTATTCTATTTTATCCAGTTTATCTTTACTTGTTGGTATTTCTACCCCTATTTGTGTTTTTACTTTTGTATTTCACTCTGTTCAGCGTCCTTGAGTGTCCTGAAAGGTGCCTCGGAATTATTATTATTGTTATTATTATTATACTATTATATTATATTATATTATATTATATTATATTATATTTTATTTTATTATTATATTATATTATTATATTATATTATATATTATATTATATATTATATTATATTTATTATATTGTATTTATTATATTATATTTATTATATTAATTTAATTAATTTTATTTATTTTATTTATTATATAATTACATTATTATTATTATTATTATTATTATTATTATTATTATTATTTGAGTGCAGGATGACCTAATGGAAAGTGAGGATATATTTAGAGTGTTTTATTAGTACAACCTTGCCTATTGTAGATTATATGGATCATATTTATAATATGAAATAAAAAAATAAATAAATAAAAAAAAAATAAACAAAAAAAGCATGACATGGTAGTGCTGAGGACGGAAGTCTCGTACTGCATAATCGCAATTAATATACGGGAAGGAGGTTTGTTGTGACTTCCCTTAATCCTTACCTGCACAACACGTGCCGTTAACGATAACACGCATCAGCACACTGCGAAAACAAAAATCAAACCAAGATTAAATATCCCAAATCAAGGCAAAACATGCTCGTCTGCCGAGATATGTCTTCGTTCCGGGCAGTTTGTGTAAAAACTTGAATAAGGCATTCAAACTCGTTATTGAGAGTGTTATTTGTTGCAAGTAAGTTTAGCTTAAAAATGAGAAATACTATAATCGGAAAAGTGCTAGAAACACAATCGTTTGAAGACAACGGCATTTGTTTTAAGATAGCAATGTTTACGGCCGCCATAAAACAACAAAACAGGCCAGTCAAAGATAAACATGAAGCCTGTTTAGCCTGTTTTTTTTTTTTTAATTCCTCACAGTCGACGTCTGGTTGTGCTCAGCCCAGGGCAAAGTGATGTATACCAGGGACAGATATCAAGCCGCTTCCAATTAAATACTGCACGGCCACGTCTCCAGGTGATACTCATGCTTTCGAGCACATTATTGTTTCGCTTTTAATGGCTTGAGCAATAGTTGATAACATCTTTACAAGGCACTTTTATCCTCACTTTCTGCAGAGAGCGACAAGCTAAATGCTTAAATTAGCGGCTAACGTGCTAGCACCGGACACGTCCTCGAGTACACCTGCGCCGTCCGATGAGATCGAGCTGTATCAACAAGTCCACATTGACAAAGATAGCAAGAAGTCAGACCATCACCAAGGCCAAACGGGAGCGCCGTGATAGCAATGGCTTTCTCCCACGGCACGTGTTAGCGACTATCGTGATGCTGTGGAATAAAAAGAAACAGCATGGCTCACTTTCAGAAAAGAGAGAGAGAGAGAGAGAGAGAGAAGAGAGAGAGAAGCCTTTTTGGAACGACACAGGTTCATAACTTCATTTTTGGAACAATACGGGTTCATAACTTTTGGGCTTTCTAGCTAGGTGAAGGCTCGCTAAGTTTTTCAACTTCTTCTATACCGTTGACCACATTCATAATTAATTGACAAATCCCCAAAAGTAGCTCAAAATGAGGTCCGTGGACAGCAGGATGCCCGCGAGACTCACCAACCCTAAACAGGATAATTGCTCTCTGGGGGACTCCAAACATGGCCGACATCACATCTGGACACTTGGTCCAACATTCTGTGCCGAACAAAAACGCGGTTTCAATTTGAGGAAGGACTTTTTGTCGGAAAAGTTTCCTGAATTTACGACCTTGAACTGCTTTTCATACAAATATTGACTAAAATTGCGATATATTCGACGCCATGCCCTTATAAATGAAGGACCACTTGTATGTAAAATCCAAACAAAAATGTATTTTTTATTCAACAGAAAATTCTATTAGCTAAACTCATCAATCATCGTCAGTCAGTTGATGATTGTATTTGCTCGTCTCGACCCAACACATTTGCCGCCTATTCGCGCTCTCATCCCTCCTCGAAGAGAGACAGTTGTTCACGTAGCGTGACGGGCTGCTTATTGAAAAATGTCGTGCCGGCGCACTAGATTATTTTCACTTTGCCGAGGCCGCCCGCCGTGAGCTTGATGGAGGCCTTGGCGCCGATCGATGGGAATGTTTTCCCGCCGTGCCGGTGATCGCCGTGGGATTCGGATGCTCCGGAGACGGCGGGTCTGGACCCGCGCTGGGCCCCCTCGGAGCGGAACAGTCTGCCCCCCTTCGACGATTAGAAAATGTGAGCAGCTGTCAAGGGAAACCTTCTCATCCAAAAACGTCTTTGATGGGTGACACAATGAGGAGGTTAACGGAAAGAATTGGTTCGCTATCGGCTACTCGACGGTATTACCATGCTCGATAATACGCTTTTTATTTTTTATGAGGATATCGATTTCCTTTAATAAAAAAATTAAATAAATCCAATTGAATTTATGGGTAAGATATATTGAGTGGACGTCATAAATAGTCGTACAGAGAAGGTCGTGACTCGCAAGACTGTCTGGTGGCCGGGTAGCCAGATAATTTGCATATTGTATTATGAAAATATAAAACATATGATTACCGATTCACAAATGAGGGCTCACAACTTTTATTTGCTGCCATTTTTAGACACGTGTACAGTAAATCTCATTTCAATCGATGGGCTAGGTATAAATGGCGACATTTTTATTGTCCTTGTCTGATTTATTACATTAGACACGAACAGGCGAATTTAAATCAGTTGTTTACAAAATAAAGTTAACGTCTCGATCCTCCCGTTGATTTTGAGCATCAAGATCGTGACATAATTTCGATCGATGACAGCGATAACGTGAACATAATATAATAAATAAAATTCATTAGCTTTACATGTAATCAGAAATTACATTGACTACCATTGACGGCTAAATACGTCAAAGATCCTTTTTTTTTTTTACTCGGCTGATAATGAATGAGTTTACTCAGTTCACAAAATAAGAACTTTGTGTTAAATCGCTTCATGTGTTTGCTTAGTGAATATCGTCTTTCAAAAAAAAAAAAAAAAAAAAAAAACGGTGCATATACGGTTCGCCATAAATGCGCCCGTGTTGATATTTCCGACATTTAGCCGAGATGACTTCAGTATCCTGGCAACGTGGTGCGCGTCGTCTGTGTAGCCGTGGCCACTCTTGTCGTGAGAGACTTTGGTGCAGCTGTCGTGGCTAAGTGTCACATTCTGTGCAATTACTCCCTGAAATCAACAGAGTCAAGCTGCAGGTCAGTCGGGATGAAAAAAAAAAAAGGGGGGGGAGACTTGTGGCTTTTAGAATAATCAAGACAGCTACTTTTTCTGTGTTTTAGGTTTTTTTCAGTGCTCCGATGATAACAGGGACGCAGGTAGTGGCCTCAAAAGTGATCGTCTTCTTCGCAATCAAGTGTTGAGAGGCAACGAAACCTCCAGCTGGATATGTTGATTTTTTTTTTTTTTTTTAATCTTCTCAGTTTGATAATCAGAGCCAAACAACTAATCCTGTTATCTCCTCAACTTGAATTACTCCTGCAGTTGAAACCAACGGGGCACAAATGTGTATGTTTAAAAAAAAAATAATAATAAAAAATAAATGAGTAAAAAATAAATAAAAAATTAATGAAACAAATGAAAAAAAAATACAAAATACAAAAATAAAATAACACTAATAATAAATAAATAAATAAATTAAACACGTGTTAATGCATTTCAAATCTAACATCTAATTTGCGCCGTATGCACGCATGTTTATTCAGGAACGATACATTAAAGCACATGCCGCAGCTGTTATGATGATGCACTTTCCCACTACGAGCACTGTAGTCGGATGCATATCAAATGAGACATAATTGCAACCGTTAATGGCGGTACAACTGAATCGTAGTGCTACACGATAACGATGCAGGAAATGGACATAAATGGCCCTGAGATCTCTTTAAAGCGCTTCAACAAAACAATATAGTTGCAGGATATTGTCCGATTAGCTTGCATGATTCCAATATGCTAAGTTGGTCTTAGGCTCGGTTTTGAAGACTTCTAAAATTGATAAAAGGTGAGAAGAAAACTGATGAGGGAAGCCGCCAGAAGGCCGACAGCAACCTTGAAACGGCAGCAGGAATTGCTGGTAAGTAATGGCTGTTTAGTATGTGACAGCAATCGCCTGTCAACCGTCGGGTTGGGCATCGTTTGAATTTGGACGATTCTGGTTACGATTCTTCGATTTAATTCCGATTTCAAACCATTTTGATTCGTAATAGAAGACAGCTGGCTACATTTTTGCAAAAACATGGAACAAAAATTTTTTTTGGGACCCAACAGGTTCTGCTAGCCACCAAAGGCATCGTGCTTTGGGGCGGTTCTTCTTCAACTGGGACGCTGTCCTTCGTAAAAGGTGAACTACAGAAATTGACGAGGAATACAAAACATCAGCTCCCTTCATCGATATCTTGTTTTAGTTCTTATCGATTGCACGGTGACGGCTGATATAATTAGTTTCCACAAAACGGCGCGGTTGACAAGCTCCAAAAACTTCCCTTATCTTCCCCACCGCGACTTTTCTACTTCTTCAATTTCTCCGGGCCCAAATCATCGCTTGATCCCGAACGCGGGACGAAACCCGCTCTCATTATTTCACCCAGAAAATAATCCTTGCAGGTGAGGGTTGATAAGAAGAGAAAGGGGGAAAAAAAGGCTCATGACGTGCGTGGAATGTGATCGGCACTCGACCCCGGTCCACATAAGACGAGGTGAGGTCGGAGTAATCCAAGAGCAATCATTCCACACTTCCAAAATCATCCTAAAACCGATCCCAACGGACTCTGGACAAGAGGCAAAGTACTCCCGGGACTGGTTTTAGGACCAGGAACTTATTTTGAACTTGATGTATCCTGAGCAATTGTTCTCGGGGGTCCTTCCAGTCCATTGTGCCGGAGAACCCATCTTTGAATCATACTGTACATGCGACTCTCTTGAGAGCAGTTTCAGCTCATGCATATTTACGCATTGGCTTTCTCTGGCGGTATTCGAATTTATAGACGGTCGTCTTGAAATAAGCTCAGCCGCTCTTCCGTTCAACTTTCATCCTATCAGAAGCCATTCAAACATTTATTCGATTTCCATCTTAAAATCGATGAGTACTACTACTAAAGCACTGGACTGTCTTGCTAGTAACGAGCGTGCCAGTAGAGCGCTAGATATCAAGCAACTACTCAAGCGACTTTCCAGAAAGACAAATTTAGCACGCTAGTAGAACGACTGATTTATTTGTATTTTTTAGACAATTTCTGCCTACTAGTAGGTCAACTGCAGGACTACGAAAGGGCCTTTTGGTGCGGGTTTACTAGTGCATGACATGCCTGGGAGTGTTCCTAGTAACTTTTAATTGAGTACTAGTAGGCCATAAGTGGGGCTAGCAGTGTAACAAACAAAACATGCAGGTTCTAGAGCAGGCGTGGGCGAACTATGGCCCGGGGGCCACATGCGGCCCCTTCAATGTTTTAATCCGGCCCGCCGAAGTTGAAAAAAAATAAATGAATAAATCTTGTTCATGTTTTATTTTCTAAATACTGTCAAAGGCATATAAATTGTAATCATTTTGTTCACTTTCATTGAAAATTAAATGTATTTTTTTTTCTCCGATGAGGTGAGGTTTCCAAAACACTCCTGGTCCGGCCCCTCTGTCAAATTTTAGAACCCATCGTGGCCCGCCAATCAAAAAGGTTGCCCACCCCTGTTCTAGAGTGTCCTCGTCATTCGACTTAATGCACTGAATTGTCTTACCGCTTTTGGACAAAGAGCATACTAGTACACGGACCTTAAGAAGGCTATGGAATAAATGCTTCAATGGCTTTGCATCTGCACGCTCGAGGACACCCTCGGGAGGCCCGTTAAGGACTTAGGAGAAGGCGTCCTCATTTCCACACCGGCAGGCCACAGAGAATGCGAGCACTTGATAAGAACATGAATATTACAGCGGCTCCGGTAGCCGTAGCCTGGAAACAACAGCGAGCGGAGAGTCGGCGGCCGCGGCTGGTGGCTGGCTGTTGCGTCCCCCCTCTTAAGTGTTGCCTGGCATAAAAGTGGAGGACAGGGCCCCGTGGTGCATTAGCCTCTCAAGCCCTCACCTTGAATAACAGCATGTGACTCCCCATAATGGAGCGGCCCTGTGACCTCGGCACAAGGGGAGGGAGGAGGGGGGGGGGGATTCAGGTAAGAATCAAGCAACAAGTCTAACGGTCCAACAAGACGTGTGTGGCGGAGACGCGCCGCAAGTGTCAAAAGAAAACGTTGAGGTGGCTCGAAATAAATCTTCGTGACGCAAATGCGCGGCGGCAATTAGCGTCAAACGGAGGTGACTTATGTTCCCTTTAAGGGGGAATCATGAACAATAAACGCAAGCTATAAAAACAGAGCAGGGAAAGTGAAGGGAGAGAGGGGGGGGGGGGCATCCTTAATTTCCCTGATTGTTGCTCTCTCCCTAAAGTGTCCTCCAAAGAGGGGCCATAAAATAGGATTGGGGGGTGGGGGGGGGGGGTCACATAACCGATTGGCTTATCATGATGTGTCATGTCATCCCTCAAATCTAAACGGACGCAACATTAGGCACACCTGCACAATCAGGTTCTTTGCTCCGCAATTTGGTGGCATGAATTTGAAATACGTTGAAAAAAAAAAAAACTGTTGCATCGCACCACAGTTTGCACTGCAGCACACCGCCCCTCCGATGAGGCTCAACACCAAAATATAAAAAAAAAAAAAAAAAAAAAACACCTCTCAGAACAATTGCAGCGTAGTCAATCCAAATGGAAAGACCCACCGGGGAGGGAAAACGCACGTGTGACAGATCATCGGCAGTGACGTCACTGCCTAAATAGCAAGCGCGATTCTTGCCCTCGCGACAATCCACACAACTTGTAAAACAATCGAAAATCGAAATGGAATCAATCATGACTTGTAAAATAGTCACGGCGCGTGCCAAATTACGCTGTGGAGTGCGTCCTCGTGGTGCAAAAGTTGAGCGAAACGCAGCGCGTGTTACATAAATGAAAGTAATTACAAATCACTTGAGCGCGTAAAATCAATGCAAAGTCTATGAGCGTGCGTAAAAATAATTTAATTTCATTAACTTTCAAAATGTGTCTGAGGCTTGGACGGGATTCGCGACGGGTCACTTACCGATGGTGGTGATGACCGTGATGGCAAAGTAAAAAGAGCCGGCGAATTTCCACTGCACCCCGGCTCTGTGGGGCTCGGCCTCCATGATGATGGTCTCCAGCTTGCGATAGTCGTCCTCGCTGATGTTGTACTTCCCCTGGAGGCGCCGCTCCTCGGCTTCCAGCTGCTCCTTCTCCCTCATCTCGAAGTCGGACTCCAGGGCGTCGAAGACGGCGGCCCCCACCAGCAGGTAGGTGAACGTGCAAACGATCAGGGATAAGGTCCGCACGTTTTGCCGCTTCATGGCCACGAGGAGCCGGCGAGTGAGGGGCTCATGTCCCCTCGTGTTCCCCGGGATGGTGCGACAAGAAGGGAAGAAGCCGAGTGCACTGCGCCTGGAGGCGGCGGTGGTGGCGACGGACGCGCGGAGGGGCGCGCTCCGATGACGGTGGCCGAGGTGGGCGCCTGCGGGGCAGGGGCTGGGGCAGCGGTACGAGAAGCCCGGATCGTGCTCCTGGTTGGCGGAGAGACACAAAAGACTGCTGGAGCGCCTGGACCAGGAGCCCTGCAGCCGCGAGACCCTGCGCAAGACCCGTCCGAACCAAGTCCTCCCGGTGCGCAGTGCCATCAACGAGCTGTCAGTACCGCCTGCTGGGTTCCGCGCATCATCTGGACATCTTAATATTCACGCGCAGCGCGTGTGGAAGCATCCTTTGTGAAGTTTCAGCGCCAACCTGTTCGCTGCAACATCCTCCGGCACTTTTTTTTTTTTTTTTTTTACTCACGCATTCCCCACGCAGGAAAAGACAGCGGCAGAACAATTAAGTCACAATTGTTTTTAAGCCTAAAAATCTCCGAGCGAGCATCGCGACAGAATGTGCTGAGTGGCCAAAAGAAGCCGCGGAGTGAGTGCCACTTGTGGCGGGATTCAAATATTCCACGCGCGCCGAATGACAACAGGTTCCATGGCGAAAGAGAGTCACTTCCACGCGCGTTCGTGTGTCTGTGCGTGTGCGTGTGACGTTTTAGTGCTAAAGACAAAAACAATATGCGTAAAAGGACATCAACTCGCTCCCCGTGTGCCTGCGTGACAACCGTGACAGTCTGAGTGGGTGGGGGGGGGGGGGGTTGTGGGTTGACCACTCACGAAACACCCTTCCTCCACCAACTCAATTAGACAATCATAAATAAATAAGAACAACTAGCGTGTGATCGTGCGAAGGAGAGAGAGGGGGGGGGGGCGAGCGAGCGAGCGAGCGAGCAAGCGAGAGAGAGAGAGAGAGAGAGAGAGAGAGAGAGAGAGTGAGTTCACCACAATTTAGTTCCACGCGCTCTATAAAGAAAATCAGTGGGCGTCGCAGCTTCTGCATCACTTTTTCTTCAAATTATTACACAAACGCACCCCCCCTTTCATTTCACACAGCACGTGACCCCCCCCCCCTCCCCCCCCTGTGTGTGACCACTTCGATGCGCGATGGTGGACGGAGCTGTCCCCGGTACTGAACGGCCTGATTTCGCATTTTGCTGCTGTTGCCTCCAACTTTGTATCACGTTTCTTTTTTTTTTTTTTATTTTCTGGATCCATTTCTGACAAGTTCAAATTCACATCCGAACACATCGGAGGCCCTTGAAATGGCGGCTGGTGTCTGCAGACTCCTTTAGCATGAGTTGAAATTATTTGGCTTATTCTCAACACTGCCACATCCCCAGTCACAAATAATAAAATAATTGATTGTGTCATATTTTTTTTTATCAATCAAAAAATATATATCGAAATAAATAAATCCGGCTTTTAAACAGGCGTGTGCATCAAAAGCGAGACAGGTTTTATTCTCAAGAAGGATGCTAAAATTTGTTACCACGCTTCCATTTAATATCATGAAAAGTGTTTCAAAATATTTGACTTGTAACGGATATTTAATGTTCCTGGAAGTCACTGGGCGGGGCAAATATATTGTACGAAAAAGTAAAATACAACTGAACTGCACTTAGGAAGTGATTCATTACTTCACCACTAGAGGGAGCCCACACACCACCAGTTGCACACGTATTACACTTTGAGAAACACTGATCGAGTATAGCAATTGTCAGGGTAACTTTTTGTGTAGTTTTATCATTTAAATAGACATTTGGCTTCACGTGACATCGCCAATAAAGCAAAATTATGTCAAATATTGAAGTTAAACTGTTTTGCAGGTGTTTAAAAGGGTGAATTATCTATTTTTTTTGGCATGCCTTTCCTGCTTGTTTATTATTTTTTTAAGTGGTTTTATTTTGCAGTTGTGGAATGAACACAAGGGAAAAGGCAGTGCGGTTGTTGTAGTTTTTTTTTTTTTTTTTTGTGCTGACAAAGACAGCCAAATAGTCGTCAACACACACTGCCGCCTAATCAACAGCATCTTGAAGCACGGCCTATATTTAACTCCCCCGTGGTCAACATCTCAAGTCTCGGGCCAACGCAGACCGCCCACGGAACACCTAATGCATTTGCGGCGGAGACTCGCAGAAGAAAAAAAGTTTAATTATGGCAAGCGCTTAGCTTTGTCTCCATGGCGATGACTTACAGTATAATGAAGTTACAGTATGAGTTTCTCCGTTTATCACGCTGAAATGATTCAAATTCTCATCTCGGGGCAGGACTTTGGATGGAAGCCAAACAAAATGTTACGAAAAGTTGAGACATTTTTACATAAAAATAATCAATGGCTATTAAAATCAGAGTTAAAAAAACGTTAGTGTCTTTTTAACACAAAATGTAGAGTTGAATTTGTGACTCCTTTAAATGTGTGCTCATTTGCCGCCGAGGATTTACTTGCATGCATTTTGCTCTCCTGGCCGCTCGGGGATACGTCATTGTCTCCGAGATGATTTGTTAGCTCTGTCAGACATCAATAGTGGCAAACGCTAACAAGCTCCTCATGATATATTTCTCTGCGAGCAAAACGCGGCAAATCGATAGCGACAGGACGCGTGGAAAAAAAATTAAAAATACGCCGGCCTTCGTGGCGATCACATGAAGGAAACGCGAAGGAACCAGTGGAGGCCGATCATTTTAATGACCCCTCTCGTGTCTTCTAATTCGGCTCGCATTTTTCGCGGCACGCTTTTGATTGATGACGTCATTTACAAGACGCGGTGACGCCCCCCGTGATGGAGGAGCCCTTTTGCGACCGCCGCTGATAGACGCAGACAAAGCCCATCGCTCATAGACGCTAACAACCTTTTTTTTTTTTTTCTTCGCTTTGTGTCGCGTTTGCCGAGAGACGTGAGCGATGACGCCACTTACTGTACATGAAACGTCTACATTGCAATGGCAAGGATTGCTCGTGCTCGGATTATGACGGGGAACCGGTCAAAGCAGCCTTTAAGTCGTTTACAGATAAAAAAATATATAATCGGGTCTTATCACAGTAAAATAAACAATGAGCAAAGTCACGTAACTCATTCGCTGCCATTGACGGATATAGAAGTCAAAAAGTAAATTCGGAAAGCTGCTGTCGACCACAGCTCACGCGCGCAAACACGAACAGAGGTTAAATATTTAGAAAGTGCGCGGGGGGTGGGGGTACAATTATGATCAGAATCGATTTTTAAATTATCTCTATTTAGCTAATTTTCTTAACATTTCTTTTCACGTCACATGGAAGTTTTTGATTGGTGGGCCACAATGGGTTCTAAAATTCTGACAGAGGGGCCGGACCAGGAGCAGATGGATGGAGTGTTTTGGTCACCTCGGCGGGCCGGATTAAAACATTTAACGGGCCGCATGTGGCCCCCGGGCCGTAGTTTGCCCACACCTGTGCTAAGTGATCACTCGTCATGGCAATGTTAAGAGTCTCTCCGCTTGGTTCTGACCTGCCATCATCACCTGACGAGTTATATCGGGAACACAGTGCTAAAGTGTCGGCCAATTTGCACTTTGTTGGAGGGGGCACCTGTTCGCTCGCCGCACGGGGTCACCAAAACGTGCAAGACGCCAAAAGTGAAAACCCCAAGAGGCGTGTAGAACTTGCGCCTTGAGGGCGAAAGAGCTGCTTTACGACGTCCGCAAGTCGAGCTTGCGGCTCCTGCTTGCTCCGTGAGTTTGTTCCGTTGCCATGGAGACGGTGCAGTTATCTTGACACGATGCAGGGAACCGCTCAGCATATGGGCAGTAAACACAGCGGATGAGGATTCCTCAGCTCACTCATCTTACTTGATTTTAAAAAAAAAAAGCAAAAAAAAAAAAAAAAAAGGGGATTTAACTCATTTACTACCATTGACGGCTAAACACGTCAAAGATCCATTTTATTTTTTACTCGGTTGGTAGTGAATGAGTGAATTAAATTGTTGGAATTTGTCGTTGCCATGAAGTGAACTACGTTCTTTTTTTAAATCACTTTTTCAAAAAGCCTATAAAGTTTTGACAAATATTGTCAGGCAGCTGTTGCACAAAATAAGCACTTCACTAACCCCGAAAAATTAATTTTAACATGCTTGACAAATTAAAAATGCACTTTTGCTAATTTCACCAAATTCTGACGGTTTCCAAGACAATTTATTCACAAAGTAACTCATGTTAATTATTTTAATTGAGCCAAATATCAAAACAAGTTTTTGTGCGGGATGAGCATCTTTAAGGGGCGTGGCCTACTGAGCGCCGAGTCGGAGCGCCTCTGTTGCCATGAAATGTAAAAAAAAAAACTGCCATTGCGTCAGAATATCCCCGCGCAGATTCGTTGACAAGGTCAAAGGTGAAAATGATCAGTGTACTTACATTTCAAACGCTAACTCACCTGTCAGTCGCAAGCGTTGAAAGAACAAAGTCCCGCCCGAATCCCAAATTTCCTTTGGTGCTGCAACAAGATGTAACAGCCCCCCTTGAGGGCCCGTGCGCCATCCCGTCCTTTTCCTGTCGCTGCCAAGTAAAAAAAAAAAAAAAAAAAAAAAAAAATCCGCACAGACACACACAAATGAAAATCAAAAACGTTACCTTTGCCACAAGGCTGCCGGCCGCAAATCTTCGGAATGACGAGGAAAACGGCTTTGTTGATTTCGTTTATTTACATTTAAATGAGAGCTATTCATCTGGAGTTCCGTTTTGGACAGAAAACAAAAAAAAAAAATGAAATAACTTACCAACGTGTACTTCCTCGCTATGGACTGGCCCGCTTTTCAAGTTAAAAAGGAAAAGCATTTCCGTGTGATGTCGACTTTATTTACAGATATCAACACAAATGGAATCGGTTTGGCGGGCTTGTCAAGCGGCGGCCTTTAGAAGCGTGTCCATTGTTCGGATGTGGACGCTGGGAAGCGTGAACCAGGCTAAAGGCAGCTGGCGCCCGGCGCTGTCGTCCTGAAATTTGATGTTTAGGTAGAAGTCTCCGGTGTAGAGGAAAAGCAGAGCGCCCGTGCAGATGGACTTTTCTTTGGGTTTGACCTGCACAAAGTGGAAGAATTATGAGCAGCTGCCCAAAGATGCCGCTCTGTCTTTCAAAAGGTCTACACTTCAGTTTTGAGTTCGTTTGGGTTCCGTGTCCAAACAATTCTGGAAAAATCAAAACTTTTTTTTTTTTTTTTTGGCACAAGCGCAAACCATGCTTTCTTTTTGTGACCTTCTCCTACTTTAAATCACAAAATATTTTGGGAGGCGTAACACGCCCCCC
Organism: Idiotropiscis lumnitzeri; assembly: GCF_059441095.1. Lineage (NCBI taxonomy): Eukaryota > Metazoa > Chordata > Actinopteri > Syngnathiformes > Syngnathidae > Idiotropiscis > Idiotropiscis lumnitzeri. The sequence goes on along the minus strand of NC_142406.1, from coordinate 12,023,897 downwards.
CCCAAAAAAAGAGTAGTCGAAACAAGAAATATTGATTAAATTACTTCTTATAAAAAAATAAATAAATAAAAGATAAAATAAATAAATAAATACATAAAAGATGAAAAAATAAAATAAAATAAATAAATAAAAGAGAATAAATAAATAAATAAATGGATAAAAAATACATAAATAAATACAAGATACATTTTTTTTTAAAAAGGTCTAAAAACGCATTCTTTTGCTTTCCAGTGCGTTTGTGATGCCATCTTGAGGCCTTTTGGTTCCCAAGAACAATATTGATGTGAGGGGAGGAGCTTAATAGAGTCAGGCCATAGCCTTGTCTAATCAAAAAGTGTGTGTGCTACCAATAGGCAATTACGGCGGCGGCTTTAAATTTTTAAATAAATACAAACGAACGCGAGGTGCACAAGTTGCTTCGGCAGACGAGGACTGAAGCTAACAAATATTTAAAAATTCTATTCAAATCACCAAATGAGCATTTTTACATTTGTATGACAGCTAAGAATCCGACAACGTCGCTTGCGAGTGGATTGCCACGGCGGAGTGTGTAAAAAGTAACCGTGTCAATGCAGAAGGTGTTGGAGCCGATGAAGGTGACGGCGTCGCCCAAGTCGTAGTTCTGGACCCCGTTCTGGTAGTCCTGATAGGGCACCACGGTGAGGGCCAGCGGGCCCACGGCGTTCAAGCTCCGATTGGTAAGCTTGATCTCCAGGGAGACGGCGTCGCCCACTTGGCAGTCGGCGATGACGTCGCAGTCGCACGGCTTCCCGTTCACCAACACGTCTGGGGAGGGGGTGCAAAATGAATTTGTTTTTTTTTTTTTTTAATTCTTAATATATCTCTGATTTTCACTCTGCACGTCTTTGACCACAACACCTGCGGCGGCATCATCCTGATGAACGCACTTTGAAACAGAAGTGAGGAACATTCAGAGCTCTTCTCCCATCCCGTTAAAATAAGATTCAATGAAAAAAATAAAAATAATAATCATGGAATAATTCATTGGCTGCCCATCGGCGAGCCAGAAAACGTAGTCATGTAATATTGAAGCACTTTTAGAGAAATGTTAAGATTGGTGATTTTCTGTACCCTGGGACTTGTGAATTACAGATTCAGACAAACGTAAAAAAAATATTTCGGCACATTTGAAGCAATTAGGCAATTCTATAACGAATGTATAGTTATATATAAAATAAGGTAGTTGGAATAAAAGGAATAGAATCAAGTATACAAATTTTATTTTACTTTATTTTTTAATTTTTTTAAATGTATTTTTTATTTATTTATTTATTTTTTATTATATATTTTTTTATTTTATTTTATTTTGGTTTATCAGAAGAGATCAGAAATGTGCCCAATGCCGAGCCAGGTATCGTCGAATCGTGTGTAATAATTTATGAAACTATAGAGAACGCAATGCTCTTTCACCAGATGCCATTTTTTGTTTGTGTGCTCTGAGATTTTTTTTTTTTTTTTTTTTTTGTGCACCCTGGCTCAAAAAAAGTTGGTAAACACAGGTGCCACTTAATTCGCAAAACATTTTTAGTGCTCGCTACTTCAAAATGTGATGATTACTTTTGATGAATCGCCACGTGAAGATTAAAGCACATTAAAGCCCATTTGGCAAAATGAAAGCATTTTTTTTTTAACCTTGAAAAAGCATGATTAGAAACATCTTTTCATCAAAAAAAAATAATAATGGAAGAAGCATTTTAAGGCTATCAATAAGCGTTAAAAGCAAATTCTGATCATCGCACACTTGACTTACTTTTTTTTTTTTTCCAAACTCAAGTTGCGATTATGCCCCCCCCCCCCTCGCGTCAATGTAAACGTCGCCTTCGTCGAGGGATGAGCGAGTTGAAGCCCGACCGAGCGAACCTCTCACGATGTGGCCCGTCTTGGCCCAGTTGCGGAGGCCGACGCGGCGAATTTGATTCGAACAAGTGAACTCGACGCGCACGCACACGCGGCAAATGTCACACGCGCCGTGGTGTCACGCCCGCGGGCCGCGATAAACACCGTGAGTCACAGCGGCTGACGCCGTGTGACAAGCCGATGAAAGAGCGCAGCGCTGTTCGGAGTGCTTCGAGGAGGGGAGGGGGGGGCGAAGATGGACAGATATCGGGGTGGAGCTGCCGGGAGAGCGGCGACAATAATGTGCTGCTCACGACACGCAGTCTGGAGCCACTGGAGATAAAAAATAAAAAAAAAATACCCAGAAAAGTTAGGAAAAAAAAAAAATAAAAATAAATAAATTAAAATACCCAGAAAAGTTATGAAAAATTAAAAAAAAAAAAAAAAAAAAAAAATCACTCCACAAAATCAAAATGAAAATATTATTAATCGTTGTGGAAAAGTAATCGGAACCAACAGGTCCTCTACTTGTCACCAAATAAATGCCAGATTGTGTTACGACACGCTCATAAATGTATTGGCAAGCGTCAGCGTGTTTATTAATCAATCTTCTGGCGCTGAGAGTCGCAAGCAGGTGTTACGTAACAAGCGCTCGGGCCCGCGTGCCGCCCCTGGCCAGATGCTGCTGCACTCGTCTGCAGGAGTCGCCACAGCAACAAGGCAGGGGTTGGGGAGCTGAGATGACATCTCACTTGCGTAGAAAAAAAAAAAAATGTTCATCAAAATGAGGCTTGGAGATGAAAGAAAACACTCCGCCCCTCGCCGAAGCAGGAGGAAGGAAAGTAACACTTTGGAGATTTGCGACCGCTAACTGGATTAAGGTGCGCGTCACGACAGGTGGGGTGTCGGCTTATGACTGTGTAATAGCGCGGCGGGGGCCAATGGGACTCCGGGATACACACACACACTTGGATTCTTTCATTCTTCACGTAGATTTGAAACAATCGGGTCGGATTTTCAAGGGTGACCGACATTTGACGAGTGAAATATAAAAATATTTTTTTTTTAATTATTTCCGGTATTCCAAGTGATCATCTTTCAAGTCCTTCGCGGGCACATCGAACATTTTAGACTTTTCGAGTTTCAAGTCCCAAGTTAATCGAGTCGAGTACGTACTTAAGGCACGTCAGGGGGTAATTAATTAATTAATTAATAAATTCATTAATTGTGTTACGACACGTTTATAAATGTATTGGCACGTGTCAGCGTGTTTATTAATCAATCTTGTAATTCATTAATTTAAAATTTTCAACGTGAGCCACTTTGCGTTTGTTAGACGTACTAACACACGGACGATCACATATTTTATAATTGTATAATAATCTCTCCATGTTTGACGCGCTACTGTTGAGCTAGCTGCCAGAATGTCAAGTGATCGTAGCTTTCCCGTTTTTGTGGAATTTATCGAGACAGGTCAAATTAGATGCCTTACTTGTTAGGGGTCGTAGGTTCGAATTGCAAACACGGCAAAGCTTTTTAATTAATTTATTTATTTTTTTTAAAAACAAAAACTGGATTAGTGTCGCTGAAGATGGGTCACATCACTTCTTGAATGAGTTGGCCTCTGTACTACGCATCATAGCATGCTGGTGGGTTGCCAAGTTTTTTGTGGACTACACACACACACCCACACACGCACACACACACACAGAGACAAAAAAATGATTTTCTTTCAAAAACAAAGCAAATGTCACACCGCGCAGAGAACAGAAAAAAATGGCATATTTTCAAATGCAAATCGCCAAAGTCAGGTCGAGTCTCATGAATACCAAAGTCAAAGTCAAGTTGAGGCTTTCATGAGTTTTAGCCATGCGAATCCGAAATCATAAAATTGGCAACTAAGGCCTTTTATTTATTTATTTTTAATTAAACATGTATCGGAAACGGCGGTGATTTTAAAAAAAGAGCATGCTCTATAAGGTTCAAATCAACTTGACACTTGCCCTTGCCACTCTCTTATAGCTACGAATTTATTATTTTTTTTCATTTGTATGTTTGACAAAATAGCAACGGCAATCAATACATATGCATCGTTAACTTTAAACTGTCCTGAAAATAAAACTCTCTCTCATTCATTTCTGAACAAAATGGGTAGACTGGATATATTTCTATTGATCGCCATGAGCGGGAAATATTAGCTTCTGAATTAGCATGACAACAACGCTGTCGGGAGTTTCATGAACAGAAAGCAGGAACTCAGCGTTCTGGCCCTTCCGCATCGACTGCAAGACAAAAATCAATGCCGATCCAATTTGGACGACTATATCCCAAATGTTTGGGCTTTCTTCTGTCATCTTGGTAAAATGCGGCGTGATCTGATTGCTTTGCAATAAATAAATAGATAAATTTACAAACACAAAAATAAATAAATAAATAAATAAATAGAAAAATAAATACAAAAATACATAGATAAATAGATAAATGAATAAATAAATACAAAATAAAAAAATAAATAAAAAAATATATAAATAAATAAATAAATAAAAAATAAATAAATAAATAAATAAGTTGTTTGCCTTGAAGTCAGTGCTACCATACGGTATGATTCCAAAGAAGATTGTTTGCAAAAAAAATAAAATAAAAAAATAAAAAAATAAAAATAAATCTAAGTCATTAGCAGCCACCCTCCCCTGAGAGTTGCGAGGTCTAAACATGGCTGCTGTCATATGCCTAGCCGCACATTCACTCCCTTTCCCTTGCCTCATTACTCGGCTCCGCTTGCCCGCCTGCTCGCTTGATACATCGCCACCCTAATTATGCAAATGAAATGGATTTTACCTGCAAACAATAAAACTTAAGTATGTATAGATAACCGGAATTTCCTTCACAATAATGTATTGACCAGCTTTTTGCCGACATGTCCGCTGTTTGTTTAATGGCCCAAAATGACCCATTTGCATGACGAGCTTCCGTTACGCTGATAACAATCAGAGCAAGATTGCGAGCAATCGCAACTGACGCGACTCTAACGTGTGATTTATTATTACGATTCTTAATAGCAGCTATCAGTGCTTCGGGCATTTAAACGCAGTCAAACAACAATCCGCCCACCTATTTGCGTCCACATGAGGGTCGTGGGTTAGCGCAAGTCCATCCAAGCCGACGTCAGGCTAAAGGCGCATCGGCCGTCAGTCAATTGCATCGTCAAAGAAATTGATTTGAATAAAAGTAGACGCACGCATTTTGGACCAACTGGAAACGCTTGAAGGAGGACTGGCTGACTCCAAAATAAAGTGCGTTACAATAATGCAGCCGAGCAGTGAAATAAGATTTCTTTAAGTGGAACTCAGGGCCAGCAAAAACGAGGGAAACAGCAGGGGGTCCAAATGTAACCGTGTTTGTACTTGAGCTGGCATATTTTTGGGGTTTAGTTCATTTTTAATGAATTTAATACATCCACATTTTTGGGATATAATGAACCTGGGCATTTTCTTTTTAACTTCAGTTATTAAATAAAAACAAATCAAAGCCACTGCTTTATGAATTCACGCCACCCGACCGTGCGTTCGCCTTAATGCAGGCTTGGTGCTTTGCCGATATTCCGGGCTGCATTTCAGTCGCGCAAGCCATCACGTGGGAGGCGGGAAGCATGTCAAAATTGCTCCTGATGACACAGATGACATGAAGAGGATTTCCCAGGCATGAGCTAAAGGCGCACTTGAAGGCAATGTCATTTGCTCTTGTTATCCAAAAAAAAAAAAAAAAGGGAGAACCACAAAAGCCCAGACGATTCACCCACTCATAATCTGCTGTGGCACGAAAAAAAATAAATAAAAAAAAAATAAAATAAAATACAGAAAAATAAAATTAAAAATACAATAAAATAAAATAAGGGTTTAAAATAAATCAAATAATAAAATAAATAATAAATAAAAACATTTTGGCTTCTATACTCGTCAATGGCAGTGAATGGGTTCATCTTCCAGCATGTCGAGGAAAAAAAACACAAGGCCATCAGAGAAAATAAAAATTGACTGGTCACAACATTAGGTACAGCAACATTATTGTTGATCAAAAGGATTCGGACAGCCTCGGCATTTACGACCGGAACCGCCATAATTTGAGGAACGACGTTCAAATGATCAATAAAGCAGGTAAAAGTGTCTCCAAACTAAGTTCGGCGGCGAATTCTCGGGGAAGCGCAACGGCAAAGGTAATGAGCTGTCACAAGTACACCTGGGGGCAAATCACTAAAGACAGCTCGCGACGACATTATTATTTCCTCCACAGAACAAATGGCAATCAATGTCTTTGAAAAATGACTTGAGTCACCTGCTGGGCTGCACATGATTCATTGAGGATTGATGAGACGCAGTCATCTCATTAAAACAAAAAACAACTCTTGTACATTTTGATGTTATTTTCCAAAAACAACACTAATCACCGGCGACATATTACGAGGGGGGTTCGCTTTTGTTTGTGAAAGCTTGAATTGCGAACTTTTGTGGGGTTGACAGTTAAATGTCGTTTAAAAAAAATATATTTGTAAAGAGGCAAAGCATAATTACACAAACAAGTTAAAAAAGTTAACGAGTCCACTTTTTGTATATTATTACCGAGATCGCAATTTTTCGAAAACTATTTGACTGATAGCGTCTGGCTGCAGCAGAAACGGCGTTCTCAGAGAAGGGTTTTTTATTTTTATTTATTTATTTTTTTAGATGCAATCTAAATAGAATCATCTCATATCGGCGGAGTCGCATCACTCCTCCGAGTGATTAATGGCTGAATAATGCAAAATCTCCTGCAAAAAGGCCCCAAAAGATGCAAACCCGCTTTTCCGTGACTCGGAATTAAATTAGAACCGAGCGTGAACAAAACGTACCAAAAAAAAAAAAACAAACAGGTAACAGACTGCACTCATTGCGTCAGAATTTTCCGATCGGGCCTGGCGAGATAAAGACGCGTCATTTTTAATGCTTTTTTTTAGGTTTATAAGAATTCTTGTGTTATGTTCTTGGCGGTATCAATTATTCTAAAAAAAAACATATCGTTCGTTCAGAATATGGTCTCCTCAAGTTTCTTATGTAAAGCGATAAAAAATCTAAAAATGTGCTTGAAAAGAAGAGCAGACGCCAAATCCAGGTCCATGAGTTCCTCGACATCTGGCCTTTTTGCACACACTCGTCATTCGCTAACGGCAATCATATGCAACAGCCCTGAAATAAGTGCAACATTAATTCGCCGCATTATGTTCGGCTTTTATTGAAAAACGATATAAACGTGTCACGGACTGAATTGAATCGACGCTTGCTGGTTAGTGGCCGTTACGTGTTTACGCTCTGATAACCACATTAGCGGCGAAATTAGGAACGCGACAGACGCGTGCGGTCATGAAAATGATAATCCAAAACTGCTGGATTGTGACATTTAGGTAGGAATTTGGATTGGATTTGGTTTTATTCTCAGGAAAACAAACCAAAAAAAAAAAACGACTTTATAAACAGACGGGGAATAAACTAATCAATATCCGGAGTTTAGATGATGCAAAGTTTCTGTCTGCTACCTCCATTTTCCCTTGTCGTTCTTTTAATTATTCAGCTTTAATACAACCGGAGTGAGCACTGCCTCCAAAGTGGCCCAGACATCTTTGCCAATGAGGGCAACCGAGTTACTACCACGCACTGGTTTATTGATGCGCTTCTGTCATAGCCAATCGAGGCGGAAGTCTTGCGAGAGGGTGGCCGGAGACGAGACACTCGGAAAATTGCTCCAGACGCCGCTTGTCAGGTAGACGGTCCAAAGACGTGAAATGAAGCCGCCGAGATTGAACTGTTTCCAAAGCGACACCCGCAAAAAATAAATAAATAAATAAATAACCGTGAATAAATCACTGTATTTGCGTTGTTTTTCCTGATTGCATTTTAAAAGGCGAAGTAAAATAAGAAAATTGGTGACTGTAGCTGTTTTACCACAACTCAAAGAGGAGAAAACAACGCTCACAAAAGTGGGGGGGGGGGACGAGGTACAGTGTATTTGCGTTTTGTTATGTCGTGGGACATGGGGAAAGCACTGTACAATTAATCGGAAATGAATTACGATTAAGATTATTACATTCAACCATTATAAAATTGGCATAATCATAAAAAAAAAAAACCAATTACCAATATACAGATTTCTATTAGACTTCAATTTTTATTTTTATTGAAATTATATATTGAAATGTTTGTTTATACAATATAGAATATTGTCCCCTTTTTAATTTAAAAATAATTAATCATTTTAAAATGTGCGTTGGGACCTGAAATAATTACAATGTTTCAAAGAATTGGATTTGTCTTCATATTTTTGACATTTAACATTTTCTTGTTTTGCACCAAAAAAATGAATAATAGTTTGAATAATCGTGACTTCAATTATTCCCTAAACTCATTGAATCCCAGAAATTTTCACTGGAGGAAACCCCTCAATACCAGCGTTTTTCTGGATTTTGACTGATTTTGCGAGGCCAAAAGAATAATGTGGTCTAATGCTATAAAAACTCGGAGCTAGGACCCGAAAAAAAAAAGAAAAAAAAGGCTAAGACGTATAAATACGTCTTTGGGAGGCAGGCACTACATTTTTGAAAACGTATAATAATCGTAATTAACATTTTTTCATAATCGAGCAGCCCTAAATACATAGTTCTAAATTTAGCAATAAACAATTGTGACGAACAATTTCCATTCCGAGTCCAGTGGAACTTTTTACTTTGAATGTAAAAATGCCCACATACTCCAAACAAAACTGGACAACAAAAATGCAAGTGCCTTTGCCCTTTCGTTGCTTGTCCACAGTCAAAAAGAGAGAAACGAGAATGGTGGGGCATCGTGTTAGAAATCGAGCGGCCATTTGCATTCTGGAGCAACGGTTCCATCCTGGCTCAAAAGTCAGACATCAAATAATGCCCTCTAAAAATGATGGAGGGCAGTTTTTAATTGTAAGTCACATGGGTAGCGCAGACAGAATATATCCCTAGCAAGTGTCTGGCTTCCTCATCAGTCGCTTTACACTTGCTTACACGGAGCGCACGCCCCGACGGGGGAGAGCGCGAAAGGGCAAGTGGGCTTCATTTTCTGTGCCAGTGAAAACAAATACTCACAGCTTCACGAGTAAAGAAAAGCAAAGCTTGTCTAAGCTGCCGGAGCGAGAGCGTACGGAGCAAAATAATGCTCAACGCAGAATTTAAACTGCGCTCTCGAGTTCTGAATATCTTTACGGGAACTAGCCCAAAGACGACCCCTTCTACGCCTTTCTGTGAGTCTTCCAGTCTCTCCCATCTACAAGCCCACAGCATCATTACACGAAAAGACAAATTCCATGCTTTCAAACCAGACCAATATGGGTCAAATTGCCATTAAACTCGACTCGCTTAGTCGATTGAGGCGATAGAATTTCAAACGCGGCCATTTTACAGTGGCTGCTTTCAACGGTTGAGGGGGGGAGGGAGGGGGGGTGAGGAGGGGGGGGTGAGAGGTCGGCCGTCGAGTAGGAAAAAGGCAAACAATCAGTGAGGCTCAGTCTCGTCCTGTATAAATATCCATCTGCCAGTCAAATAATCAGCAACCGGCAGTGGAATTTGGAAAGTTCGGCTGAGATTGAGAAAAGCCAACCGAAACATCGGAAATTCATTACGAGGGGTTAACTCATTGACGACCAGCCGGGTAAACGTCGAACGTCTTTTGCCGTCAATGGCAGTCAATGAGTTCATTGGAGCCACTTAACATGAGATTGAATGCAATTGGTTCATTCTCAACACTGAACCATCTCCACTTATAAGAGGGTGTGCACACTTTTGCAACCTTATCGTTTCGATTTACTTACTTTTCCCACCCAATTAGGTTGTAATTCGAAATGAGTTGGCATTTGAACAGGGGGTGTGGAGACTTTTTCTAGCCACTGTAGAACGGCTCCTGGATTTATTTTTTTCCCGCTAAAGCAAACAACAAAAGCCAAACTGACTTTTCCTCCGAGGTACGGCTCGTAGCGACGAACCAATAAGAAGTTATTGCCTGACTCAGCCATGAGGCTTCAACGCATTGATTAGCTGCCAGGTTGTAATTTAAATGCGTTGCTTCACTCACACCGCTCTGATAGCGTTGTTCCGAGTTCGAGAAACGCTGTAAAGATCCGCCAGACGCAGATGCTCAACTAAACGCTGAACATACGCTTGAGAATCCGGTCGAGATATTTCCCTTGGGATTCGAGGAACAACAACAGAGCAGAAGGTTAACCTGGAATGCGTAAAAAATATAAACACTTATTTATGTTTTATTTATGGAAAAAATATAATCGCGGTTTGTGGACTCTAGCGGCCTTTTTCAGGATTCATCACAGCTGAATGGCTCAAACTGATTTTGTGCATGATTGAGATTTGATTTTTTCCAACTATGTCGCACAAAGACAAAAGCAGAATTCTCATTTTTTGCGAATTTAGTGAAATGTCAAATTCCAGGTTTTAGTCACTATTGGTTAAAGACGCAAGACGGAAAAACACGTACAAGCTCGTCATTGGCTTAAATGGAGATGACGGCAAATTGCCCCTCAGGTTTTACGTCATTTGGTTTTGCAGAGTCACCAAGTGCACCACGATAGGCAAGTCGGAGTTAGATTTTTTTTTTTTTGTCTGAGTGCTGCTTGTTGGCTTTTTGCATTTGAACTTCTCAAATGTCGATTTGAAAATGAAAAATGCCACCGCGAAATTTACTGCCGGTGAGTCATGAAAAAAAAAAAGCTCATTCAAGGCGGGGGATGTGACAAATATTTGGACGTCCCGCGAACTGATTGACTGTGTTGCAGATGTAGGAGTTCTTTTCCTCATCTTTTCGGATGACTAATATCTGGAAGTCGTGGCGAGTGAAGCTGAAGGAGGCAATGCCCCCCTTTGCATGATGAATGAGCGAGACAGAAATTAGATTAGGAGGAGTCCGCTGAATAAATGAACTAATTCATGAAGTGAGAAAAAAAAAAATGACAAGGCGGCAAGATGCATCCGTCGACACGTTCAGTTCCTTCCATAAAAAAGCGTAGCTTCTAGGAACAGCTCGCTTCGGGTTACGGGCCGAGACTGTCATTAGCGCCTTCGCGGCGATGACGGCATTTCGAGGCGTCTTTTCCTGCTTTTGTTCAAAAAGGTGTTGAATTGAACATATTCCTGTGATTTTAATTTGAACATTTGAGAAGGAAATCATAGCTCGGCCGAAGCGGGAAGGAAATTGTGGCGAGCTACAATGATGGTCAAAATTGACGACTCGGGAAAAAGAGGACAGTTTTAATTTTACAGTGAATTGAAAATATATTATAAATTTCACGTGAATTCCTTTAGTGAGTAGAGCTCGTAAACTTTTGCGCTAAACGATCCTGACCACGTAATTGTATGATGGTATAAATTAGTCCTATTCTGGATTATTATTATTATTAAAATTAAATATTCGCAGTTTTCTGCAAATTCAGCAATTTTCATTCAAAAATCGACTCCCATGAGGCCAAATTTCCCGGAACGATTGTTCAGCATTCATTTCCCAATTTGTATCGTTCCAATTTGAAATTTAAATCAACCAGCTCATTAAATTTAACTTTTTAATGTGCCGAAATTGAGCAAAAATTCTTCATTTCCATCATTGAAATACCCGCAAAATGTTCCGAATTCAATCGCGATGACGCTTTACACAAAACACATTCACATCGTTCCCATTTGTGATTCAAAACAGAATTAACCAAAAAAACAAAACATTTTCACCCCCAAAAAATAAAACAATAAATCCCTATTCATTCTCAATCACCCATTTCTCATCATTCCATATTTTTCAATATTTTAATATTTTTTCCATGCATGAATTTTAACGAAATCTCGCATCGGAATCTTTCCAGGTTGTCTCATCGGGCAGAAGGCGAACAAACAACATGATGATGACGACAATTACGATACAAGACTAAATCAGCACTGGGCAGTTAACGCATTTTGTGGTGTCATCCGTTCACATTTCACGATGATGAACGCGATTAGAAATCATCTTGCATCATCCCCGAACAATCGCTGAAACAACACCAACACGAGAGCACGGTGACATCGCTGGCATTTGGAGAGCGAGAGTGGCGTCTGCCGCCGAAAGCGACAACGACCTGCTCCCCCGCCCCCACCCCCCTCCTTCGTGTCATTACCCAACCACAGCAAACAAAAAAATGTCAATTTAATGACACAGCAGTCATAAGCGATTTAGTCATAAAACACAAGGGGCACATTAATTAGACGGAAAATGCAGATTGGCGACAACACCAATTATTGGTCCAAACAAGTCAACAAATGCGTTCCAAACTTCTCACAGTCTTGAAACTCTTTTCTGAATCAAAGTTGTATCGCTTTCTTTTACTTGCGTGAATAACCGTCATTCCATTTTCTGTACGGCTTTTCCTTCAATTTAAATTCTATTTCCTCAATTGCATTAAAGAGAGATGCGTGACACATATATGTCATTAGAGGCGTAATTTTAATCTCAGAAATCTTCACTAGAGGAAACCACTCAATTCCAGCGTTTTTCTGGATTTTGACTGATTTTGCGAGGCCAACAGAATATATGTTATAAAAACACGGAGTAATGGTGCGAATTAAAAAAAAGAAAGAAAATAAAAGACGTAGAAATACGTCTTTGGGAGGCGGGGATTACGTTTTTGAAAACGTATATATGTCTTATGGATTGAATGAGTTAAAGCAAGCCAAATGTCATTTTAAATACTACTGCGCTCTGTTTTTAAAAATGTATTTTATTTTTTTTATGCTTATGGAACGGTTAACTAAATACAGTGTCAGTCTAGCCTTCTGGCGGTTGTACAGCCAGTCGTGTCGGTCTTCGCCAAGTGCACAGTCTCGAGTTAATAACGAGAAAGTCAAGGTCCACCAAATGGACCCGTGACTGTTCCGTGCGATTCCACATTGCAACTGAACTTAAATTATAGCTCATCTCCAAAGGCAAAATGTCAGCCTCATGCTGCCGCAGTTGACTTTAATTGAGTATTTAATTGAGAGTTTGAAAGCTAAATTAGGAGTCGGCCACGTGAAGTGTCATCGAAACGACGCAATAGGTCGCTCACTATCGCAATCGCTGCCGCGGGCTTATTCCAAAGTCAAAACTTAGCCGTGCACTCGACCGCGATTGCGTTTCCAATTTAATAACAAACAATACGGCGCCATCGGTTGCTCATTTGCAGCGCATCTGTTTTGTCTGCCGTCTTCGCACGTGTTGCGTCTGCGCTCTGCCGATACACTTTGTCAAAGTAAAAGTAAGAGACAGTGCATTAATCAGCCGGTCCTAAATAAGTCATGCGGCGCCTTCTGAAGACTTCACAAGCTCCGACATCCCGCGGCCTCGCCATTAGAAAACCAAATGGGGAGTTCACGCGCCTCATACGCTGGCTGATAAAGATTCCCCCCCCCACACACCCCCCTCTAATCGAAAACTGTTTTCTGAATGGAGTCTTCGACCTGCTTCTGCTGAGTCTGTACTTCAAGTCACTCCGCCGCGCACGAGATTGACAGATCTTTTCGGCACATTCTCAGGAATCGAAAACCAATTACTTAAGCGACTGTCTTTGGAAATATGTGATTCTTATTCCACAGTTTGAAAACCACACAGTATGAATATTACTTGAAATGAACGCCGTTGTTCTTCTTTGTGTTCAAGTAGGGTTGAAAATATGATTATTACACGTCTTATTCTTGCGGAGGTTTTACATTTTTACCGCCAACGATGAATATATTTGCCAAGTAATTTTCAAGTTTTTCAACCAGTACACAAAAACAAAAAAATAAAAAACTTGCATGTGAAAGTTTGCGCAACACTGGAATGGCGTTGCAGTGTTGCTGATTAGGATGAACATTTGGAGTGTAAATAAAATCAATTTAAACGGCTTGAAATCGGCGACAATTTTAATTTCCGACCCGTCATTTATTTCTATATTTAATTATTTGCCGCTGTGTTTCCCTCGGAAAAACGGTTTTGTTTTAAGGTCAAATAAAAACAAAGTTTAAAAAAAAAATAATCAAATTTAATCGAAATCGGGAACTGGAAATCGAATCAGGGCTTGAGTGAATCGTTCCATCCAGAGTGAACACTGATTTGTGAGGAACCGAAATCGATATTTGTAGTCATCGTCGAAATGCTGGAAATCGGAGGCTTCTGCTTTGAAAACACACGGCGGTGAATGAATTGGCAAATTTGCCTTTTTAAGAGTTATTTTACATTTCAGCGCCGCACACACTTTTCCTGACAACTTTTCAACTAATTGGGCACAATTTCAAACGCAATCCGGGTTTTGAGCATTCTCCCAAAGAAAGTCCATGAACAATACGTCCCAATTATCAGAACTTACAGAACCTAACTGTTGCTATGCAGCCATAATGGAATGTTGATTCCTATCGAAAAAAATAAAAATAAAAATAATTTGACCATTTCTCGCCAGCGTCGTGATATTAAGCCACCCTTTCCACATCTCTGACCTAACTAAAGTCCGTTTTCCTTTCCACGACAGCCCTCTAATGCAAGATGACTCGGCAAGCACATACTAGCCAAAAATCTCATCAAGGCCCACCACAGCCACTGAGTGCTTTTGCATAATTCACGTGTTTTTCCAAGCACTCTAAAAACTGGCTGAATAATTCCGCGTGATGCGGAAAATGCACAGCAAGGTTACATCCTAGCATTTTTTTTTTTCTGGACCAACATTTGTGACCAGGTTCTTAGTATCTTACGGGGACTCATAAAACTAGGAGAGGTGCCTTATAGGCAAGTCCAGTGAGCTTTTTCTGTACTCGGGAATGACCTTCTGCTATATTTGAAGTGCTTTGTTACAGCTGCAGCAGTTGTGAAATGCACGATATCAATAAAGTTGCATTGTATTGCATAACAAGCGGGAAAAAAATTAACGATTCGAAAATCGGGAAAAAATTAACGATTCGAAAATCATTGGGAAAAAATTAACAATTCGAAAATCATCGGGAAAAATGAACGATTCGAAAATGATCAGGAAAAAATTAACGATTCGAAAATCATGGGGAAAAAATTAACGATTTGATAATCATCGGGAAAAAATTAACGATTTGATAATCATCGGGAAAAAATTAACGATTTGAAAATCATCCAGACTCACAGAACAAATTGTGTTCAGCAGATCGCAGTAATCAGCAGTTTTACATTAAAAAAAAAAAAAAGGGGGGGGAGGCATATGCTGCAGGCTCGCCCGAGGAAGGAAAGCAGGGGATTCCACAGCTGTCGCGGCTAAAATAAAATATAATATAAAATATGCAAATTGGCAGAATATGGCGAGTGCCAAATATAAAACAGCCGTTAAAGTTTTAGAGTTGATATGAAGAGAGTAAAATGATCCTGCTGAGTAACGACATGCCGGCGTGTCAGGTGAGGATGCAACGATGAGTGCCGGTGTAAATTTTGATGATGTCACAGCAAAAAAAAATGGAATCCTAGTCATTTATGCATGGAAAAAAGTCACACAACGGCAGGATATATGAACGGAAAATAACTTTATAAGCTCCAGGACAGATTAAGTGCTTGTTAGCTTTTAACGTAAATTATCACATGCATAAATATATTTAAAAAAAAATAAATAAATACGCCCCCTTTTGTTATGTTGCGTCCAGTTTTTTTTGTTTTTTTTGCAGCCTTTCCTCTTTGAAGCGCCATAAGGACGAGGATGCGCCATCATGGATTGGAAACTAACTCAGACTGGCAGATGGGTCGAGGGCATTGAGCAAACAGCCGCACAGGTCAGGGTGACATTAAAATGTCTTTCATTGGCCGGCCATATTAGGATGGGGGGGGGGGGTCCTCACGCATGCAAATGACTCACCGTAACAAGACAACATTGTAGTGTAGTGGATAAAAAGTTGACAAAATCTCAGTAGAAATTAAATGTATGCCGATTGTCTGTGACATGATTTACGAATAAAAAATTAAATAGCTATAATTAGACCGCCATGATGCTAAAACACAATTAAGTCCCAGCCCCCCCCCTCCAAAAAAAAACACAATGAAGCTGAAGTGAATGGTAGCCAGGAAGTTAAAAAAAAAAAAAATGTTGTGTGTGTTTTTGCATTATATTGGTAAACGAGTCACAGCTGACTGCCAAAGGCGAGAACCGGAGCTGACAAACTCCCAAAAAAAAAAAAAAAAAATGCTGTGTGCCTTCGCCTGACAATGTTACAAAAGCCTCCAGTCCTCTGGATATATGACGCCATTTATTTATTTATTTTTTGCTCACGTTTTATGATTCTCCCATCCCTGGTTGGCTCCGTCTCTCAAATGGAAACGCGACCCACGTTTGCTGTTGTAGTATTTTTGGTGCGAAAGAGCGTGTGGGCTGCGCGAGTCGGAGGCTTTTTCGTCACGACGTTGCGGCACAGCGGCGGTCAAGGAATGTCGGCCGTCGGTGACTAAGAGGTGAGCGGCTGCAATGCTGGCACGTGTGCTCGTGACTATGTGGCTCCTCCCCTTTTTTGGAATTGCCACTTATCTTGTTGGGGGGGGCAGGCAATCGTGAGAGATAACCTTTGATACAAAGGAAGGAACGGAGAGTTTTCTTTTATTAATTATTATTTATTTATTATTCATCCGATAATTATTTCAAACTCGTACAATGTGGTCAGAAAGCGATCTCCGAATTCACTTTGCAGGAGAAAAAGGTCAGCTGGATTAGTCCGATGGCACTTTGATAATTTGCCCAATGGTGATGTCAGGTTTAACTTTTCATACAATTTCTGAATAAAATAATAAAAAAATTTTTTTTTAAAAAAACACCGCACACAACAATATTGTCCCTAAATGAGGCGGGGAGCTGAAAAGACGACAATTATGATTCATGCATTTTATATTTTGATCATATTCCTATTTTTAAATGCAGGAATAAGCCATAAACAGATTGTGTGTGTGTGTGTGTGAGTGTGTGTAAGTGTTTGAATCACGAGCCGCAAGACAGCAGCACTGAGGTCCTGCTTTCATTTATAATTCAGAGCTGCGCCGCATACCATTTGTCCTCGGCAGAATTACAATTTCATATCTGCACTTTCTGGGGAATTGCTTTTTTTTTTCCCCCTCTAAAGGCAAAACAATGATGTCCACCTATGCAAGCTCTCGAGTCGTCCATTGTTAAAAGAACTCTTTAGGGAATATGATGATATTTGCCGGGAAATAAATACAGTACAGAGAACGTGTGTGAGTGAGTGTATGACAATCTCACACACACGACACAATGAGGGCTCAGCACATCCATCTGTGCGGAAAATCAATATCTCTGCACTGTTTTTGCTGCATCTCTGGTCAAACTCAAAAACCCGCAGTCGGCAAGCTCATCGCCCATCCTCGCGCACGAGATCGCGGCAACAGCGCACGCGCCGTATAGATCGCCTAGCGCACCTGGTCATGATAGACTAAAATAAATAAATAAATGCGCTCGGCCGAATTGCGTAACATTTTCTGATTTGATAACTTTCGGTGCACGTTATATGCTTCAACGCGTTTTGAAAATAAAACGGTTTAGAATTACCGTCATTTCGATAACAGTCCCGTTTGAATACAAAAAGCTTATATCACGTGAAATTGCTTGTAGACAATACGGCATTGAGGAAAAAAAAAAAAAAAAGGCGACGAGCGAAGCAAGTGGGATCGCTAATAATTACTCGTCAAAGCGTGATTGTTTTGAATATACCAGGTGTATTGCACAATGACAAGCGCGGACAAAAGAGGAGAACAAAAGGCCAGCCCAGTTTGATAGGAGGAGGACAGAGAGTGAATCAGCCGCCAAGAAACTGCTGCGTGCATGTTATTCTAAGCATGTGTGTGTGTGTGTGTGTGTGTGTGTGTGTGTCATTATCTCCCGACAGGCCATGGATGGAGATATTACCCCATGTGACATGTCTAAACCTTTCACTAAAAACACAACAATTATCACTTAAGCCGCCTTGTGCTTGACCTTTTGCCACAAAATGGGGGAGAAAAAAAATTTCAATTGTTCTGCCTGTCACGAGACATCGATGGACAAACAAAGATATATTATTCGTAGCAAATAAAATCCGTTTTTGGACCGATGAGGTTAATCGTTTTAAAATGCTCAACGTCATACGGAATCCCGCCGGGATTGAAAGCACCGGAACGTGGTGGAAGAGGCATGGAAGGTCTCTTGGGTGTTGAGAGCAAACAGCATATATGACCCCCCCCCCCCCCCCACCCCCCACCGTACGTCGATACTCTCGGGCCACCACAAACCAATTATTTCCCCTTAAGGACACGCTTCTAATTAGCGTTAGTTGTCAGTGCGTTTGCATTCAGAGTTTGGAGTATTTTGTGAGTACATTTATTTCTGAGTCGCAAGGACGCCAACCCAGGGAGGATTTCCAACGACGCCTCATTTAGATGCGCAACGGCAGACAGTCACAGTAGACGGCATAGAGCGTGCAATCCTCTCCCAGTGTTAACAGTGTCCTGGATGTCGCTGACCAGGGGGTCGGCAAATCCTCAGGGAAGCATAAGTCCGGTGACACACAGTCACCTTCCTAAAGAATTCTCGTTTTGGATTATTATATATCACCTCCATGCTAAAAAAAAATGAATAAATAAATAAATATAATAATAATTAAAAATAAATAAATATGTATATATATATATATATATATATATATATATATATAATAACAATAATAAAAAAATTATATATATATATATATTAAATTAAAATTATTAAAAACTAAATTAAATTTAAAAACATTTTATTAATTAATAACTAATATATATGAATAAATAAATAAACGACTCAATCAAATATCGTGCCATTCAATGTTCGCCGAATGCAATGAAATTGCCTGCCAGTGCACTGGAAGCCGTCACGTTAATCACTCCGTCCGCTTCATCGTTATATGCCATGTTAACTCTTGCGCTTTATATTCCACGTCGTCATTCCACGCAACATTCGCGAGCGTCCCCCTCTGTGAACCCGATAATTACCCTCGCCGCCATTAAAGGCAATAACGCCAGATTTAAATGCGTCGTACAGGAGGACTCTGTCACTACCCGCCCGTGGGCGACTGTGAGAAAGCGAGAGTCAGACAAGCAAATGCAAATAAAGGTCTGGAGAGGGGGGGAAAAAAGTGACACTGTATTCTCATCAAGTGTTTCCAAAAATAGCAGAAGCAGCAACCATGTTCCGTGAAACCAGCAGCCTTCCGTGATATGCTGTCACCCGCTAAAACCTTTTTCTCGCCGCAAAACACGGGTTCTCGCCCCTCGCTATTGCAACGTGGTAAATTTTCCTCAACTTACCTAAGACGGAGTCCTGATGGAGCTCGTGTCCACTATACGCGACAGCGGCGAGGAACTGTTGAACATGAATATTCAATGTCGCGTGCTGACACTTCCTTGTTGGCATATTGGTCGAATCTCCTCGCTGGTCAAACTTATAACCGTATTTACCGGGCTATAAGGTGCACTCAAAATCATTTAATCTGCCCAAAAATCGGCGGTGCGCCCTATAATCGGGCGCGCCTTTATGCTCGGATGTCAAGTGGGAGCGCCTTATACGACAGTGCGGCTTAAATGTGGAAGTTTCCAAAAATAGCCGTTGCGCCTTATAGACTAAAATACGGTGAAAAGAAATGCCGTGTCTTCTAGAACCTATGCTCCTTTCTCCCTGGGCCAATTCCGAGGTCTGATACGATGAGGACATATCACAAAATATATGCATAAATAGAGCGAATACGCTTTCTCATAGACGACACAGACCCGTTCGAGTGAAACGATGCCCCTCGCTTCATAGTTCGTCCAGTTAAAATTGCAATAAAGTCCGAAATAAACATTCATTGAACATCATGCACAGATTGTGTAGGAAAGACAAGACCCTTCTTGGAAATCAATGTTTGGCTGGAGCAATACATCCATTTTCGAGACCACTTAGCCCGTTCGGGGGGGGGGGGCACAGCAGGGGAATTCAGTTGAAAAGGCGGACCGGGACTGATCGCCAGTCAATCACAAGGAAGAGTGCATTGAGCGAAACCTTGATCCCACGCCAACTGTGCCAAAGTTAAATGAACCTCGATGCTACAGATGGTGTCTGGACAGTGTAGTGTAAAACAACAAGTATTTTACAAACAAATCCACGTTTAATTTTGAGATGGCACACAGCGGACGCCCCGGGGAAATTGCGAGCAAATTTTCCGTACTTTCCCACCTTCATTCACCAATTATCTACGAAGTCCACGAGAAAAGGAATTCTGCAAAAGACTTCCGGCGAATGACTCAGACGGCATCATTAATAAACATCAATTTCACGACTCGCCGTTGACAAACAGACTGGCGAGCAACACAGGCGTCCGTAGTAAAAAAATGACGACTAAATCCGATTGCTCGGATCACTCTCAAATGCGGCCATAATAAAAGGAATGACAAGTAAAGGAATTGCTGGACTGTATTTGGGTTTTTAAAAAAAAAATTTAAAAAAAATCCTGCGAGATCCTTTCAGCAAAGTGGCTCGGTTACCTCACCTTATATCTTTTGAAATATACACCATATGTCGAGCAATTTACATGTTCCGATTTTTTTTAATTTTTTTATTTTTTTACATTGGGCAACTTGAAAAAAAGCCGTTCCATCATTCCACCGCATTGCCCGTCCCCGCAAACAATCACGCAGCCTCAACAAGACATCCAAGCGATGATCTGTTTGTGTTTGCTCCTGATGAGGATTGATGATGCATGCCGCCCGCGAGTAATAACGCGGCAGTGTTTCCATTTCCCCTTCACACAGGTGAGAGAGTCGCAATCACGATAGTCCCTCGTTTTAGCGACGCGCCTAATGCGGCGGCCGAGGACTTTCGGAGAGGGGGGGGGGGGCGACACGCGAGAGACTTGATTTTGTTGCTCAGAGAGATGACAGGTAATCTGTCTTCCAAGGATGAGAAGGCAGCAGCCGCCGGGGATACTTTTGTCTCCTCCCGAAGAATTTTCAAAGAAAAAAAAGAAAGAAAAAAAAAAAGTGCTTAGAACAGAGCACGGTGAAATTCAAAGAAATTTATCCCGCTGGGATAAATGAATGAGATCTTCTGACGTGGGACGATCAGCGGGAGAAATGCTGATAAACGTCCACTCCTCCCTAAAAACTGAAGCGTTGCGATAAACGCGTCAGAAATGTCTCACTTGACATCCACTCAGCGACAGGACGGAGAAAGTGCGACGAGTGATTAGCCAACGGGTCGGTGTTGTCGTTTATAAAGCGCACACACACACACACACACACACACAAAAAAAAAAAAAAAAATTCAAATTACGCAAATTTTCTCTGTTCAGATCAGAGTAATTAGACGGCAAATTTGATGCTCCAAAAAGATCTTTCAGAGTAATGAGAGTTCTCTCGCTGTTATTTTGCCTGTACGGGACGACAATCGTCAAAAAAAACGTTTGTTTACGCTCGCGCCTTCAATATAATGACGTAAAAAAACCGGTGTAACGATATTTTTCAAACACTTCCAATTAACCTTCAGCGTGTGTGCGTCCAGAAAGCGAACATATCGTCCATTCGAGGAATGCACAAATCCTTCTTAGCATTCAAACTAGACTCACGAGTTTTAAGTCGACTGAAACAATTGCGATATTGGAATTAAATCGCCGCACTAGACCAAAGAACGGATTGGAGGTTGCGGTCTGGATTGGACAGCAACGGACCAATTACGAGATCGGAGGCTGACCACATCCTTGGTATTGCTACGGTGGAGATTTCGGCGTTGACCCACGAGGCTGGGATTCACTTCACAAAAAATTCAATAAAACTACGAGCGTGTGAGACGCTTCACAAATGCAGTCTTATTAAATTATCTCTTCGCCTTTTACGGCGCAAGCCAACCTGCCTCTTTCCATCTCTTTGTCAGGCTAAACATTTGTCTTTCCATTCATGGGTGAATTTGTATTCCATTGAGAGAGAGAGAGGTGGGAGGGGAGGAGGTGGGGGGGCAAAGTCCGCATGTGAGATTGCTGTTTTGCTTCTCTAAGCAAAAGAGTGAGAGCCATTTGTCAAAAATTGTAAATTGACTTCATTTTGCATATTTTTTTTTCTTGAATTATTTTTATTTTAGTCTTTACAAAGTCTCTCTCTGAGGCAATACGCAAACCACGCAAGAAGCATCGCTTTGATCCGATTGGCCAGCGGACTTGTGTGTTTAGCAACACCCCATTAAGTTGATATAGTGACACCTCATGTCGAGGCGCACCACTTTGCCTTTAATCAAGGTGGCAGACCGGCAACGCCATAATCAATAGCTCATCTACATAACGCCAGGTTGCAAAATAAAACCCGTGGGGCAGCTTCAAAATATCACAGTTTTTTTTTTTTTTTTGTGCTGGAGATTCTCATAATAAAGCCAATTTAAAAATAAATAAAAAAATCATCCACATTCAAAAACAGGATTTGAATGCGACTCCAAAGTAGACAATTTCATGCCTTGGAGCGTGTTCAATTTCACTCGGCAATGCAATTTCGCAACAGCTCTAATTCATTTCAACCTTCCATCTTCACATTCTCATTTTGACAGTAAGAAAGAAAAAAAAAAAATGAACTTCTTATTGAACCTAAAACTTGGCAAGCGGTGCGAGGTGAATGGGATGACAAATAAGAATAGAGAGAGGAAGTTTGAAAAAAAAAGAAAAATAATAATAAAAATGTCCGCACACTCACTAACAAGATCCAAACTCCTGTGATGCGCACACTTACTGGCGACATCCGTCGCATTTTTTGGTGTACCCGCTGCCCTGTTAACGCAGATGTATTTTTCATCCTCATGTTTAAAATTAAAGTTTCGAAATCTTACGCCGTTTCTCATGTGACCACCGTCTCCGAAGAGGACATTTTCACTTATATTTTTCGTTCTTACTTCCTCAAGTTTGCAATGGTACGGTAGAACAGTTAATCATGGTTGATAAAATGCCCAAAAGGTGTTTGGAGGAAGGGGGGGGGGGCAATTCAAACTGATTTATAGCGTTATAGTTTTGGTATAATGGGCTGGGAGAAAACAAGTACAGCAAAAAAAAAAAAAAAAGCGGTAAAGAAGACAATGTAATGCATAACCCATACGTGGAACAAAACGTTTTCACCGGGTTTAATCAGCAACTATTGCAGGAGTCGAAATATCGACTTGGCAGACGGAAGAATGGAAAAAAACGAGACTAGGACTGAATTTTGTTTGAAATACTTTGGGCTCACGCCACATCGTCATCAAAAAGCGTCCCAGCTTTGATGCCAGTTGTCATGGTAACACCCACGTCATACTTAGCGTTGGCCCAGCAGTAGAAAAAAAAAATAAAATAAATAAAATTAATAAATAAATACAAATAAATAAATAAAAACAAAAATAAATCAAAATAATAAATAAATACACAAATAAATAAACACACGAATAATAAATACTAAATAAATAGATTAATTAATTAATTAATTGGACGTAGAATATGCGGTAGTTTGCATAAAAAATGTTGGAAAAAAAAACAAATGTCTCCTTTAAGTTGAAGTTTGTATGAAATGAAGACGGAACAACGTGGCCAGGTGTTCTAATAATATATCAAATTATAATGATGCAAGGCCGTCTTTCCTTCCGAACACTTGCGAGAAGGCAGAGTGCCCCCTTATGATGTCTGCGAGTGCAATAAAATGTTGTCAGAGATCATAAAAGCAGTCAAGCAGTAACCTTCAGAAAAACATTAGCGGAGCATCTCCGAGACTAAGCTTCTGGCATTTAGGGAGTTTGTAAAACCGTCTACCCTTTTCAGGCACACAATAAAATCAATGGTTGATGCATACAATTTGGTGGGCTTATCTCCCCCCCCCCTCCCCCCCACCCTCCTAAAATTTTGTAAACAGAATGGCAGAGGCTCTGGCAAGTCACCTTTGATTGCTCAGGTGGAAAATTAATTTGAAGTGAAAATCACAAAGACTCTGTAGAAATCTATTGGAATTAGCAAAGAAACCAAGCCGAGATTTCGATGGATTCAAGCTCTTAATCCGGAGACGTGAATCTTCTTATTTAGACTTCCTTTCGCAGCTTTTTCAAGTAAGTCAAACAAATCTCTTTCGCATTCCGTCCGGCCATGATCGACCGTTATGCCGGGGTCGGGTCGCGGGGGGGGGTGGCTGCGGCCCAGACATCCCTTATCCCTATGCTGTGATTAAAGGTAAAGTTGACACCCTCCCGTGACCCGTGAGATTCCGGAAAAAAAAAATGTCAGCCTCTAGTGCGCACCAGGTAGAAAACAAGGAGCAAAAATTTGACTTAATAATAATCGGTGTATAAGCCATGCTATTTTAAAAAAAAATTTTTTTTTTGGGGTGGGGTCCCTCACGACGACCTCTGTGCAATGGTGGAACAAGTTTCAATAAAACGGGACTCGATTGCTAAAAACTTCCTCTGGCTTTGCATTGGCCTGCTCTCTGAAACGTGAATAACAAAGTAAAAAAAAATAAAAATAAAAAAAAAGCCTCGGGAACTGCATCTTCTTTACTGATAACTATCAAAAGATGGAAAACCTCACACTTTTTACATGCAAGCTTTTTTTTCTCGAAAACGACTCTTAAACAACTGCAACTCCAAAGCAACTGTTCGGCAAGCAGGGGCTTATTAATTTTACTCGCTGAGTGTAAAGCGCCGAAAAAAGCAAGTAAAAGTATCCAATTAGACTTTGAATTTTAGGCGCAAGGGGGAAAAGCTTGAATTACATCCGTAATTGAGCCTATGATAGTTCTGGCAACGCAGATAAAGGCATCCTAATGGGCTGAAGCAAATTACTTGCCTCATATAATCAGCGGGCCTCGTAAGGCCGAGACTGGAAGTGTGAGGTTTCCTTCATGGAAATAAGACGCAAAAATAATTTAACTGTTGTTTATTCAGACTTTACCCTAAGGAAGTAGAATCTCTGTGACTTCTTCGACTGAATTCCTCACTTTTTTTTTTCTTATCTGCACTGTTGTCTTATTTTCGTAGATTGTCTCATCTTTGTAGGGGGAAAAAAAAATAAAAAATCACAATGGCCCCAGCTGACTAATCAAAAAGCTGGCATCGCCCAAAACGAGGTGCCGTGAATCGAAAAGAACAGGGGAAAAAAAACAACAAAAAAAACACCCGCTGTGAATCGAGAGTGATTTCAGATGATGATCGCAGATGGTGCGACCGGCAAAAAAAAAAAAAGTGCGTGGCGCGTCCCTGGAGGTTCGCACACTACCCGAGGTGCTGTTTCCAATTGTCTAAAATGGACTGCAGGCCATTATATATGCAAATAAAAACATGGCTTGAGACCAGTTGCGGGGCTTCGCGTGCTAAATGACAGGTAATAAGGTGACGGGATAACCACGGCTCAATTGCAAGCCGAGTTTCTCTGGGTGACGACGAAACACGGCGTGTCGCGGGTGACACTCACCCCACTGCAAGGGAGCGAGCTGCAGGTGCTCCAGGACCAGCTGGTTCAGGACTCCCTCCACGCTGGCCTCGCCGTGGCGACGGAGGGAAGGGTGGATGGGGGGTTAAGGGAAAACTTTGAGCAATACACGGGAGTTTGGAACAAGTCAGAAAACACACCCGTATCATGACACAGAATTTAGGTGGGCTGCAATCCAACAAGTAGTTTTGGATTAATGGGACACAATGACAATCAAAATGTGTGACATGGCGCTGTGGAACATTTGTTCTTCTCATTTTTAATTGGCATCGCGGTTTGAATTGGCAATCTCATATTTGATTTGTTTTTAAATCTAACACAAAGGGGAAGGATTTCTGACTGGCGCCTTGGATAAGTTAAAATGGATAAAATAAATAAATAAATAAATAAACAACTAAATAACTAACTAAATAAATACATTAATAAATAAATACCTAAATAAATAAATAAATAAATTAATTAATTAATTATTGAATACATAACTAAATAAATAAATAAAATAATTAATTAATGAATACATAAATACATAAATGAATAAATGAATGAATAAATAAATGAATGAATGAATGAATGAATGAATAAATAAATAAATAAATAAATAAATAAATAAATAAATAAATAAATAAATAAATAAATAAATAAACATGCAATTTTAAGAACATTTTGTCACGAGCAAACTAAAAAAATTAAAAATCAGCACTTAGCGGTACAAACCATCACAAATAATTAGGGTTGGGTATCGATTCAAATATCCAAAATCGATTCAATTCGATACACCAGGGCCCGATTCGATGACATTTTCGATTCAATCAAAGATTTCACGCAGTACCACAAAAATCCCGCTTTGATCCTCTTTCAAAAGACTTTTTTTATAAAAAAATTTTTTTTACCGTTTTGCAGGCCAACTTTTTAACTACTGCGTCATGTGACCGAGATGAGCACTTTGACAAATTGACTTCCTGCGTGGAAGAAGCACCTATTTTGAAAATACTGCTGATCGATAAAATATGTTGAGTTCATTCTCTCAATTCAGCTCGGCGCCAAATGTCCCTCGGTAGTTGAGGACCGCTGCGTTAAATGACACAAACTAATGTTGGGTTATTAACTGTTATTAGTGTTCACCTCAAAATGTCAAGGGCTATTGGGAAATATGTTTTTGGAACTTGACTGCAGAGGTAGTAACAAACTGATCGATATTGCGCCAGAACAAATGCGGCTATCAGAGAGCAATTATCCCGGTAATATACAACGATAATGTACACAGCTGACATTTGGGGGGCTGGGGGGGGGCGATATGAGTGAGCAGCACATTTTGATTAACCTTTCAGAGTTCGCAAATTCCAAAAAGAAAATTATGGTGGAACAATCGCAGTTTCAAAGTTCATTTCCAAAAGGAGTTCCTCAGGGCTTAGAAGTTGGACCACGCATAACATCTAGAAAGTGTCCACACCGGCTTATTCCAAAAATAGATTCAACATAATGATCATATTCTGAGATTCAGGACAAAGGCCGTGAATGCTTGACTAAAAAAAATAAATAAATAAATAAAACGTTTTTGAGGGAAAAATTCCGGCAGGCAGATGGTGACTTTTAATGACTTTTCTGGTCCCACGAACTTTTGGCGGGATCAAAAGTTTCCTCCTAACAACAAGAATAATTGCAAGCTGACCTTGATGTTATTTAAGATAGCGCCAAATTGCGTCGTATGAGCGAGCAAGATTTCTTCTATTTCATCAGTAACACAAGCACTTGCCCCTCATATCGAGTCTCGCCGATTCAATCTGTCGTCGGGGTTACATTACTTATGCAGTACCGACGTTCAGAGTGAGACTGATATTGTATTCGGTTTTCAATGAGACGCTCAAAGTTTGCACCGGTGTCAAACAAAAGGCTCGCGGGCCGGATTCGGCCTGCAACATTATTTCACGTGGCCCACTAACGCAAATAAAGTGCATATACTTTGTGTTTCTTACCGAATAAATTGTACATTTATTTTCACCAAATTCATTTTTAATATGAAAAAATATCAATTGTTATATACTTAAAAAATACATTTTGTAATTAACATGAAAGCAATCTAATAAAAATTGTGTGGGC
Source organism: Idiotropiscis lumnitzeri (assembly GCF_059441095.1). Lineage (NCBI taxonomy): Eukaryota > Metazoa > Chordata > Actinopteri > Syngnathiformes > Syngnathidae > Idiotropiscis > Idiotropiscis lumnitzeri. Next base: position 11,996,437 of record NC_142406.1, on the reverse strand, counting down.
CATGATTAAAGATGAGTTTTGACACCTCCCCCGCCTTAAGAAAGTGGACTGTCTAAAAGTCCACCCAAAACAATGCCGACGCGCGAAATGGCTCCGCATTCAGATTGACACGCGAGAACATCGCTTCACGGTGTCAAAGTGTCAAACATGGAACCCGTACGCTCGGCCATCTGTCAACGCTGAGGAACAAGTTCCCCGCCGGCTAGAGGGCCTCCAGATGTAATCCAGATGTTTTTTATCACTGCCAACGCACATCAGACTCACCACCTTAAAAAAAAATAATAAATCTATCACCTCCTCATGAACGGAGATGGTTAAAGACTGGCGAGGAGGCTAAATAATAAATCGAAACCCCCGCGATTGAACGTGTTTTCTGTCAGGTAACGTTGAGCCAGCGGAAAAAGGATATGATGCTCCAACAGATGCCCAGCTTGCTGTTGATCTGGCAGCCCTGAGCGTGCTGTCGCTCCTCCTCCAGCTGTTTGGGGTTAGTCAAGCGAATGGTCTCCACGTCGGGCAGTGGCAGACTCTCAAAGTCAAACTTGTCAACCTGGATGGCCATCCTGGAGGAGAAACAGAATCGCATCGGTCACGCCTCTTCACGTACTCGCCTCTTGATGAGTACAGAGACGCATCAAAGTGACACGGAGAGAAGAACATCGCAATTATCATCGTGGGGATTTTACAACAAAGCAGCAAAAAAAAAAAATGAGATAATGATGCTTCAAAAACGGTGGTGAACGGCAGACACTCAAACAGTCACCTTTGAAGATTGGTGGCACAAGGTTTACGTCAACGACTGAAGTCGCGTTTTCAAACGAGTGCTGCTTTATTTTCCTTTTTTTTTTCCAAACACATTGCACACACCAGGACTAAAAATACAACAAGGCAAAAGGACACCGTCTGGCATGGCGTGGGGGGGGGGGCTGCTGGTCTTTCTGGACAAGTAATTACCAAGAAGGACGCTGTTCCATTTACACTTCAAACAAGACCAAACACTTACGCTAACATGAGAGAACTGAAAAGGTTAGTCGGGTTCCATTTTTTTTTGTTCCTGGAACCTGCAACAGTCAGATATTCATAACGTATTCATGGCGGATTTTCATTCCTACGACGGTGACATTGCTCGATTTTAACGGCGTAGTCTATCATTAATGAACTCATTTGATCCCAGAAATTTTCGCCCTTCAATTCCAGCATTTTTCTGGATGTTGACTCATTTTGCAACAGAATATTGTGTCCTAATGCTACAAAAAAAAGACGTATAAATACGTCTTTGGGAGGCGAGGACTACAATTTTGAAAACGTGTATATATATATATATATATGTATATATATATATATATGTATACGTCTTATGGATTGATTGAGTTAAGCTAACAACGCCGAACGGCATCCATGCGGAAAAAAAACCCACAAAATTGTGAGCATGTCATCCCGTACTGACATAAAATAATCTTAAAAAG